>NC_071395.1:43001704-43304070 GCF_022682495.2 Desmodus rotundus | reverse complement strand
TTGAGGAACCTCCTACTGTTTTCCATAGTGACTATACCAATTTATAATCCCACCAACACTGCTCAAGGGTTACCTTTTCTCCACATCCTCACCAACACTTGTTGCTTGTTAATTTATTGATTATAGCCATTCTGACAAGTGTGAGGTGTTATTTCATTGCAGTTTTAATTTGTATTTCTCTGATGATTAGTGATACTGAGCATCTTTTCATGTCTGTTGGCCATCTGTGTGTTCTTTTTAGAGAAATGTCTGTTTGAGTCCTCTGCCCATATTTTACCTGGATTTTTTTTGAAGGGGTTTTGGTGTTAAGTTTACTGAATTTTTTCAATATATTTTAGATATAATCCCTTATTGGATGTATCACCGGTGAATGTCTTCTCCCATTCAGCAGATTGTCTTTTTGTTTTGTTAATGGTTCCCTTCACTGTGCAAAACCATTTTTGTTTGATGTAGTCTCATTTACTTATTTATTTTTTGCTGCCCATGCCCAAGGCAACATATCCAAAAAGATATTACCAAGAGCAATGTCAAAGAGTTGACTGCCTATGTTTTCTTCCAGAAATGTTATGGTTTCAGGTCTTACATGTATGTCTTTAATCCATTTTGAGTTTATTTTTGTACAGGTGAAAGAAAGTGGTTTAATTTCATTTGTTTGCATGTGTCTGTCGAATTTTGCCAACAACACTTATTGAAGAGACTGTCTTTATCTTATTGTATACCCTTGCCTCCTTTGGCTCCTTTGTTGTCGATTAATTGACTATATGAGCGAGGACTTATTTGAGGGCCTTCTATTCTACTTCATTGCTCTATATATCTGTTTTTATGCCAGTAAGTACCATACTGTTTTGATTATTGTAGCTTTGTAGTATAGTTTGATATCCAGGACCATGATACCTCCTACTTTGTTTTTTCAAGATTTTGTTGGCTATTTGGGGTCTTTTGTGGTTCGATATAAATATTAAGATTAGTTCTAATTCTAAGAAGAATGTCACTGACATTTTAATAGAGATGCATTGAATCTGTACATTGCTTTAGGTAGTAAGGACATTTTAACAATATTAATCCTTACAATCCATAAGCAAAGTATATCCTTCTATTTATATGTATCTTCTTCAGTATTTTTCTTTAATGTCTTACAGTTTTTCAGAGTACAGGTCTTTCATCTGTTTGGTTAAATTTATTCTTAGGTATTTTATGCTTTTGATGCAATTATAAGTGGAATTTCTTAATTTCTCATTCTGATAATTTGTTATTGGTGTATAGAAACACACTGATTTCGGTATATTGATTTTGTATTTTGCAACTTTGCTGAATTCATTTATTAGTTCTAACAGTTTTTTGTTGTTGTTGAAGTCTTTTTGGTTTTCTATATATAGGATCATGTCATTGGCAAATAATGAGAGTTTTACTTCTTCCTTTCCATTGGGTTCCTTTTATTTCTTTTTCTTGTCTGATTTCTGTGGCTAGGATTTCCAATACTGTGTTTAATAGAAGTGGTGATATTGGCCATCCTTTTTTTGTTCCTAATCTTAGTGCAAAAGCTTTCAGCTTTTCACCATTGAGTGTGATATGAGCTATGGGTTTGTCACATATAGCCTTTATTATATTGAACCATATTTCTTTTATAACCACTTTGTTGAGAGTTTTCATCATGAAAGGATTTTTGAATTCTGTCAAATGCTTTTTCTGCATCCATTGTGATGACCTATGTTTTTTTCTTTATTTTGTTAATGTGATGTATCACATTGATTGACATATGGATGTTGAACTGTCCTTATATCCCTGGGATAAAGCCTGCTTAAGTCATAGTCCTTTTAAGGTATTGTTGAATATGGGTTGCTAATATTTTGTTGTGAATTTTTACATCTATGTTCATCAAGGATATTGGCATGTCGTTTTATTTTTTTGTAATGTCTTTGTCTGGTTTTGGTATCAGGGTAATTCCGGCTTTGTAAAATGAGTTTGGGAACATTTCTTTATCTTCATTTTTTGAAATATAATAAGAAGAATATGTGTTAATTCTTTTTGAATGTTTGGTAGAATTCACCCATTAAGCAATCTGGTTGGTTCTAGACTTTTATTTGTTGGGATTTTTTCTTATTACTGCTTCAATTTCATTGCTAGTCATTGGTCTCTTTAGGGTTTGTATTTCTCCTTTTTTAGGCTATTTTTAGGCTATTTTTTAGGCTACTATTGTTCATAGTAGTCATTGTCTTTCTGTGGTGTTGGTTGTGACGTCTCTTTCATTTATATTTTATTTATTTGGCTCTCTCACTTTTTTTCTTGATGAGTGTAGCTAAAGTTTTTAATTTTGTTTATCTTTTCAAAGAACCAGCCCTTAGTTTTATTGATATTTTCCATTGTTTTTAAAACTTCTAGTTCATTTATTTCTGACCTGATCTTAATTATTTCCTTCCTTCTGTTTATTTTGGGTTGTGTTTGTTCTTGTTTTTCTACTTCCTTTCAGTGTAGAGCTAGATTATTCTTTTTCTAGTTCCTTTCAATGTAGAGTTTTCTGCTTTCTTTAGGTAGGCCTGTGTAATTATAAACTTTCCTCTTAGAACTGCTTTTGCTGCATTCCATGAAGTTTGAAAAGTTGTGTTTTTGTTTTTATTGTTTCAGATAGTTTTTGATATCCTATATTTTCTTTTTGGTCTATTGCTTGGTCAGCAGCATGTTGTTTAGTCTCCATATATTTGTGGGCTTTCTTCCAGTCATATGTGAATTTCTTATGAATTGAGTACAGATTCCTAGTGCTGTTCATCTCACCTATTCTGTATACATATTTGGGGTGTTTTAGGACTCAGTGGCCTTCGAGGATGTGAGTGTGAAGTTCACCCTGGAGGAGTGGGCTTTACTGGATTCTTCACAGAAGAAACTCTACAGGGACGTGATGAGGGAAACCTTCAGGAACTTGGCCTCAATAGGTAGGGATGACCACATTCTTTCTTACTTGCTTAGTCAATAGAAAACCAGTGTTGTGTGCTCCTCAATGGAGTTCCAAGGAGTGGAATGTGGAAAGGGAATACATTGGTAAATAAACCAGACATGGTCACTGCTCATCATGGACTATTATGTAACAGTTTTTCTATGAGGTTTTATAGTTTATTATTTTTCCTGGTATGCATTTTAGGAGAAATATTCAAAGACCATGACACTGAAGACCACTACAAACATCACGGGACAAGTTTAAGGTGAGTCACAGTCATGTGAGAGAGCAGTGTCCCATGAATCTGCATATGTCATGAAGTTTTTAAACAGCACATAAACCAAATGGGCCAAGTTTTAAATTTATTTATTCTTGCCATATTTTCATCAAAGTTTTTTCTCACATGTGAATTAGATGTTTAGTGTTTCAAAATTAGTACATTTAGAAATAGTATTTTGAAACCCCATTTATGAATACACTGTTTTGATAATAGCTATGATTAAGCCCTCTTGCAAAGCATTTAGCACTTTCAATCAGAAAGCACTGAAAACTTATACTTTCTTTGGATGGGGTAAAAATGTCATTCTAATAACTATTAATGTAAGATTATTAATAAATAAGATATTAATAATATCCTTCTCACTTTTTACAGCAGTCATATAGTAGAGAGACTGGGTAAAAGTAAACAAGGTAGTCAATATGGAGAAAACTTCAGCCAGACTCCAAATCATAACCAGAAAAAGAAAACTTCTACTGAAATAAAACTATGTGAATGCAGCGTGTGTGGAATCTTCATGAATCATTCATTCTTTAATAGGCATATGAGATCTCACACTACACCCAAATCATTTGAGTATCTGGAATATGAGGAAAAGCCATATAAATGTAAGGACTGTGGAAAAGCCTTCAAGTATCGCCAATCCTTTCGAAGGCATGAAAGGATTCACACTGGAGTGAAACCCTATCTATGTAAGCACTGTGATAAAGCCTTCAGTTGTCTCAGTTACTGTCGAACTCACGAACTGTCTCACACAGGAGAGAAACCATATAAATGTGAGCAGTGTGGCAAAGCTTTCAGTTGTCCCAGTTACTTTAGAAAACATGAAAGAACTCACACTGGAGAGAAACCTTACGAGTGTAAGCAATGTGGTAAAGCCTTCAGCTCCTTTTCATCCTTTCAAAGTCATGAGAGGTGGCACAGTGGAGAAAAGCCCTATGAATGTAAAAAATGTGGCAAAGCCTTCAGTTGTCCAAGTTACTTTTGAAAACATGAAAGAATTCATACTGGAGAGAAACCCTATAAATGTCAGCAGTGTGGTAAAGGCTTCAGTTGTTCCAGATCCTTTCGAAGTCATGAAAGGAGACATAGTGGAGAAAAGCCGTATAAGTGTAAAAAATGTGGTAAAGCCTTCAGTTGTCCAAGTTACTTTCGAAAACACGAGCGGAGTCATACCGGAGAGAAGCTCTATGAATGTAAGGAATGTGGGAAGGCCTTCATTTCTCCTTTCAGTGTTCAAAGACATATGATAAAGCACATTGGAGATGGGCCTTGTAAGTGTAAGGAGTGTGGGAAAGCCTTTGACTGTCCGAGTTCACTAAGAACACATGAAAGAATTCACACTGGAGAGAAACCCTATCGATGTAACAATTGTAGTAAAGCCTTCAATCATCCCACTTCTTTACGAAATCATGAAAGAACTCATACCTAAGAAAAAGTCTATGAATACTCTAAGGAATGTGGGAGAGCCTTTTGTGAAAATGTAAGAATCATACTGGAGAGATACCCTATATGTGTGAAGAATGTGGAAAAGCCTTTAGTTTTCTCATTTCCTCGGGAAGCTACACACACACATAGCTTCACGGTGGAGAAAATTTTACTAAATGTAAACAATATAGGAAAATCTTCACTTGTCTCAAATCTCTACCATGTGAAAGTATATACTGGGTAGAAATTATGTAACTGAAAAATAAGACAAATTTTTTATTTTATCAAATATTTTCCAAGTCGTGACAACTGCATTTGAAGTATATAAATCATATTAATGTAATGAATATGGATAGCCTGTTGAAAATTAATTCATGTAGGATACTGTAGAAATTTTATGACATGAAAAATAAACATACATACATGATCTTTATTACTGACCTATTCTTTAAGTAGTTCTCTGTATTATGGAGTTCTACTTACTTTTGCAAGTAAATACTGAATTATAGATTTGTGGGTGAATTGAAGTGTATTTCTCACATGCAAGTAGGTTTAATTTTTATATCATTTTGTAATTGATCTGTAAGGAAAGGACTATTGGAAAATGACATTTTGCTATTTGTTGTTTTTTTTTCTACTGGCGTCCTATGGCAAGTCTGGATATGTTTTACCCTTTCATGTCTCATATATATCATATACATATATACATTATATATATATTCCACCTTTCTTTCTTAACAGGAAACTACCTTTTCACTTGCCTGAAGAGCCTTATTTTGTTTTCCTTGTCAATAAATGAATTTGTAAGTATGCACAGTTCATCATAGAGTATAGTGTCATGAATTATTCTCATCTGTTGCCCCTTGTTCTTTATCATTCCTTCTGGTTGGGTTTGGGCAATAAGGTTTGAGTTAAGAAGAGAGATCTGTGCTGAGACAAAAAAATCTGGAGTTGGAGATGACCCTTCTTGACAGATATAGCAACATGAGTAATGTTGTGAACTACAGTTTCTAGAATCTGTTGCTTTTATGTTCCACGTTAGAATTCACCAAAGTCTATCTCACATGAACTTGGAACAAAAAGTGAAACAGGATTAGGCAGCCACCTATATAGACAAGACAGACAGATGCATAGGGCCTCTGCTAACACTTGCTTCCAGTCCATTTTCTTCATTCTTTGCCCTGCCAATCAAGAATATCCTCATCGACCATAAAAAAGAATGAAATCGCCCTGGCTGATGTAGCTCAGTGAATTGAGTGCAGGCTGTGAACCAGGGGGTCACTGGTTCGATTCCCAGTCAGGGCACATGCCTGGGTTGCAGGCCGGGTCCCCAGTGAGGGCCACAAGAGAGACAACCACACATTGATCTTTCCTTCCTTCTTCCCCCCTCCCTTCCCCTCTCTCTAAAAATAAATAAATAAAATCTTAAAAAAAGGAATGAAATCATACCATTTGCTGTTGAAAATGGGTGGACTTAGAGGGTATTATGCTAAGGGAAATAAGTCAGTCAGGGAAAGGCAAATACCATCTGATGATTTTTACTTATATGTGGAATCTAAAAACCAAAAGAAACAAAATTAAAACATTCTAGATATGGAGAATAGAGTGATGGTTGCCAGAGGGGAGGGGAATTGGGGGACTGGGTGAAAATGGTGAAGGGATTGAGAAATATGAATTGGTAGTTACAGAATAGTCAGGGGGATATAAAGTACAGCATAGAAAATAAGGTCAATCATATTGTATTAACTATGTACAGTGCCAGGTGGGCACTGGACATATCAAGGGAACACGTTGTAAAGTACATGGTTATCTAACCACTGTGCTGTACATCCAAGACTAATACAAAGTAATATTGAATATAAACTATAGTTGGGGAAAAAAAGAGTGTCTTCAAAACCACGAGTGGCTGGTTGACTTACATTTGATTTCAGTTTCTGGCTTCTACAGTTGAAGACCCAGTGCATTTTGGATTCCCCTGAAGTCCTGCAAGACTTCTTGTGTCTACCAGGCAAAAAATGTAGACTCTCATCATTGAGGATGCTCTCTGAAGGACTAACTACTCATCCCTAGATTGTATTTGGAAAAGGTCTAATTTGTATAGGAAACCCCTTGTTCTGTTGATACCGCTAGTGACCACGTGTTCCTGATTCCACTCTGACAGCTGCAGTGGTGCGGTCCAAAAGAACCGTGCTGGAGTTCGTTCCCGTGCTGCACGGCACTGACTGCCCTGACCCAGTCCTTCCTGTGAGACTTGGCGCCTTTCCGATATCAGGCACATTCTGGGTGTTTCCTGTTACAGCAGAATGTTAGTTCTCAATATGTTTTTAATTATCTTTGAGCACATATGATTGAAAGTATGAGCATTGTTTTCTCTGAGTGCTCTGTAGTTTTTTTTCTTAGAAATATTATATTAACTTTTCCAAGTACTTGTAAGCTGAGAAATAACTGGTTTTTATTTCCTGATGGGACGTATTAAATGTTTCATTGTAATTATATATTTTCAAATCAACTTATAATTTTCTCCATTTAATTGTATACATTCTGAATCAAAATTATCATGTGTGTACAAATTTAGATATTTTATTTTTTTTAGAGAGAGGGGCAGGGAAGGAGAGAGAGGAAAAGAAACACCGATGGGTTGCCCCTAGCATACACCTTGACCGGGGACCAAGCCCACAACCCAGGCATGTGCCTGGACTGGGAATCAAACTGGCAACATCTCACTTTGCAGGATGACATGCAACCAACTGAGCCACACCAGTAAGAGATAGATATTTTAAAACATTTTAATTTTTATTCTATTATAGTTAGAATTTTTGTCATGAGACTAGATTTTTATTCATTCATAATACCAGAAACTTAAATCATATGTTTTTCAGTCCCCTCCTGCCTAAGACACAGGATCAGCTCTGTAGTCAAAAATTGGGGTGCAGTAAATGCTAGTAAGAATGTTCACAAACCACAAATGGCTATTGTGTGTAACAGTAGCAGCAAAGGGACTTCTTACTGGATTTTGACTTGTGTTAAATTATTTGATTGCTAGTCAAAGAAGCAGGATATTTTTATGTATTGGATACTATGAGGAAGTAAACTTTATCCTGGGTGATCATAAGTTCTTATGATGAAAGCCAGGCTCAACACTAGATGAGTTGCCAGTTCACTGTTGAAACATCCTGAATGGGACTTAGAAAAAAGCAAACCTCCAATTGTTGGGAAGAAGCTAGAAAACTGGCTTAAAAATTATACCAAGCAATTCCTAAGGCTTTCCCAAAGTCTGTTGATTGAAGCAATATTCAGACTTGCTCATGAAAGTCTGGTGAATCCACTCATGACTATTACAATCAACTTCAGGTCATTTTTAAGGAAAATTTTGGTCTTCCCGCAGGTGCTGATTCCATTCAGGTAACTTTTTACTCTGTCAGTGGGCTGAACAGAGATCTTGCCCTCCAGGTTAAGAGGACCAGGATGGAATGGGAAACCACCTCCACTCTAGATTGAGTGAATTTGGCCCATCAGCCTGCCCATTCTTTAGATGAGCTACCTGGAAGTAAGATTGCCAAGATTTTTCATTTTGCGCCTTGGCAGAGGAGAGGCCCTAAACCCAAAGACCTCAAACTTTGGCCATTATAGCGAAGAGCTGGGACAATGGGGCACGGATTGCCCTAGGTCTCAGTGCTTCAGAGGCTGCCATCAGTCTTCTAACCGGCCTTCCCAAGGTCCTCCTTGCCTCCCCCGTGCCAGGGCCTTTCCCAGTCCTCTTAATCAGCTTGGACAAACTCCTCTTCAATTTGGTACGAAAACTATTTCTATACCTATTGAGGCTGGTGCTACCCTCTCAGTGCTCCATCCCACTGTCGTAAAACAGCCCCTGCCTCGGAGTAATAAAACAGTTCAGATAGTGGGGATTTTGTATAAACAGGTTCATGTTTCTGAACCTATTCATTTTTGTTTATTCCCTTTAAGAGATACATACTGTTCTCTCCTCTTTCCTCTGCTCCTACCCATTTGTTAGGCCAAGACTTCCTAGAGAAGTATCAGGTTGAAAGATCCTCCTGAAAGAGGAAAATAACCTTATGTTACAGCACCCTGAGTTCTTGCAGTCTCTTAGGGTAGAAATCAAGAGGTCACCAGAAACCGATGCAGACAAAGGTTTAGTTAGCCTGTGCACAAGGGAACCAGCAATGAAAAGGGAAAGGGAATACACTGCTCCCAGAATGCCTTAAGGGAAAGGCTTTTATTGGCAAGGGAGGGGAGAGCTCCTGTGCACTTTCCTTTTTCTGTTGGGTTGCTTGGCAACGATCCCTGTGCCTCTGAACTGAGGTTGTTCAACTAGGCATACACAGCAGTGGTTTCAATATCTGTCAAGAAGCAAGCAGTTAGAAGGGAGATAAAATTCTGCAAACTTTTTTGTCAAGCAGGGAGTGGAGGGGTGGTGACATTCTTGTGGTGGGCTTACTCAGTGTTTTATCTGGCTGTCTGGTGTCCTTGGCATCTGGGCAAGGGGCAGTGGGTCGGTGGCAGCTGTGCAGTTTTTCTTAGCAGGTACCCTTGGAATCTGAGGGCACAGGTCCATCAGCTGTCTCATTTAGACTTTGACAGAAACTGTCAGAATGGATAATTAGGTGAATTAAATGGCCTTTCAACATCTTTTATTCTGTTTATGATGGTTCAGCAGCTGAATATGGGATCACTGTTATGGATTGTTCCTATTGGATCAACTGCCATCTTGTTTATGGAAAAAAAATTGAACTAACATTGGCCGAATCCACAGCGCATCTCCTATTAAGATTAGCACTGATCCTTTAAAACCTCTTCCCAGAATTAATATCATATAAGTAAAGAGGCCCTTCAAGGTATGAAGCCAGTAATAGCAGATTACCTAACTTGGGGTCTTATTATCCCTTGCACTAGCCCTTGTAACATTCCCATTTTATCTGTGAGAAAAATCCAAAGGATTAGGTGGACATTTTTTCGGGATCTCTGAGCAATAAACCACATCATACCAGAGGCGACCCGTCAATGTTTCTCTTTCTCTCTCCTCCCCTTCCCCTCTCTCTAAAAATAAGTAAATAAAATTTAAAAAGAAAAGGAAAAAATGGCCAGAGAAGCCCAACAATCAGCTTCAGAGAAAGAAAAACAAGATTGAAAATCCCACAATTGCCATTTTGATAAAAAGAGAAAGCTTTGGTTCAGATCAGATAACAACGTGGTCCTCCCCGAAACTAAAATCTCCACTCCTGACTACTCCACATGCATCAGATCGCAGTCCACTAACAAAACGACAGCACTCACTAATATTGGTGGAGAGATATGAACAAGGCTGCAAAAAGCACCGACCTTTAATTATCCCATCTGCCCAAAACGCAACCCTGTTCACTTTAAATGGCCTAAAATGCCATTTGAAGCTTGGCAAATAGATTTCATACAGCTTCCTTCATTTCATGGATATAAATATGTTTATTCATGGTATCTATGATCTCTCATGGACTGAAGCTTTGCCCTGTAGACAAGTTACTGCCTCTATAGTGGCTGAAGTTCTATTTAGAGAAGATTATTTCTGCTTGGGAAACTCCACAGTGATTGAGGAACACACTTTGCAGATAAGATGCTGCAACAAGTCTGTGCTATTTGTTCCGTTCTGCAACATTTTCCCTGTGCTTTCCTCTCCCACCTTCAATCCTCCAGTTTAGTTCAACACACTAATGGCATTATTAAAATTCAATTGGCAAAATTTGTAGTAACTCTTTAAATACTTTGGCTAAAAGCATTGCTGTTGGTCCTTTTAAATCTCATCTGGGGGGGATAAATGGCAATGGAAGACTTGTCTTGAGGTGATGAACACACAATATATAGATGATGTATTACAGAACTGTGCACATGAAACCTATAATTTTATTAACCAATGTCACCCCAATAAAGTCAGTAAAAAAGTAAAAAAAACAAACAAACCCTCAGACCCACCCTTTTAGAACTCATAAACTCTCACCTTTTGAGATAATTACAGGATGCCCCATGCATTTGACTCCTGCTTCTTTTGATCCACAGTTGATAAAGGGGGACATACTGTAAAGGCTTAATTGCTTCAATGAAAAATAACCATGCTTTAGTAATGAAATCTTTTTATAGTGCGCTCCAAGGAAATTAAAACTCAAAACCCACATTCCACAACCTAGAGATTTTGTATACTAAAAAAGATACCTTAATAAAAGATTCCCTCCAGCCCTGACTGGTGTGGCTCAGTTGGTTGGGCATCATCCCAAAAAGTGAAAGGTTTGCTGGTTCGATTCCCTGTTAGGGTCCATGCCTGGAGTCTTGCTGGAAGGGCCCCTATTAGGTACTGCTGACTAAACCGTGTAGTGCTAAACTCCAGGGAGTAGAGTCTTGGATACGTGTCACACCTAAAGAAGGCACTGAACCGTGGCTGGAACCACATACTCTGGTGACCTGAAACCGTCAAAATTTAAAGCAGGTGACCTTTCCCTGAACACTGAATCAGGCCTGTACAAACCTTTTTCTTTACTATTTATTCTTAATTTTTTTATTTTCCTTGGAAGGAACATGGCCTTGTTTACATTTCTTAATCTATTGGTGAAAGGAGGGAACTTTTCTGGTTATTGAATTTGTCATCAAGAACTTTGATCAAGCCCGGGCTGGTGTGGCTCAGTAGACTGAGCACCAGCCTGCGGTTGGAATCCCAGTCAGGGCCTGGGTTGCAGGCTAGGTCCCCAGTTCGGGGTATGTGAGAGGCAACCAAACCTCGCACATCGATGTTTCTCTCCCTCTTTTTTTTAACTTCCCCTCTCTCAAAAAATAAATATTTTTTTTAAACTTTGATCTATCCAAGATAATCATTTTTGTTTTATTACCTACAGGTTTGAGCTCCTGATTTAAATTCATCATATAGATTAAGTTTACTATGTTGTTCTAATTCTATTTTTGAATTCTTGTTATTAAGCTCTATACCTGTGGCTTGTTAACCTTGGACACAAGCTGTTGCTGGTCCATACACCTTCCATCTGATGCGAGAGACACCTAGAAAAGGTCCTTCCTGATACCAAGGTACAAAAGGATGTGAAGCTGGAAGACCTGCCTGTTGGTCAGTGAGGCTTTCAGAGAAAGATCTTGATCAACAGGGAGGAATGATAAAGATTATAACGAGACTGTGAAGGAACACAGTCTGTAGGGAGGGTCTGTGGGAGGAGTTAGGGCTCATGGGAGGAGTTCCTGCACTCTAGGTCATCCTGAGAACCCTCCAGGAATAACTCTGCTTACAATAAAGCTCTGTTTGTAACTGCCTCCCCCCTTAACTTCATTTTTCCTTTCTATAAATACTTCTCCATCTTGGCATGCTCGGCAGTGTGTGCACGTGGCTTGCTGTGTCTGCTTAGGCTGCATTGCATTTCTTTCTTTTGTCCCAAATAAATCCTTTTTGGTGACAAAATGAGATAGACAGGCTACTCCCCAGGGCCAGCTGTCAGGAATCCAAAAACTCATTCATTAATCAATCCTAAGGTCTTCCCTGTGAAGCAGGGGTGTCAAACTCATTTTCACCAGGGGCCACATCAGCCTCACCGTTGCCTTCGAAGAGCCAAATATAATTTTAGGACTGTATAAATGTAACTACTCCTTAACAGTTAAGTGAGAGCTCAGTGCTGCTGCCTGGTAGAAACAAAGTGCCCAGCCAGATAAAACAAGGTGGAGGGCTGGATTCGGATGGGGGGCCTTGTGTTTGCCACCTGTGCTGTAAAGCCAACTAGCTGCTAGACTGGAGGACACTGCTGTCTGCAAGATTTACTTTGATGGGTTTAAATTTTGTGCCTTTCAGTCACACATGTATGCTAGCAAAAACAACTGTTGTGGGGTTTTTTGGTGACCCTCTCTCATTTAAATGCTAAAAAACACACTCCAATGAAGATTTAACCCCGATGCTATGCACTGCGAAAAGAAGCATCTAGTTCCACTGCAGAGGCACCCAAAGTCTACATACTTAAACGTCACAGTTAGACATCATTTTTCCAGCCTCAGCTTCTTCAAAACTGTTCCTTGGCTTTTGTAGGAAAGCAACATTTCTCCTTTTCCCTTTAAGTGTTGTCTCCCTCGGTGTACAAGCTATTTAATAAACCTTCACCTGAGTCCTAATTCTTGTGGTGAACTCTCGCGATTTCTATCTCGGGGTTTCTTAAGAACCCAGGATTGTTTAGTGGTAGAATTGTCACCTGCCACGTGGGAGATCCTGGTTTGATTCCCAACCAAAAGTGTATATTGGTTTCGGGTGATCTCTTTTGATTTCTATCCTGGGAGATCACAAGAACCCAGTGGGCCAGTGACAGAAACATTTAGTCAGTACTGATTTACAGTTGACACAATGAAATATTCCTCAACCGTAAAAGCAAATGAAATATTGACACATGCTACAACAGGGATGTGCCTTGAAAAAATTATGCTGAGTGAAGTTCATCACAAAGACCATATATTTTTTATGGCATGCATATGAAAGAACCTAATAGGGAACTCTGTAGAGAAAGAAGACAATTAGTGATTGTCCAGGAGAGGGGACGGGAGGGGGAAGATGGGAAGACTGAGTGTGACCGCTACATAAAGTGTACAGTGCAGGATATGTATATCAAATCATCATGGTGTAATCTTTAAGTATAATTGTATTAGTTAATTATACCTCAGTAAAGCTGGGAGAGAAAGTTTCCAAGTGCATCCCAAAATTACATGATGATTTATAATAGTTTTGCTTATATCAGTAAAAATAGAAATTAAACGTTAGATATATTAAATCTGTTTACATTTTGAAGTTTTCTAGGGGCACAGGGAAAAACTGATCTAAAATTAATTTCCTTTAGTGTCCAGCATACACCTGAGAATGTGATGAACACGCCTCTCACCGTGTGATTAGGTTGAGAAGAGTCCCCGTGCCCAGCGGGGTTCCAGCTTCCCACCAGAGCCTAGAGCTCTGGGATTCTTTCTCTTAAGGGCCAAATGAGAAGGGCTGAGACGGATGGGTGGAAAGTTCAAGGTTTGGAAGGATCAAGACTAAAACGGAGCCAGACTCTGTTACAGACGGTGAGGTCAGATTGTCTGTGTTTCTAAACAAGGGTCACAGTTCCATGAGTGAGGTCGCAGCCTTACGCCAAATCCTGGACCCTCTACAAGATATCAGACCCTCTTGTGCCTCGGTGGGCTGGCCTGCCCCACCTTCGTGTGTTCTCGCTCCATCTTGAAACTGAATCAGGAATTCTGCTAGCAACTCTGACCACGCCTTCCGACGGAACAGTGGAAAAGACAAAGGAGTAAGTCCCAGGCCAGGAACAACTTCTGTTTAAAAGCTCCTGTTGGTGGGGCCCAGAATGGGGAGGGAGGGAGCAGACAGATTCTAGGCCTTCGACAGCGCTAGTTCAGCAAAGCCACAGGTCCTCCCCGTGGTTGTCACTCAGGCGCGTGGGGGCAGGGACTTACAAACTGACCAATCAGAGGCCTCTCTGGGACAGATGGGTGGGGCGACGGCCCGTACAGGCCTCAAACGGTCCCTTCACCCTCAGGCCACGCTCTAGTCCGCAACGTTGCTCCGCTACTGTGAACGGTTCTTGGTGGCTCTGCCGCAGCCTCTGTGGCGCTGTGGTCTGCACCGGGCGTACACAGGACTCAGGGAGACCCAGGAAACCTAGAAATGGTGAGTATGGGGGCAGGGTTCGGAGATGGAGACCTGGGGCTGGTCGGAACCGCTGGAACCTGCCGAGCGGACCGGCCTCCCAGTGGTCAGGGTCGAGTCTGCCCACCTCCGTGTCCCGCGCCACCGCCGGTACCTGTATCTTATCTGGCTGGCAGCGGGCCCAGACCCCGGGCATCCTGTCCCGTCCCTTCGTGTCAAACTCGGCCCAGCCTAGAAGCTGCCTTGGCAGCTCTACGCGCGCAGCCCAGCTTCTTCCCAGATGGTGCGGTGAGGGAGAGGGTCAAAAGGGGACCGTCGTTAAGTCCGACTCCCGAGTTTGCGCGTGGGAGGAGCTGCGGTGTGTGGCATCCTGAGTTCCTGCTTTCTCCCACTGACACTTGTATTTTCCTGAGTTTTCGAAAGGTTAAGGGAGCAGGGTACCAAATCCACGACCCAGTTCCCCCACCTAAGCTCTATCTGGGGCTGGCAATAAATCCCTAAATTTCCAAATCCCTCTCCTCCTTCCCAAATGGCACGTCCCTTCTCTTATCCACAAGGTCATTCGTGGTGCATCCGAAAGAGTCCAGTATTTTACTTATCCTTTTTTCCACGTAGTTATGAATAGCTATTTCTTAAAGACATAATTTCTTCTCTGAATATTTTGCATGAGGGGAGATCCCTGTTCCTCACCCCCAGGACCTTCCCGGGACACAGACAGACATCCTGTGGGAAGTCCTCGGGTGGAGGATCTTTTAAAATCTTTCCTGGGTAATCTACCCTGTTAGCACTGCTTCTCCCTAGGTGTGACACCCTGATGAAATTTATTGATTTATTTAAGTTTTCTTTTTTTGGTGAGGGTAGAATATATTTAATCAATGGAGCTTGAAAGATAGTATAAAATAGTTTCAAAGAGGCAAGAGAATGATGAAGTTCAGAAAAAAAAATCCAGTATTACCAATTCATTTGTTAAGAATTCTGGTTTCCAAGCCCTTATTATAAAAAATGTTAAAGGGAGTTACCTAAGGAAAAGAAGATCAAAAATAGGAACAGTAAAAATGACAGCAAACTCACAGTTATTAACGACCACACCTAAAACAAAAACAAGAGCAAACTAGGCAAACAACTAGAACAGGAACAGAACCATAGAGATGGAGATCACATGGAGAGTTGTCAATAGGGGAGTGGGAGGGGGAGAGGGGGGGAAAGGTACAGAGAATAAGTAGCATAGATGATAGGTGGAAAATAGACAGGGGGAGGGTAGGAATAGTGTAGGAAATGTAGAAGCCAAAGAACTTATAAGTATGACCCATGGACATGAACTATAGGGGGGGAATGTGGGAGGGAGGGGGGTGGGCAGGATGGAGTGGAGTGAGGGGGGGGAATGGGATAACTGTAATAGCATAATCAATAAATATATTTTAAAAAAAAAAGAATTCTGGTTTCACTGTTTTCTTCCCTTCAGCATGTAGTAAGTTTCTGAGGTATGTTCTTTACCTTTTGGCGCTTTCAAATGAAATTCCAGAGCGTAGACTTGCAGAGCAGACGTGTTCAAGTGTGATTAGTTATTACAAAACAATGTCTTGCCATGGAAATAGAATTAACCGACACCTTTTTTTCCAGAATGGAACAGATACTTGGGCATTTCTGGTTTAACTAAGAAAAATGAGTTACTGTTTTCTTCCCTCCTTTCCACATTATCACTGGGTTTGAGTGATTTTGCTGGATTGTTCAAATGTCGGGTTTATGTAATTTACATATCGATCGGGTGGTACCAGGCTTCTCAGTGGGGAGCGGAGGCCCTTGGTCAGTGACGCTGCACAGGGGAGTGCGCCTTCCCTTGTGAGCCTGCACAGAAAAGTACTTGAAGGCCCAGTTGATCTTCCTGGGGAGCCTCCCCCTTGCAGGTATCCTACCTGCTCACACCCACCATGGAAGGAGCTGGTACACTGAGGGAAGCTGCAGACACCTGGAAAGCTGGGAATGCACATGCCCAAGGAGGGGGAGTAAGGATGACACCCTTTCTGAGGTTGTTGTTTCTTAAGTCTAGACATTTTTAGAACTTATGTTTGAATCTTGCAACAACAGTTTAGGTGCGCTCAAGGCGTATTTTTTGCACATGGAGGAGTCTATGAAGATCAGGTAGACAATGGAGTTTATGAATTAGGGAGTTCATTTAGGTCAAAACATTAAATAATACCAAACTGAGAGTTGCCTCACTTGTGAGAATGGAAGCCTGAGGGAGGGAGCACATCCATGCTTGCAGGAGAGGGGAGGGTGTGTGGAGCGCCTGTGTTTATTCCTGGGGCCGCACAGGTGTCCTTCCCCTCCTTCCCCAGGGATAGACACACTCCAGTGGTTCTGTCTCAAGCAGGGGCACCTAGACCCCAAGTTAGCAATTATGTTCGCCTATCTGAGTGTGAGTTTCCTTCTGAAATGTAGGGAAGCAGGCTGCTTACCTGCTTTCATTCTCATATTTTTGAGCAGGGTTCCATTAAATTCCTTTCTCCCTGGAATATTGCAGCTGTTTGATTCTAGTTTTCATTAGAAATTGGGCTTTTATAATGTAGTTGAATGAGAGAGACGATGTGAATAAAGCCAGAAAATAAGTATATGGTGATATCTCATTGTTTTATTTGTAACCCCCCAATGCAATGACCATGTTTTCATATTGCTTATTTCCCACTTGTATTTTTCTTTAGTGAATTGTCCACTTTTTAAAATTTGTTCATTGGAGAGACAGACAGACAGGCAGGCCTTGATTTGTTGCTCAATGATTTATGAATTCATTGGTTGATCCTGAATGTGCCCTGCTCCAGGAATTGAACCCGCAACCTTTGCATATCTGGACACGCTCTAACCAACTGAGCTACCCAGACAGGGTATTTTGTCCATTTTTAATTGGCTTATTTGTATTCTCATTGTTCTGTTTTAAGAGTTCTTTGAAAATTTTGGATACCCATCATTCCTTAGGTAAGTTACAAAAGATTTTATCCTACTCCTACTCTGTGACTTGTCTTTTCATTCAATTAACACTCCACACACAGGAGTTTTTCATATTAATGAAGTGAAACTTTTTTTTTTTAGTTCTTATCTAAAAATGTATTACTAAATACAAGGTCACCTAGATTTTCTTTCTTTCTTTTTTAAAAAGGATTTTATTTATTTATTTTTAGAGAGGGGAAGTGGGGAGAAAGAGGAAACATCAATGTGTGGCTCTTGTGCGCCCCCCACTGGAGACCTGGCCCACAACCCAAGCATGTGCCCTGACTGGGAATCGAACTGGAGATCTTCTGGTTCACAAGCCAGCACTCAATCCACTGAGCCACACCAGCCAGGGCTAAATTTTCTCATATGTTACATTCTAGGAATTGTTTTTACTTTAGCATTATACATTTGGATATATGATCTATTTTGAGTTAATTGTTGTGCAAAGTTTAAGTTCTACATCTACACTCATTGTCTTGTGTGTGTGTATCTATTATGTCCAGTATGGTTTGTTTAAATGACTTTCTTTTTTTTCTTATAATTACTTTTATTTATTTGTCAAAGATCAGTCACCTGGCTATTTCATCCATCATCTCTGTTATTGTGGGTTTTTTTCAGATGTTTTACCTAGACAGTCATGTCATATGGAACAAAGACATTTTTGTTTGTTGCTTCCCACTCTGTGTACCTTTTATATCCTTTTCTTGTTACATGGCCAGGGCTTCCAGTACAGTGTTGAGTAGGACTGGTGAGAGGAAACCTTGCCTTTCTCCCCATCTTACCAGAAAAGCATTTAGTTTCTCATGATTAAATATGATATTAGCAATAGGTATTGTGATGTTTTCTCAAGAAGAGAGAATTCTTCCTCTGTTACTAGATTATTATTATAAATGGATGTTGGATGGTATAAAATTCTTTTTCTTGTTCATTTGCCCTTTTACTTCTGATGTTAGTAATCTCTGTCTTTTCTCTTTTCTCAATTATCTTGACTAGATATTATCATTTTACTAATGTTTTTCAGTGGACCAACTTTTGGTTTTCCAAACTAGGAAAGTTTTGTGTTTTTTTTTCTTTCACACTTTAAACACTTTACTCTCTTCTTCCTTGCATGGTTTCTGAGAAGTCTGATTTAATTTTAATCTTTCTTCTCTATACCTAAAGTAGGTTTTCCCCTCTGGCTTTTCTCAATATATTTCCATCTTTGATTTTTCTCTAGTTTGAACATGATATACTTGATTTGCATTTCTGGTGTTTTTCATGTTTAGTTCACTGAGCTGCTTAATTGTACGATCTGCTGACTATGATTAGTTTTAAAAGCTCAGTGATTGCTACTTACCTATTTTGTTCTGTTCCTTTGTATTTTCCTTCAAGTATCCCCATTATGTGTATTTCAATCTTGTATAATTGCTCTGTAGTTCATGGGTATTGAGTTTAGGGTTGTTTTTTCTTTTTGTCTTTGCATTACAGGCCTTGATAAGAACAAAATATTTTGGGCATATTTTAAGATGCTGTTTTGCTCTGCCAGATGGCTCAGCTGATTGGAGCATTGTCCTATAAACCAAAAGGTTGCCATTCAATCCCCAATTGGGGAGCATACAGGAGGCAACTGATGGATGTTTCTCTCTCTCACTCCCCCTTCCTCTCTCTCTAAAACCAATAAATATATGTATAACATAAAATGCTGTTTTATTTTCTCTTTGGCAATTTTGAAAAGAGTGGTTTGATTGTGACCTCAATGCTCTGCTGGATCTAAGAAAAGTTGTTCAAGTTTTTCCTATGAGGTCAGTAATGATGGCTTCCAAGTTCCTTAAACGTCCAATCAGAAACCAGAATTCTCTGACTTCAGTTGATGATTGACAGGTGAAAATTTTTCAGTCTCATTCCTCCTTATTCCCCTTTGACCCACATGTACACAAAGTGATGAGTGCCTTGGTGCTCCTTCCTTTAAACATGGCAGGAGATTCAGCCCTTTGAGGTCCTGATCTTGCATGTGAACTATAACTAACCCAACCCCTGACCTCAACTTTACAAGTCCAGGCATCTCTTCCTGCGCTCTCAAGTCATTTCATGACTGCTGGAGAGGCCTGCCTTGTCTTCCCCACATACCTCAGTTGTGGAAGTAATAAGCCCTTCATACACTCTTGGCCATGTGTGCTGTCATCACCGAAGGGATGAGACATGTGCTCAGGGCTCGAGGTACCGTGCTGCCTCACTGCACGTGGGAACTTGGGAACTAGAAACATTGGGGGTGCAGCCTCTAGGCTGGCTGGTTGGGAAACACTCCTGCAAAATAAAAATGGAGATCTTATGTTCTTTTGAAGGAAAGCACTGCTGAATCCTCCCATCCATGTATGCTATACTCACAGGCAGATTTGCTGTCAAACCTTTGTGGATTTCACAGAACACAATTGCAATCATTAAATCTCAATCTGATCCACAAGGTCAAGGTGCAGGGCAGTGTTCTGTTTCTGCCGTAAAGAGCACTTCTGGCATATTTGTTACTGTGTGTGCCCATGTCTGCCAAAAATTGTGTCCAAGCAGCCCTGAGACACGAGCATAGGGATTTTGTAGTCTCAGTTGTTGTTCCTTTTTCCTAGTGTCTGAACTCAAAGTTCCCATTAACTTTCTAGCCCATCAAATTGGACTGAGAAAGCAGAACTGAGTCTGGGGTAAAGATTATACAAGGCAAAAACAATACTTTTTCTCAAAAATATTTCTATTTTGCCAGCTGTGTCTGACTACTTCTATAGGCCTGGCGTACTTTAGGGGTGATAATGGCCAGCTGCACCTCATTAAATGTTGGATTTCTACTGGTCCCTTGGACTGTCATGTTTGGTGATGAGAATAGAAGAAAGGGCTTCCTTTTTTTTTATTCATTAAACTTTAATACAGATTTGATCCTCTGCCTCATGCAGGACTATAAATGATGGGTAATGAGGAAGGAGATGAAAGAGTTTTTCTCACAATGGTCTTAAAATATTTGTTTTATTTGTATAGTATTTCTGTCACTTCTTAGCATGCTCTGTACCCTGCCATTAGTGAAAAATAAGATGTAATGCAATCACAGAAAAAAGTGTGTAAATCATTTCACTGTGTTCATCATGCTGTTAAATTTATAAGGAAGTAAGTGTGGACAGAGGGTAAGCTTCTGGTGATCAAGTCATAGCATAAGTTTTTGGAGATGACAGAACCACACATAAGCTTCCAATAAGTGGAGTCCAGATGTCATGTGCAGTCAGTCTCACGCATCCTACTGTAAGCATGCTTGGGATGTTTTAGGACGCTGTGGCCATTGAAGACGTGGCTGTGGACTTTACCCTGGAGGAGTGGGCCTTACTGGATCCACCACAGAAGAAACTGTTTAGAGATGTGATGCAGGAAACTTTCAAGAACCTGGACTCAGTAGGTAAGGATGACAACTTTTCCTTGACTTGGTCAATTAGAGAACAAGTATTCTTTGCTCATCATCTTTTTTCCAAGATGTGAAATGTGGAAAAGGACATTGATAAATAAACTGGGCATGGTCACGGCTAACAATGAACATAGAATCTAACAATTTTATAATAATTTTTAATATTTGTAATCATTATTCTGGGTCTACATTTTAGGCAAAAAATGGGAAGATCATGACATTGAAGATCAGGACAAAAACCAGGGGAGAAAACTAAGGTGAGTGACAGTCACAACAGGAAGTACAGTCTCATGGGAGAATCCTGGTGTGAACTTTTTTTAAAAAGAAACAAAATAAATAACTCCTGCTTCAAATTTAGTTGGGTTTTTTTGTTGTTGTTCTTTTTTAATCCTCACCCAACCATATGCTTACTGATTTTAAAGTGAGAGGAAGGGGGAGAGAGAAAGAGAAACATCTATGTGGGAGAGAAACATCCTTCGGTTGCCTGCTATATATGCCTTATATCGGGGATTGAAACTGCCACTGAGGTATATGCCCTGACCGGGGATCCAACCCGCAATCTTTTGGTGTACGGGACGATGCTCCAACCAACTGAGCCACCCCACCAGGGCCAAATTTAGTTATTTTAAGAATTTTTACCAGAAATGCTTTATATATGAATATCACTGTTTTGATAATTGCAAGGGTGAAGTCCTCGTGGAGAGCATTTAGTATATTCAACTTCGGAGAATTCAGACAAGGCAGGAAACTTACACTTTTCCTAAAACCCTAATAAATATTTTGAAAAATATTATTTAAAAAATTATTTATAATGTGCTTCTCATTTTTTGCAGAAGTCAAATGGTAGAAAGACTCTATGAAAGTAAAGAGGATAGTCAATGTGGAGAAAATTTCAGCCTTATCTCAAATCTCAGTCTGAACAAGAAAACCACTGGAGTAAAACCACATGAGTGCGATACATGCGGAAAAGTCTTCACACATCATTTTTCCCTTAATTGGCACATCAGGTGTCACACTGGACAGAAACCATATGAGTATCTGAAATATGGAGACAGGCCATATAAATGTAAGCTTTGTGGGAAAGCTTTTATTTTTTCAAGTTTATTTAAAATACATCAAAGGATGCACACTGAAGAGAAAACCTATCATTGTAAGGAATGTGGGAAAGCCTTCCGTTTTCGTGCAACTTTGCAAATACATGGAAGGATTCACACGGGAGAAAAACAATATGAATGTGAGGAATGCGGGAAACCTTTCATGTGGCTCACAAGTTTTCGAAGACACATGGCAATGCACAATATATATGGTCCTTATAAATGCAAACGATGTGGAAAAGTCTTTAGATATCACCGTGCTTTTCAGTCACATGAAAGGACTCACACAGGAGAGAAATCCTATAAATGTAAGCAATGTGGAAAAGCTTTCAATTCTCTACGAGGTTTCCAAGCACATCAAAGATATCATCAAGGAGAGAATCCCTATGAGTGTAAACAATGTGGAAAAGTCTTTAGATATCCTCATACTTTTCAAGCACATGAAAAGATTCACACAGGAGAGAAACTCTATGAATGTAAGCAATGTGATAAAATTTTCAATTCTCGTCGGGGTTTCCAAGTACATGAAAGATATCACAAAGGAAAGAAGCCCTATGAATGTAAGAAATGTGGTAATGCCTTCAGTTCTCATCAAGGTTTCGAAATACATGTAAGAAGAAATCACAAGGGAGAGAAACCCTATGAGTGTAAGCAATGTGGTAAAGGTTTCATTTGTCATCGAGGTTTCCAATTGCATGAAAGAAATCACAAGAGAGAGAAATCCTCTGAAAGTAAATGCGGTAAAGTTTTTGGTTATTACCATTACTTACAATTACACAGAGGAACTCATACTGGAGAGAAACCCTATGAATGCAAAGAATGTGGGAAAGCCCTAGGCAGTAGCAAAGCCTTAAAGATACACGAGAGACTGCACACAGGAGAGAAACCCTATGAATGTATGCAGTGTGGCAAAGCCTTCAGGAATCCATCTGGGTTTCGGTCACATGTGAAAATACATGCTGGAAATAGACCATATCAGTGTAAGGAGTGTGGGAAAGCTTTCATTTACCCATCACGCGTTCGAGCACACATGCGAGTACATAATGTAAACAGACCCTATCAATGTAAGGAATGTGGGTTAGCATTTTATTTTCCCAGTACATTACGCAGGCATGAAATGACTCACACTGGAGAGAAACCCTGTAAATGTATACACTGTGGTAAAGCCTTCAGAGATCACAGTTACTTAAAAATACATGAGAGAAGTCACACTGGAGAGAAACCCTATGAATGTAAGCAATGTGGCAAAGCTTTTTCTTCTCAGCTAGGTTTCCAAGTACATACAAGAAGTCACACTGGAGAGAAACCATATGAATGCAAAGAATGTGGGAAATCCTTTAATTATCCCAGTTCCTTCCGAAGGCATAAAAAGACTCACAGGATTCATCTTCTTGAATGTAAACAGCATAAGAAAATCTGATCCGCATTCCTACATGTGAAAAAAAAAAAAAGAGAGAGATATAAATGTAACATGAGAAAGCTCGATGGAAATTCATGTGTAATGTTCTAGAAAACTTTCAACATGAAAAAGTTATAAATGTAAGTATATGGTGTTTATCAAGCCTCTTTAAAGTGCATTGTTGGACTGTGGATTTCTACTAATTATTTTCAGAGCTGGATATTCAGATAATTCTGTGAGTCATCATTCAACAATAAATAATATATAAGATTATAGGTAGTATTTCTTCTTTAAATCAGTGAATAGTATTTTATATTTCCATTTTGAAACCTGTTAGATTCATAGGTAAATTGAAGTGTATTTCTAATATACAGTTTAATTTTTTGATAATGTTCTGTTTGTTGTGTGTTG
This sequence comes from Desmodus rotundus, assembly GCF_022682495.2. Classification (NCBI taxonomy): domain Eukaryota; kingdom Metazoa; phylum Chordata; class Mammalia; order Chiroptera; family Phyllostomidae; genus Desmodus; species Desmodus rotundus. The sequence goes on along the minus strand of NC_071395.1, from coordinate 43,280,477 downwards.
AGGGGACATTGAAAAATCGAAGTTTAGTTTTTATTGAGATTTTCCTACTGGTTTTGTGACAGTTTCTAGATATCTTTAGTCGATTATGCATATATTCTACCTTTCTTACTGAGAAAGCTGCTTTTGGGGAGTGGTGGGTATAGGAGCCTTTTTTCGCTTTTGACACTAAGAAACCATTGTAGTACATTTTTTATGTGTGCAAGTATATGACAGTTTTATGTGAATTACTGTTTTCATACTGATTTCTCCTTGGCAACACCAGGGGGTTGAGAGCTAGAAGAATGACAGTCAGTGGCAGAACATGGGTGATGAGCTGATTCCCTTGAGCCACAGCTGTCATATGTTTATCAGATGTGCTTCCTCACTTAATCCCACAACACTTACAAATGGCTCTAGAATTTGTTGACATTAGTCTTTCTCCCCACACCCTTTTACTATAGAGGCGTCCAAGACTCTGCAGACCAGCCATGGTGGACATAAATTACCCAGGGCATTCTTATTCAGAGACTGTTTTCCCCCCACCCATGCTACATGCTGTTAGAGCAGCCACCCCTGACAACTGACAAGATCTTTTTGTCATGGAGTCCCTCCCAGGCCCTGAGTTGGTCTGCTCTGTTGCCTTCCACCAATTTTGCCTTGGGTCACGAATGAAGGACCCTCAGGCTTTCTAACTATAGTTCTCCTAATTAAAGAGATGCTAGTGCTTACAACACAGAGCTGAAAACGGTGCCCCTGGTATATCCTACCTACAGCGGGAAGCGTGTTTCCTTCACATTCAGGCAGTCTGTTCTGAAGGTCACTTTTCTAGACATATTAGCCACTTTGGGAGTCTCTTAGGAGTACATGAATGACCAGAAAATTCATAAATTTTGTAGACAGTGTGCTCCCACCACACCTGATGGACTCCTTGCAGAGATGCTGTATTTTGTCCCTAGTTCAAACAGGCCATCCCTGATCAAAGATTGGACACAAACAGCAGATCTATTAGTTAAACTCCAGGCAATCATGTTAGGATTAGAGAACTCCCTGGCCAAGAATTGAACTCATTTACACAATTTTATGGCTCCTTTAGCTTCTGCCAATATGTAGCTATCTCATCCCACCAATAGCAGCAAGTCGTTATCTAATGTCACTTCTTTGGCAACAAACTCTGGGAATATCTTTTCTGTTTCACTGCTTTTAGAAAGAGAGGAAAGGAGAGTCAGAGAAACATTGATGCGAGAGAGAAGCATCGATCGGTTGCCTCCCATATGTGCCTGGACCCGGAATTGGGGATCAAGGATCAAACCTACAACCTAGGTATGTGCCCTGACCAGGAATCAAACCCATAACCTTTCAGTTACGGGACGATGCTCCAACCAACTGAACCACACTGCCCAGGGCTCTGGGAATATCTTGCTTCACAATAACCAAGTACAAGTCAAGTCCACTTGTAAGTCTGCACACATTAAACCTCAGTCTGCAGAGGCTCATTTTAATGCTCAGGGAAATAAATTGAGTCAGATTTCTGACACATACACTGACACCTCAGATTTGATGCTATTAACCTTGGCTCTGTGGGCCCACATAATACTAAGCCATTTAGAGGCCTCTTACCTAAAGTTCTAGGCAAAACTGAAGAAACCTCCTTCTTTCCCATGGCTCATTTAGTGACTGACAAATGCACCCATGTGAGAAAATGCACCACTGGTAATATAATCAACATACTTTCCATACCAAGGAAAGGGTCCCTACACTTTTTAGCAGCCCCTCACCCCATCTGCTAGGCTGCTTGCTATGCTCACACCATGGGAGAAACTCATAGACAAATTACTCGTCCTATCATACGTGATCCTACTGAAGCCAAAAAGCAGGCACTTAACAAAGAAACTCTAGAAATTAAAACAAAACACTGGGCTCTTAAAAGAAGGCCTTCCATGGACCTTGCATCTCTCTTATGACCCTCCTCCACTCTCATAGGTTGGCCTAACTGCTTGGAGGAACCTTGCTTCTAAATGGGTCTTCCTGCTGTTCGAGGCATTACTTAGATTCAGTGCTCAGTCGTTAGGGCCTGTGCTGTTGTTCTGATCGTCAGGCTTACCAGACATTTCTGTCAGATTGGTCTCTCCTACAGATCTTTGGTTTATTGGAACAGTGTGTCCCAGCCACAACTCCTACATCCCACTCCTGGGATTTCCCATGTATCTATTTCATTTTTGGCACATTTCTTCAAAACCCCTCCGTGCATCCACCACAAATGGGCTGACTTCCTACCAATTACGCTCATGCACTCATTGTCCTGACAGGCACTGGCGCTGACCTGGGCACATGCGACACTCATTCAACAAGCAACCCATTAATGCCAATGTGGTAACGTCAAAAACACTAAAAAAAAATACATATCACAGCTAATGATTCAGATGGTTTCCTTGACGGAAAACCCTGCAGTAGCTGATGACATCTTGGCTTTGGTGTATTTAGGAGCAACCAGAGAGAGTTGTGTTCCCCTAAACGGCTGCTGGCTGCACGTGGGTAGGCTACCCTAGGAAGGTGCCACCAAAAACACAACACAGACAAAGTAACATTACTAAGCAATTAAACCATACTCTTCTGGATCTCTCCAGCATCCGAGGATGACTGGACTCAAATGAGTTTTGTTAGGTTTGCCAGTTTAGTTATAATACATCATTTGTGCTTTTTACATGCCTTTTAACTTATGTTCAAATTCATTTAAAGGTGTGACACAGTTCAGTCAACAAAGCTCAGGAGGAAAAAAAAGCCCAGGAGAGAGCTTTAATAAAGGTGCTGAGCTCACTTTTGATATTTGGCCTTTAATCAGTATAGACACCTGCACACCCTGCCCGACCCACGTAAGGAAACCTATGATGTTCACACATCTCTCTTTGAATGAGCAGGTAAAAGAGTCAAACCTTGAATATTTCCAGCCTCTATTCCTACACATCTTAAAGGGCCGACCCATTCTTTGTGGAAGCCACCCATATGAAGTTACCTTTTAGAAGGTACTTTTGAGTAATAATTTTTCTCTTCATTTGATGCATGTGGTGACAGTCTTGACATTTGGTCCTATTTTAAGTAAGGTGTTAATCCAGCCCTCAAAAGGGCAATGATAGCCCTGACCAGTGTGCTCAGTTGGTTGAGCATCATCCTGCAAAGTAAAGAGTCGCTGGTTTGATACCTGGTCAGGGTGCGTACAGGAGGCAACCAATTGATCTTTATTGCATCAATGTTTCTCATCCTCCCTTTCTCCTGCCATTCCCCTCTCTCTAATAATAAATAAAATCTCTTTTTTAAAAGGGAAATGATAGCTCTGGTTGGTGTGGCTCAGTGGATTAAGCACCTGTGAACCAGAAGGTCACTGGTTCAATTCCCCATCAGGGCACATGCCTGGGTGGCCGGCCATGCGCCCAGTTGGGGGTGTGTGAGAGGCAACCCATCGAAGTATCTCTCACACATCAATGTTTCTCTCCCTCTCTTTCTCCTTCCCTTCCCATATCCCTAAAAATAAATACGTAAAATACGTTTTTGAAGGGCAATGATAAAACAAGGTAATCAATGGGAAAGGTTTTTCAGGTGACAAATAGCTGTTCACTGTGGGGAATTTTGAGAAGATGAGGGAAAAAAAATCAAAATGCAGAGATTCTATTATCATATTTTCAGATTCAGTGTCTACAAAAGAAAACCTTTGATACCACCCACAAGGGCACTAGCAGTAGAATTAACCATTAAAAATGGTATAGTGTTATAAGGGAAATAAAGAGCAACACCAGTGAATGAATGGTTTCTGCCCCAACACGTGAATAGCTTGGAGTGCCCATTCTCATCTTCACAACAATAAAAAACTGAAAAACCTTAAGAGCATCATTTCTTCTTAGATCCCTGAGAAGTTTGAGGTTATATGACAAAGCAGTGCCCCCAAAATGAGAGACTGGCAACTATGGAGAATTGCTCTTACTGAAAGCAGAGGCCAATGGAGCCAGCAACCACCAGGAATGTGTGAACTGTAATAGATGAATTGCTGACGCAGTAAAAACTAGCTTAAGATTTACAAACTCAAAGTGGGGGCCTGTCTTTAGAGTGCTCCCCACAGTTCATGAATTTTTTTTCAGGAACCCAAACAGGCTCTAATAGTGAATCTTGGGAAAAAATTGCCTTATGCTTCTTGCAAGTAATGGGAAAATATTTTTATATACACACACAAAGCATTCTGTTCTCTGTAAGACAGGCTATCCCTCAAAGAAAACTACTTTGCCAAAGCCTTTGCATGGCGAAAGAGTGGTCAGACATCATCTAGACCCTTCAGGTTTATTCTCTGACAAACAGGGAGGAGTCAAGGCTAAGAACATGCTTTATGGATGGCCACTAGACGTATGAAAAGATGCTCAATGTCACTACTCAGAGAAATGCACATTAAAACCACAATGACATCACCTCACAGCTGTCAGAATAGCTATCATCAATAAATCAATCACAAGTGCTGGTGAGGATGTGGGGAAGAGGGAACCCTTTTGCACTGTTGGTGGGAATGCAGATTGATGCAGCCACTGTGGAAAGCAGTATGGAGTTTCCTCAAAAAATTTAAAATGGAACTGCCTTATGACCCAGCAATTCAGCAATTACACTTCTGGGTGTATATCTGAAGAAACCAAAACACTCATTCAAAAGAATATATGTACCCCTATATTTATTGCAGCATTATTTACAATAGCCAAAATATGGAAGCAACCAGTGCCCATCAATAGATGAGTGGATTAAAAAAGCTGTGGTACATATATACAATGGAATTTTTTTTTTTTCATGAAAAAAACAAAATCTGACCTGGCTGATGTGGCCCAGTGGATTGAGCACTGGTCTGTGAACCAAAGGGTCTCCAGTTCAATTCCTAGTCAGGGCACATGCCTGGGTTGCAGGCCCAGCCCCCAGTATGGGACACATGAAAGGCAACCACACATTGATGTTTCTCCCTCCCTTCCCCTCTCTCTAAAAATAAATAAAATCTCTCAAAAAAAAAAAAAAGAAAGAAAGAAAAGAAAAGAAAATCTTACCATTTGGAATAGCATGGATGGACCTAAAGGGTATTATGCTAAGTGAAATAAGTCAATCAGAGTAAGACAAATACCATATGATTTCACTTATAGTGAAATCTAAATAACAAAAAACAGAAATAGACTCACAGGTACAGAGAACAGATTGATGATAGGCAGACGGAGGGGAATTGGGGGACTGGATGAAAAAAGGTGAAGGGATTGAGAAGTACGGATTGGTAGTTACAAAATAGAGGGATGTAAAGTACAGTATAGGAAATACAGTCAATAATATTGTAATAACTATGTATGGTGCAAGGTGGGTGGGTACTGGAAATATCAGAAGGAACACTTTATAAAGTATGTGATTGTCTAACCACTGTGCTGTACACCTGAAACTAATACAAGATAATATAGAATGTAAACTGTGATTGAAAGTAAATAATTAAGACTAGAGCTATGATATGACCTAGCAATCCCTCTTCTGGGTATCGACCTGAAAAATTTAAAAACATTTATCATAAAGATATATGGATCCCTGTGTTCATCTCAGCATTATTGATGGTGGCCAAGACATGGAAACAACCTAAGTGTCCTTTGATGGACGATTGGGTATAGAAGATGTGGTACACATACAATGGAATACTACTCAGCCATAAGAAAAGACGAAATACTGCCATTTGTGACAACATGGATGGATCTTCAGAGTATCATGCTAAGAAAAAAGAAAAAAGATTAAAAAGAACAAGAACCACATGACTTCACTCATACGTGGGATATAAAACAAAAAGCAACAAGTGAACAAACAAAACAGACAAATTCACAGACACAACGGAATGGTGGTTATCAGAGGGGGAGAGGGATGAGAGGGGGGTGAACAGGGTGAAGGGGGTCAAGTATATGGTGATGGAAGGAGATTCAACTTTGGGTGGTGAGCACACAATGCAAAGGTACAGATAATGTATTATAGAATAGTACACTTGAAACTTTTGTTTTTAACCAATATCATCCAAAATCAGTTTAATTTTTTAAAAAAGGACAAGCAGAAGCAAGGAGGAAGGAAGGAGCCCTGCCCTGCTTGGCCTCGCAGGCGCTGTCCCACAGGATGGTGGGGGCTGAGCATGCATGCAGTTTGTTGCCCCGAGCCACCACTTGCCAGCCGGGGGGGCTTTACCAGTTCCAGCCCAGCTCTATCACAAGCAGGTTGTTGATTATTATGAAGATACTAGAAATGGGATCTCGACACCTGAAAATGCAGGAACAGGATAGGTGGGGTCTTCAGCATGTGGTGATGTAATGAAATTGCAGATTCAAGTGGATTAAAAGGGGAAGATCAATGGATGTCAGATTTAAAACACTTGGCTGTGGTTCTGCAATTGCCTCCAGTTCATTAGCCAGCCAGCCATTAAATGGGTGAAAGGGAAGATGGTGAAGGAAGCCTTGACCGTCAAAAATACAGATCAGCACTCTGGCCAGGTGGCTCAGTTAGTTGAAACATTGTCCCCTACACCAAAAATGTTGCTGGTTCGATCCCCAGTCAGGGTGCGTATGGAAGACAACCGATCGATGTTTCTCACATCGATATTTCTGTCTCCTCTCTCCCTTCCTTTCTCTCTAAAATCAAAAAACATATTTTTGGATGAGGATTAAAAAAAAAAAAGAAAGATATCGCCAAGGAACTATGCTTTCCTCCTGCTCCCTGCTGGCTGAAGATGCAACCAAGGCCACCCTGGCCAATTACAAGCTGAAACAAAAACCCAAGAAAGGAAAGACAGGAAAGAAAGGAGCCTTTGATGAAGCCTTCAGCAGGACACGTTTGCCTACCTGCTGTGCAATTAAGGTAGATTTCAGAAGCTGCTCACGCTAAAATAAAAGAGCTATGAGAAACATCACTGTGGCTCTGACGCAAGCTAAATACACAGTTTAATTGTTCTGAATTCTGTGGTATCGTTTGGCCCACTTTTATGGCCTTAACTTATTTTATGTATATTTTGAATGCTGTGTATGGCCTCAAAATTGAAATCAGTAATGAAGTCTCAAGTTTTGATAGTCCATGAACTGCAGAAATATTTATTTTACCTGAATCTGTTTTGGGAAAGATTGCCTTGGTATGATTATCTGATAGAACTAAGCATTGTACAGAAAACATCTGCACATATACAGTAAATTAAATCATGTAAGACGAGAAAAAAAGGAAGGAAAAAAGATCAAACTAAGCATTTTCTCCCAAGCTATCAACGAAACTTTAAACATAATTTAAAGTATATGAAAATCAGGAAAAATGACTAAGTTGAAGTTGTATTTCAAATACCTTTGTAGTAAAATAAATATGACTCTTGGCAAAAATAATAAAGAGCACTTATACCTCAATAATAAAATGTCATATATATAATTTTAAATTGTCAAAGGATGTAAATAGACACTTTCCAAAGATGTACAAATGGCCAAGAGCATATGAAATGATGATGGACACCATTAGTCATCAAGAAAAGGTAAATCAAAACCCCAGTGAGGTACCACTTCACGAATCAAAAAGTGAGATAACAAATTTTGTGGAGGATATGTAGACATTGGACATTGATACACTGCTGGTAGAAATATAAAATGGTGCAGCCACTTTGGAAAACAGTCTGGCAGTTCCTCAACTTTGAACTGAGAATTACCATAGGACCCAACAATTCACCCCTAGGTGTATGCCCAAGAGAAATGAAAATACCTGTTCACTAAAAAACTTGTACACCAATGTTTACTGCAGTGGTATTCATAATAGCCAAAAAGCAAAAACAATCCAAATATCCATTTACAAATGAATAGATAAGCAAAATGTGTTTTATCCATAGAGTGGAATATTATTCAGCCATAAAAGTGAATGAAATGGGACCTCTGGTTGAGATGCAGTGGCATAGGTAAGCAGTACTCGCATCCTCCCACAATCATGTCAATATTCGAACTAAACTACAGAACAGCCATCATTTAGAACTGCCTGAAATCTAGTCAAATAGAAGTCCTGCAACTCGAGATTTAAAGAAGAAACCTCACTGACACCGGTTGGAGATGCTGAAAGGGCTGGTCCCAGGTGTGGTGAATAAAAATAGGGAAGGATATATCTGCTTTGGTGGTCCCACCTAATTAATGAGCAAGGGTATCAGCCCCACACCAGGCTCCCAAGCCCAGGGTTCCAGTGCTGGGAAGAGAAGTCCCCATAATTTCTGGCTGTAAAAATCAGCAGGACTCTAGCTAGTGTAGCTCAGTTGATTGGAGCATTGTCCTGTAAATCAAAAGGTCGTGGGTTTGATTCCTGATCAGGGAGGGCATATGCCTAGTTACGTGTTCAGCCCCTATCAGGGTGCATTTGGGAAGCAGCCAATGGTGTCTGTCTCTCTCTCTCTCTCTCTCTCTCTCTCTCTCTCTCTCTCTTCCTCTCTCCCTCTCTCCCCCCCCCTCTTCCTCCCCCTTCCTCTAGAATCAATGGATATAGACTGGGATGAGGATATTAAAAAAAAAGAGGGGGCTAAGGCTCAGTGACTGAGGTCTAGTCAGATGGAGGGCTTCTGCAGTCCCAGGCTGATCAGCCTGAGGGTAAATACCTCCTGTTGACTTGTTAACTGCAATCTAGGCTTAACTACAACAGGAGTGTACACTGCACACAATGGAGGTTGGGGTGCACCTGGAATGCCCATGTTGGGTAACAGGGGAGGCTGACCTAATGGACCCTACAGGACACTTACTACATTAGGCCACTCCACCAAGTCCAGGACATGTAGCAGCTCTACCTAATACACAGAAACAAACACAGGGGAGGCTGCCAAGATGAGGAGACAGGAAACACGTCCCAAATGAAAGAACAGAACAGAATTCCTGAAAACTAAACAAAATGGAGAGAAGCAATCCACTAGATGCAGAGTTCAAAACACTGGTAATAAGGATGCTCGTTGAATTTATGCAGTGGAAGAGTACCTGCACTTAGAACTTCAACAGCATAAATAAGGACAAGGAAACCTTAAAAAAGAACCAGTCAGATAGGAAGGATACACTAACTGGAATGAAGAACAATTTACAGGGAATCAACAGTAGATGAAGCCAAGAATTAAATCAGCGATTTAGAATATAAGGAAGCAAAAAAAACACAGAATAGCAAAAAGAAATGAGGGTTTTATTGGATACACTTCAGCTTAGAGTTGGCGAAGGGTCCCTGTGCCCAGTGAGGGCTGGGAGTTTCAAACTTGCCCCCAGAACCATACCTTGACTGCCATGGGCTGCTTTCACTTAAGTACCTACCACATGTATGGAGGTGGAGAAGGGAGGGGTGAAAGCCCCAGCACTCTAAGCAAAGATCAAAATGAAGCCAGACTCTTCATTACATGTGGTAAGGTCATTTTTAAATGGGTGTGTAAACAAAGATCACAATTCCAGGAGTGGCCTTGCATTCTATGTCAACACCTAATCTGGGGACGACCTCAGACCCTCTGGTTCCAGGCTGGCCTGGCCTGGACACCCCTCTTGCTGAGAGGACAAGGGCATCCCTCTATCCAGAAAATGAGTCTGATGGAAGAACTCAAGAGCTGGAAAATTTTAGTTTTAAGTAATAGTTAATAAACTTAGTAATTAATGCATGTAAAAAGCTATTGTTTCAGGAACTGAAGGTATGACCCACCGGACTCCAGGAGACCACAGCAATTCGACCTTTGTGCCCCAGGAGCACTGTGAGCAATCAGGTGGTATCTGAGCCACTGTGCTCCAGTGAGGGACATCTGTTCACCACCCAGGACACAGATAAAGAACCACAGATGAACAGATTAAAGGGTGCTAGGAGAAGTGGCAGACTGCAGCTTTTATCTCATTAACCTTTCCCTGAATTCCAAACCCCTTGCCTACTTTTTTACTGAATTCCAAACTCCTTAACTACACTCTTCATCTCCTTATAAAAAGGGGTGGTTGGAAATGGAATGTAAGATGGTCTTTTAGGGTACATAACCCACCGTCTTCTCAGCTCCCTGGCCATCTGAATAAAAAGCCTATTTCCATGGCTGGTGTAGCTCAGTGGATCCAGCGTGGATTCCCAGTCAGGGCACAAGCCTGGGTTGCTGGCCAGGTCCCCAGTAGGGGGCGCGCGAGAGGCAACCACAGATTGATGTTTCCCTCTCTCCTTCCCTTCCCCTCTGTCTAAAGTAAATGAATAAATGAATAAAATCTTTTAAAATAATAAAAAAAAAATAAAACGCCCATAAAGATTCATTCCCTGTCTCTACTTACTGGTTGTGACAGGAAGCTGGAACACAGACTTTTCTGGTTTCAGGTCTGGAATTTCCAACGCATAAATAGCTACAGGAAGACACCACTGCCCCTTTAACGGGCCAAAAACAAATTTTGATGAAAAGCACAGGTCCCTGACAGAGACGTGCTCCCGCCCTAGAACGGAAGCTGGTTCTGCCCAAGGCCTCCGACCTGCCGCTCAGGTCCGCACTCAGAAAGCAGGGAGGCGGGCCCTTCCCAAAGACTAATCAGCGGCGCCGCAGGCCGGGTGGGTGGGGCGACGCTCAGCCAACCGCGCGTTGGCTCCTGGCCCCTCGGGATGGGGTTTCACCTGCCTTTCCTCGCCCAGCTCCTCGCCTGCGGTTTCCGTCCGGGTCGACTTGTACCAGCCGCGGAAGCTGCTCGGAGGACAGCGGGGTATTCCAGAGACCGGGAAATGGTGAGTGCAAATAACGCGGTGGCCCCAGACGGGTCGAGGGCCTGAGGGCGGGACCCGGCCTTCCCGCGGTCACCTCCGGAGTCTGAGCCCTCCCCGGGCCGCCGCTCCGACCTCTGTCTCCTCCCGCTCGCAGCTCAGGGGCTGGGCCGGCAGCCAGGACTCCCGGCGTCCTGTCTCGTCGCTGCGCGTGGTGGTTGGGTCCCGAACCGGAGTTTCTTTGGGCAGCTCTAAGCCAGCAGCCCGCCTCACCCCAGTTGGTACGGTGACCTACGGAAAAGTCATTGCGGTGGGGGGACTGTCGCGACTCATTCTGCGGGTTGGTTCCTGGGAGGAGCTGTGGCCGGTGGCCATCCCAGTCCCTCCTTTCACGCCCGGGGACTCCTTTTCTCCCGAGTTTTCCCAGTGTGTAAGAAGCGAAGCCTCAATGAATCCACGATGCTGTCCCCCCAGCCTGGCTCTTCCTAGGACGGGTAATCCCTAAATTTCCAGAACCTCTAGGCGTTCCCAAACTTCAATTACAGCTTCCAGTTACAGCATCGTTATCAACTGTTTGTCCTTAGCGATGCATTTCAAACAAACGCAGTATTTTAATTGTTTATCATTTTCCCACAGTTAATGAATGCCAGGTTTTTAAAGGTTATATATTGTTTGTGGATATTTTACAGGAGGGTAACCACCTGGAACACATTGTATAACATCCCTGTTCCTATCACCTACGATCGTTCCTGGGCACAGACAGCCGAAGGGGATGGTGGGGAGGTTCCTCTTTGGGTGATCTTTCCTGTCAGCACGGCCCGTTCCCTGGGTCTTTCACCTTTAAAAGATTCATTCACTTTTTTTTTTTACGTCAACGTTAAACAATATATGTAAAATGTATTTAATCAGCTGATCTTAGACAGTATAAAACACTTCCAAAACACACCAAAAGTGAATTTCAGAAAAAATTATTTCAGTGTGGGTGACAAAAAGGAAAGTAACCTCACAGGGTATCTGATCATAAATTCCTAACTGAGTAGGTCAAGGTGGATAGACACACCCAGGCCTCTAACTTCTTCTTCTTCTTTTTTTTTTTAATATATCGATTATGCTATTACAGTTGTCCTAGTTTTACCCCCTTTGCCCCCCTCCGCCCAGTACTCCCTTTCCTTCCAGCAATCCGCCCACTTAGTTCATGTCTGTGGGTCATGCATAAAAGCTCTTTGGCTATTCCATTTCCTATACTGTTGGTAACATCTCCCTGTCTTTTGTGTACCTACCAATCTGTACTTCTTAATCCCTGTACCTTTTCCCCCATTCTCCCCCTTCCCCCTCGCAGCTGATAACCCTCCATGTGATCTCCATTTCTGTGATTCTGTTCCTGTTTTGCTTGTTTGCTTAGTTTGTTTTTTAGATTCAGTTATTGATAATTGTGAATTTATTGCCATTTTAATGTTCTTATTTTTTATCTTCTTTTTCTTATATAGTTCCCTTTAACTTTTTATATAATAAGGGCTTGGCGATGATGAACTCCTTTAATTTTACCTTATCTGGGAAGCACTTTATCTGCCCTTCCATTCTAAATGATAGCTTTGCTGGATAGAGTAATCTTGGATGTAGGTCCTTGCCTTTCATAACTTTGAATATTTCCTTCTAGCCCCTTCTTGCCTGTAAGGTTTCTTTTGAGAAATCAGCTGATAGTCTTACCGGAACTCCTTTGTAAGTACCTCTCTCCTCTGGCTGCATTTACAACTCTCTCCTTATCTTTAATCTTGGGTAATTTAATTATGATGTGTCTTGGTGCGATCTCTTTGGGTCCAACTGGTTTGGGACTCTCTGAGCTTCCTGAACTTGTATGTCTAGTTCCTTTGCCAGCTTGGGGAAGTTTTCTCTATTTTTTTTAAGGATTTTTTAAAATATTTATTTATTTTTAGAGAGAGGGGAAGTCAGGGAGAAAGAGAGGGAGAGAAACATCAATGTATGGTTGCCTCTAATGTGACCCCCATTGGGGACCTGGCCTGCAACCCAGGCATGTGCCCTGACTGGGAATCGAACTGGCGACCCTTTGGTTGGCAGCCTGTGCTCAAACCACTGAGCTATACCAGCCAGGTCTCTAATATTTTTTCAAATAAGTTTTCAATTTCTTGATCTTTCTTTTCTCCTTCTGGTACCCCTATGATTCAGATATTGGAATGTTTAAAGTGTCCCAGAGGTTCCATGAGCCTCTCCTCATTTTTTTGAATTTTTGTTTCTTCATTCTGTTCCAGTTGAATGTTAATTTCTTCATTCTCTTCCAAATAGTTGATTTGAGTCCCAGTTCCTTACTTTCACTGTTGGTTCCCTGTTCATTTTTCTTTATTTCACTTTGTATAGCCTTCACGTCTTCCTTTATTTTGCAGCTATACTCAATCATTTCTGTGAGCATCCTGATTACCAGTGTTTTGAATTTTACATCTGATAGGTTGGCTATCTCCTTGTCACTTAGTTCTTTTTCTGGAGTTTTGATCTTTTCTCTCATTTGGGCCATATTTCTTTGTCTCAGTGTACCTGTTAGGTTGTAAGGGGTGGAGCCTTAGGTATTCTCCAGGGTAGGGCAGCCCTGAATGTGGCTTCTTGAAATCCTTGGTTGTCGGACTTGAACACAGCTCAACTTTCTGATGCATCTGGGTGATATTGGTGTTGTACTCTAGTTGTATTTTTTGTTGTAGTTGTGTGAGGAGGCAAATCGTGTTTAGCTATGCCTCCATCTTGACAGGAATTCAAAGTCCAGCCCTCTAACTTCTTTAGTGAAGGGTTTTAAGCCAGCCTATTGTGTTCATGGGCATCCATGTTAACACACCTCTGAAATGTCAGAAATAATACCCCTGGGTGGGGAGGCATTAACCCTCAAAAGAGCATGTAATCTTGTTAACTATCTTGTAATCCAATCCCCACCTTGCTTTCTCCCACTTCTGTGTAATCTTTCTTACTTCTCTCCTTAATTTCAAATGCATAAAAGAAACTTCAAAGCTGTTATTCTTGGGAGTATTTGAGATCTTACTCCACAGTACCTATCATCAGTTTGGTTAAAATAAATTTTTTTTTAATTTTCTTAATCCTCATCTGAGGATATATTTATTGATTTTACAGAGAAGAGGGAGAGAGAAAAGACAGACAGACAGACAGGCATGGATCAGTTGCCTCCCACACACACCCCGACTTGGGATCAAATCGCAACCGCTCAGATAAACTATTGTAAAAATTCTCCACAGGTTTTGCGTCAGCATTATTTGGTAGCTGGCAGGAATTCGAAGAAGCCCACCCAGGGCCACCCCATGGACCTGGGCCCAGTGCTGGGTACAAGCAAGGGCCCTTTGTGCCTCACTGGCTCCTTACTTTGCATCAGGTGAATTTGGTTGAGCTCCTCTCAGAATTGTGGGTCTCCTTGCTTTAAGTAGCAATCCATGACTTTATTTAAGCTGTTCTTAGAAAATCCTCAAGGTATATGAGGGTTGAAATAACCCAGGGAAAGGGGGGTGAGGGGGGAATGGTTCGCTGCTTTTATTTTTGCCTTCTCAGAATTGCATACTGAGAAGCTGAACATAATCTTTGCTGGTTAAATGAGAGACCGAACTCTCTTTAGCTGCAAAAGAGAAAGGACACTAGCTTCCCCAATGTCAATAGCCAGCGGGGTAACAATACCTGTTCAGAGCCCCGAATCTGGAGTGGCGGAGATGGGTACCGCAAATTATCCAGTGTGGTAACACAGCTGAACTCAGAGAAGCGGACGGGAGCCTGGGGAGAAGGGCAGGGCGTGCTAGAATGGGTGACGCCTGAGAGAGGGTCCCATGCCTTGGGAAGCGTCGCAGTTTAGGTGGTGTCCAGTAAGCTCTTGCTGGCCTTGCTCAGGTATTCCTAGGTGACTAAGAATCTTTGTGGGGTTACCTGAGGAAAAGTTTCTTCTAGGGTGTAAAGCGATCCTATAGGGACATCCACAGCATTTGGCTCATCTGGGGACATGCATGTGAGGGCTGGTTTTCCCTAGAAGTTTGTTCTGGCCCTTCAAATCTCAAAATTAACATGGGAAATTGTGTCTCCTAGCCTGACAAGCCCCATGGCAGTCAGCCTCCCATTAATACTAAGATGGCCAAGATGAGGATCCTCTGATTCTCCAAATTAATTTTTGCATGCACAGTTGAAAAAAGGTAGCTATAAAATTAGGCAGAATGAATGGAAAACATTGAATTGGTCTCTCAGCTTCCATTTAGATAAATGGATCAATGTATGATGCTGTTTGGGTGTCAACCCAATTCTTTGGGGTATTTTACTGTCCTTATTTGAAAAGGGGGAAGGTCATTTGAAATTTGACTTGTCAAGGGCAGATGTAAATTGCCTCCGAAACAAAATTTGAATCCAACTGTGCTCTGTTTGTCTGCCTGCGTATGTCTATATACGTGTGTTGTAAATATAAGATAATTTTCTACCTCCAGATGGTATTGTCAAAATTCATTTAAAGGCAAGCTCTTGCAAGAATCTTGTACTTCAAAATTCTCAAAAATAAACAGACTGACAGCTGTCAGAGGGGAGGTGTGTTGGAGGGTTGGGAGAAAAAGGTGAAGGGATTAAGCAAAAAACTCAGAGATGCAAACAACTGGTGTGGTGATTGCCAGAGGAAAGGAGGGGGTGGGAGGAGGAAGAAGAGGGTAAATGGAAGATAAATGGTGACACAGGGAGACTTGACTTTGGGTGGTCAAGACAACATACGGGTGATGTATATAGAATTGTATGCCTGAAACCCAGGTAATTTTATTAATCCATGTCACACCAATAAATCCAATAAAAATTTAAAATAAACAAATACTGTTCTCAGAAATACAGAAGCTAACTCAAAAGCTTTTCAAGTTCGTGTGATCTAAGATTAAATCTTAGTAAATAAAAGCTGACTTACATTTGTTGGTTTAAGTAAGACAGACATGTGTTCATTTTGCCTAGGTTTTACAAAAATAAGTCCATGTTAATAATGACTTTTGTGTCTATGAAAAGTGTTTCTAGAGGTTATGAAATGTCCAAGCTAAGAATGCTAAATGATTACTTCTTAGTCTTCAGTAGAAATTGAGGTTTTAAGGGTTAAGATCTCAATTATATGTTAGGAGTAACTTTGCAGTGTTTCAAAAAAGCCCCTGGAACACCTCAGGATTTGAAATTGCATGGGGATCATTTAAAATAACTGATGAAAAACTCCTAGGGTGTATGATATGGGTAAACAGTGGTTGCAAATCACAGAATGGTTGGAGCCATGGGAAACCCAAGACGGCAGCTTGGTTCTTCCCTGCTCCCCGCCTCCTCATTTTTAAGTGTTTTCATTCCTTCATACATCACAGAGCATTTAAGCTGAACTTAGACGGAGGGACTTATGAGCTGAAATTATTAAAAGGAACATCTTATACTAATGCCCTGTCTTGATAAAGTTATTTCAAGAATATGCCAAGTTAGTAACTGTTTTCTTTCATGGCGAGCTCCCGGAAGACAAAGATTTTACAGATCGTTGACTGTCACCTGTACATCTACAGACTGATACTGAACTCAGAATCCATTTTGTTTGATTGTCTTTGTCTGCTAATGTATTAGTCATAACAATAGTTATACTTGTTCTTTGGGTTTTTCCATATAGTCCAACTGTTTATGATTATTGCACATTTGTAAGATAATCTTTAATGCTATTTTCATGCTCATGTAAATGTTATACTAGATGCCAAATAGAGAAAGATGAGAAGGCAAAACTCGGACTGTGATGGCTCCTAGGACAGAAATGATCCCGAGTGTTTTTTCAGAATGAAGGCCACAGCCTTCCATTGCCCTGCCCTTCCCGTTTTTGGGAAAAATCCTGCCTCAACTCAGATCCTGTGATTACAGTATTATTGCCCCATCCCCAGTCATCAACAAGACAATGTCATTATTGAGATTTCCTAGGAATGAGCCTTCCTAGTGCTGTGAGACCACACTGTCCGAGCAAAAGGCTGGTAATCAATGCATCTTTAGGATTGATTTTTGACCAAAAGGGAACTGTGGAGGAAAAAGGGGGTTTTCTGAAGAGTTACCTCACAGGGTGATGTCATAAATTCCTAACTGGGTAAGTCTTGGTGGTTGGTCACAATCCAGGCCTACAACTTCTTTAGTGAAAGGTTTTAAGGCAGCTCTGCCCATTGTTCTCCTGCATCTAGGTTAACACACCTTTGAAATTCCAGAAGTGGGAGTATTATCCCTCAAGAGAGCCCATGATCTTGTTAACTATCCTGTAATCCAATCCCCACCTTACTTTCTCCAATCTTCCTTACATCCCCTCCTTAATTTAAAATGCATTAAAAAGCTGCACAAAAGAAGGAGCACTTGAGTTCTTGTTCCACAGATGCATTGTGAGTTTGGCTTAAATAAACTCATAAAAATTCTCCGCGGGGTTGGGCATTTCTTACATTGAGACAGCATTGCATTACATGAGTTCAATTTGTTTCTCTTTCTTTCCCTAGGGGTATGGTGTGATTCTGGGGCTGTTCATTTTTTCTGGGTGATTTCAAAAATGAATCCCAGAGCTTAGACTTGCAACACCAGAGTGTATAATTATACCATAATCAATTGTTTAAAGAACAGTTTCTTGGCATGGCAATAATAATGAATAAACATTATTTTCTGAAAGCAGTAGACACTTGAGGGGTTTTTTTGTTGAGCTAGTAAAACACCTTACGATTTTACTCCCTCCTTTACATATAAATTCTGGGTTTGAATTTAAATTTTGCTGAATTGTTCAAACACTGGGTTCGTGTATTTAAAATATCAATGGTGGTCTAGAGCTACCCCATTGGGAAGTAGAGCCTGAGGTCTGTGTCACTAAGCTAAGAACCCTCCCCCCACCCTGACCTGCCAAAAGAAGTATGCACTTAAAGGCTCAGTTATTCTTCCTGGGTGTCCTACCTGCTCACACCCCCCATGGAAGGAGCCTGTACACTGTGAAGCTACAGCCCTGGAAAGCTGGGGCGCACGAGCATGTGGGGGAGAGGCGATGCCTGAGGTTTTAGCTGTGGCTCCCCTGGGCCTGTTTCTAGACATAGAGTGGAGTTTTGCATCCCAGTGTGGGTGCACTCGGTGTAATTCGTGCACATTGAGAAAGTCTGTGAAAGTCAGGAGTCTGTGACCTGGGTTAGGGTCTGTGAACTTGGAGTTCATTTGGGTCAAAACCTGACACTGAATCCAGCTGAGCATTTCTTTGCTGTGAGCTGAAGCCTGAGAGAGGGAGCGTTTCCATTATTCTCTGGGAGAGGAGGGTGTTGCAGCTCCCAGAGTTCACTCCTGGGGCTGCCCACATGTCCCGCCCATTTGTCCCCAGGCACTGTCCCATCCAGGGGCTCTGTCTCAATCTGGAGAGTCTAGAATGTGGAACCTCCTGAAAGTGACTTTCCTCCTGTCCTGTGGGAAGCAGGTGGCTCATCTGAGCTGATTCCAAACTTGTTTCTTTCCTTTGGATCCTTTATCCACTGAATAGTGCAGCCCTTCGGTCCAGTTTCCCCGAGCACTTGGGCTCTGAGACTGTAATACGATGGAGAGGTACAAGGTGAGGAAAGCAAGAAAATTATGGAAACAAGTAGAATTTTTGTTCCTGTTAGGAAAGAGCAGATGAAGATATGAGATGAATGCACTTAAGTTTGGGGACATGTTTTTCATTTTCAGATCAGCATTTGTATGTATGTGCCCCTAGGGAATATTAAAATTTTAAAGGCTAAAGCAGCTGAATTTCTGTTAAATTGATGTAAAAACTAGTCAAAGCTTTTGCAAATCTTTAAAATCCTACCCCTTTCAAGGGGCTAAACTGAAACCCCTGTTGCATCATAACGTGCTTATTTCTGAAAATACTTGGGAGACTAGGGAGGGGAAAACGACACTCCGTGCCCTCTTGGTCAGCCAGAGGTTGGAGATTTTCCTTTGTATGGCTCTCACTTTGAGCACATCATTGTGCTGAGGGCTCTCATATCCGCCCCGGGCACGGAAACTCTCAGCCTCCCACCCTCGCTTTGCCCTGAGCTTACTTTCCATTTAGCTGTTTCTGACTTGTATCTTTTACAATCAACCAATAATAATAGAGCACTTTTCATAGTTCTAAGAGTGGTTCTATTGAATTAACAAGCATGAGGGTGTGTCCAGTGAACCTCCAAATTTTAGTCCACCATCCAGAGACACATGTGTGGCCTGGGCCTCCCTCCTTGTGGCTAGCGTCCGAAGTGGAAGCTGTCTTGTGGGCCTGAGTCTTCAAACCATAGAGTCTGATGTTAACTCTGGTTAGTGTTAGAATTGAACTGAACTATAGGCCACCCAACTGGTGTCAGAGAGGTGGACAAGTGATTTTGGAAGACATACCACTTACTTGCTCTCAGGAGTTTAAAAAAGACTTCTCAACCTCACAAGTGTTTCAAAGTTCTGCCCATGTCAGCTTAGTGCAGGCAGAAAGACTAGAGGCGAGTTGCCTGTTTCCCTCCCCATGTCAGTTTGGCTGGTAAAACCCAGTCAGTCAGGCACTGGTGAAACAGAATCTTTGACACAGGTCGTGTTAAGAAGAACAGAATATTGTGGGCATATTTCAATCTGGCTATTTTTCTCTCCTTTCCAATTTTACGGGACAGGAGTTTGCCCCTGGAATTAATGCTTTGACAGAGCTTAGTTGTTGGTTTTAAATTTGTTAGTTTTTTTCCTGGTGAGGATGGGAATGTCACTTTTTATGCTCCTTTCATGCTGGAGGATTAATCAGAAGTCTCTGGCTCCATTAGTGAGTGATTGACAGCTGAGAGCTTTAAAAGCCTCCTCCTCCTCCTTCCCCTGTGCCCCACATCTGTACAGGTGATGAGGAAG
Source organism: Desmodus rotundus (assembly GCF_022682495.2). Lineage (NCBI taxonomy): Eukaryota > Metazoa > Chordata > Mammalia > Chiroptera > Phyllostomidae > Desmodus > Desmodus rotundus. Next base: position 43,260,917 of record NC_071395.1, on the reverse strand, counting down.
CCTGAGCACTCCCTCCTTTAGCACTGGCAAGATAGTTGATCCCTGGAAGCCCCTGCCCTGTGTACAAAATCTCACCCTAGCCCACCCCAAGCCTCAATTTAAAAACAAACAAACAAACAAAAACCAGGCCTGGCTCCTTTCTTTGCTCTCTCAAGGCATTTCCCACCCGCTTGAGAGGCCTGCCCTGCTCCCCCCAGACACATCCGTTATGGAAGTCATTAACCCTTTCATACGGTCCTGGTGGTAATACGTTGTCAAGCAATCCTAGAGTAGGGGCTCAGCTGAGTCTGCAGGTGACCATAACAGATGTAGAGAAAGTTATGTGGTATATACAGGATCCAGCACAAATAACACCCCCTTTTTACTATAAAATCTTTTATTACAAAATCATAAGCATATAATTCTGTAACATAACTATCACACACAAGCACACCATATGACATTGTAAGTGAAATGTTTAAATTCTGTCTGTCTCGTGTGAGACATTCATGTACCCCACCAACCACACTCAAGCAGGCGTTACTTCTGCCAGACCCTGTATGTTGCAGTACACTTTACTTAATTGTTCTGTTAATAAATACTCCAGATCTTTACATAATCAATACATTATCACCCTTTGTTCTTAAAAGGTACATATGGTGGTGAATTTATGTAACCCATTTTCCTAAATAGACACTACTTGGCTTGTTAGCAATTTCTGCTGTGAAACCATGAGTGAAAGCTCAGATCTCTACTTTATTGATCTTTTTGGATTTTCTTATTGAAATTACTGGGATTGCACTGGTTCCCAAAACCATACAGGCTTCAAGGGTACAACTCAATGGAACCTCATCTGCACGCTGCATCGTGCACCCATTGCCCCAAGCAAAGTCTCTTTCCAACCCCATTTTGGAATGAGTTAGATTCTGATAAAAGATATAGGCAGTTGGCCTTACTCTGGCTGTGGTGGAAATTTATAGAATTACCTTCACTTTACATGACAGTAATCTGAAATACAGACATAAATACGACTTCTGGGTAGCAGAGAAGCTTTACCAATGGGCCAGTCAAACCCCTGAGGAAGTGATATAACTGGTAACCTGAGCCAAGAATGGCTCTGTTTTTTGGATTCAGTCTAAGACAGTCATCTCTGTTTTTTTCTTTTTTTTTTTTCTTTAAGATTTTATTTATTTTTAGAGAGAGGGGAAGGGAGGGAGAAAGAGAGGGAGAGAAACATCAATGTGTAGTTGCTTCTTGCACACCCCCTATGGGGGACCTGGCCTGCAACCTAGACATGCGCCCTGACTGGGCATTGAACCAGTGACGCTCTGGTTCACAGGCTGGCACTCAATCAACTGAGCCACCCCAGTCAGGGCCCTGTTTTGATTAATACCTAACAATCTCTTGTTGAGTTTTGTGCTAGGCACAGAGGAGAAAATAAGCCAACTGTGAGATGTCCTGCTTTTAAAAATCTTCTAGTCTGGTCAGGTAAGAGAACTTCAAACACATGCACTCAAAGTCGATGATATGGTGCACGGTCAAGTGTTAGGTTGTGAGCTAGGAAGTGCTCAGAGAAGAGTTAGGATCCCAGGAAGATGGCCTAGTTGGTTGATGGGCTCAGCTAACTTTGACTACTCTGTTCTCAGAGTACTGCCAGAGAAGCTCCTGTGCTAGCCTGTGTGTGTGTGCCTAAGTGGGAGGGAGGGCTAAGAGCAGAGCCTTGTCTGTGATATTGCTGTGTATCTGTTTTGAAGTTTGTATGTGAGTGTCTGTAAAATTTAATCTAGAGATCTAGTCTTCTGGTAAAAATCACTTGCCAGGATAGCTTTCCATTTAAAAAGTAATGTAGGAGCCCTGGCTGGTGTGGCTCAGAAGATTGAGTGCCAGCCTGAGACAAAGTGTCACTGGTTCGATTCCCAATCAGGGCACATGCCTGGGTTGCCAGTCAGGTCCCTAGTCAGGGGCGTGCAAGAGGCAACTTAACGATTTTTCTCTCCCTCTCTTTCTCCCTCCCTTCCCCTCTCTCTAAAAATAAAGTAAAATCTTTAAAAAAAATTTTTTTAAGTAACACAGGATCTCAATGATCCATCAATTTCATGTATATAACAGAGTTCTTACCATTTTCTTCAATGCCAGACACACATACAAATGTTAATCCCATTACATGCCCCATTACATTATATGATAATGTCATATATTTTATTTATATTAAACTCTAGCTCCAACTCTCTAAGAAAACATACAGAAAGCAGCTGGGTCAGAAGAGAGAAAGAAATGAGGTGGGGCCCGTAACCAAGGACAGGACACACCCACCAATCTACACATTTCTTTTTGCTGATCTCTCTGCTGTGGCCCTTAGAGCTGCTTGGATGGGGTGAACAGTGTTCTGGTAGGGCAGTGTGTTGAAAATTCCTGCCCGTGAGAAGAGTGAGGAAATAAATTGTAGTTGGGGGTAACCAAATTTAACAATCCTTTTCTCTAAGTCATTTATTCTTTCTTTTATTAAGTCACTGACTCTCTGGCCGCTTTTATGTTTAAATGTTATATATTTGGGGGCAGAAAGGAAAGGGAAGGGTGACATTAAGAATTAAAAATAGACTGTAGGGAAAGGCAGGAACAAGACCCATTGTCCTTACAGCATTCTTACAAAAACATGCCTGGGCTATAGTTTTTTACTGAAGTCACGTATTTCATAAGTTTTTTTCCCTCCCTATTATCTGCCAGGATCTGATGTAAACCAGTCCATGCTAGATTTTTTGAGATTTCCTTAAAAAAACAAAAAGAAAGAAAGAAAGAAAAAGAAAGCCCTGGCTGGTGTGGCTCAGTAGATTGAGCACCGGAGTGCAAAGCAAAGGGTCGCTGGTTGGATTCGCAGTCAGAGCACATTCCTGGGTTGTGGGCCAGGTCCCCAGTAGGGGGTGTGTGAGAGACAACCACATATTGTTGTTTCTCTCCCTCTTTTTCTCCCTCCTTTCCCCTCTCTCTAAAAATAAATAAATAAAATCTTAAAAAAAAAAAATCCCGTCTTCTGTTCAATCAAGGCTTTTCTAAACTTTGATACTGGATGAGGGAAAAGCCAATGACACAATTAGCAACATCATATTTTGGCAGGAAACATATTTCCACTTTACAGGGAAACAAACATACAAATTAAATTGTTTTCAAAACTGAACTTTTTAAAAATTTTATCATCAGATATATTCAGAAATGAATATACAAATTGTGTTATGGTACAACTTAGTAATAACAATATGAACACCTGTGGAACCTATGGGCAGTGGTGAGAGTCTCCTGATATTCTTGTCCTTGACTCATCTGCCCTGCCCCATGGACGGCCACTGTCCTGATTCTTTGTTCTTCATACCTCCGCCATCTATTATTCCTCACCAAGCAGTGTTCTTTCAGTTTTGCCTCCTTTGATCTCTCACCAAATGGGTATTAATGGAGTTCCTTGAAGAGGTTTTCCGGTGGCTACTTTGCCCCATATGTTTCACACATGCTGGCATCTGAGGCTGGAGGCCTGGTCCAGGACTATGGGGTTCAAACCTCTCACCAAAGCTAAGTGCCCAGATGAGTGGGGGTGGGGGACAGAAGGGCGTGCGTCTCCCCGCTGAAAATGGTCCACCATCAAAATGGAGCCAGAGTCATCATTACATATGGACAGGTCACTTATAAGAGTCTGAGTTTGCAAAGAAAGGTCACAGTTCCATGAGTAGCCTGGTGGCCTAATGGTTAAACGCAGTGTCCCCTTGAAAGGACAGATACTGACCCTGTGCCAAGACAGCCTCGGCTCCCAGACGAGACTTCGGCTGCGGTCCCCCAGTCATGATAGGGCGGAGCCTTGCAACTGTCCAATCAGGGGAGTCCTTGGTACCGTTTGTGGGGGCGGCGCTTTGAGGATGGCGTGGACCGCTTGAACTGCGGGCTGGAGGCTCCGGCCTCCTGGCTCCACGATCCTGCCACGATCTGGTCCTCTACGATTCTCTCAAAGGCTTCAAGTGGCTACCACACATCTGGTGGTTGTGGCCTGAACTTGCCGCGGGAGGGAGTTGTCATGTGGAAGGCGAACCCCAGGAACCGAGAAATGGTGAGTGGGCAAGGGGCAGGTGTCGGGAGACGGGACGAGGAGCTGGTTGGAAGCCGCTGAGGTGAGTCGGCCTCCCAGACCCCACTCTGGAGTCTGAGGACCCACGTCGGCTCCGACGGCCGCTCCTCCGGCACGCAGCGTCGGGCTCTGCTGGCAGCCGGGACCCAGGCAACCCATCCGATCGCTGCGCCTGTCGCGTCACCGCTAGATTGTGCGGTGACCACGGGAAGGGTCAACGGGGCCGTTGTGACTCAGTCTCCAGCGTTCTGTGTGGAGGAACTATGGTCTATGGGGTCCCCAGTTCCTCTTTTCTCCCCAGGGGACTTGTTTCCCTTCACTTTTCCAAGTGTTTAGGAAGCGGGGGCTCAAATCCACGACCCGTCCCCCAGCGTAGCTCTTCCTAAGGCTGGCAGTGAAGCCCTAAATTTCCGGATCTTTCCCCGCATTCCCAGACGCCATCTTCTTCCCCTCTGCAGCTCCGAGCATCATTATTAACTGTTTGTCCTCCGCAGTGCATTTCACAGAGACGCAGTGTTTTATCATTTGTCCACTGAGTCACAGATGGCTCTTTTCAAAGATTTCTTTTTGTGTATATTTTACATGAGAGGAAAGCCGGGAATAACCACCTGGAATACGTTGTATGTAATCCCCGAGCCCCCCACCCTCAAACCCCAATCGTTCCTGTAGGAACAGGCACCTTCTGGGAAGTCCGTTGGGGGTCCCCCCTGGGAAGCTGCTGGGTGATGAGTGCTTTCAGCACAAGTCCAGGCCAGGACTGCCCCTCCCTACATTTGTCACTTGGAAAAGATTTATTTACTAGCTTTTCAATAAATTAGAGCTTGGGGTACAGTAAAAAGCATTTCCAAAGAGGCAAGAAAGAGGTGAACTTAAGGGCAAAACATAAAATATTTCGTTATTTTGTTAGTTAACAAAATAAATGTTAGTTAACATTTTTGTTTCCCTCCCCACCCCCACCCCCCAATGGGTGTAGTAATATTCTGATGTCCTTGTCTTTTGGGTGATTTCAAATGGCATGTCAGGGCTTAGAATTACAGCACCTGGAAGTGTTCCAATATGGTTGTTTACAAATCAGTTTCTTCGACATAATAATTAACTGACATTTTTATTTCTGATAGGAATACGTATTTGTGGGTTTCCTTCTTGGACTAGTAAAAGTCCCCTACAACTTTATTTCCTCCTTACACAGGAATCTTTGGCTTAAGTGATTTTGCTGGATTCTTGGAACACTGGGTTAATGTCATTTAAAATACAAATGGTGTCCAAAACATTGTTACTGGAAAGCAGAGGCCTGAGACCAGTGACTCCAAACCAAGACACCACCACCCCCTCCTTGAGGCCTAGCCTTTTTTGACATTTTTTGCATCCATGACATTGACAAAGTCTGTGTATAAGTACCTGGCTCTACCCAATAGTGATACTGGAGAAAGTATGTGAAGGTCAGGAGTTCTGTTTCCTGGACAAAGGGTTTATGAATTTAGGACTTCATTTAGGTCAGACCCTTAAACAGAACCAGGCTGAGAGGTTCCTCATTCCCGAGAATGGAAGCCTGGGGGGAGGGAGGGCTTCAGCGCTTAGGAGAGAGGGAAGGGTGTGGATGGAGCTCCCAGAGTTAACTCCTGGGGCTCAGATGTCACCTGTGGTCCTTCCGCAGGGACTCACCTACTTTAGGGGTCCTAACTCAACCAGCAGTGTCTAGACTCCAAGCTTGGGAGTGTGTTTAACTTTCTGAATGTGGATTTTTCTTCTTAACTGCTGGTTGCTTTATCTGAGCTGATTTTAATATTTGCATTTCTTTTCACTAGGTATCTCTGTCTATTGAATATATCAGTCATTTAACTGTAGTTTCTTTTAGCAGTACACAGTTTTATTTCCTGTGTGATATGTAAGATTTTTGGTTTCTTAGGCTTTGAAAATGTACGTTGATTGAGAAATAAGTTTGTAAGACAATGAAATCCTGGAACCAAAAGAATTATTGTTTCATTTTAGGCAACAGAATCTCAGGCTATGAGATGGGCATATATAAGTTCCCTGGCACATTTTTCAGTTTCAGATCATTTTTTGTATGTGCATGGCCCTAAAGAACTTCAATATTTAAAAGACTATACTATTCTTAAAGCAAATGAATTTTTATTTGAATTGATTGAGAAAAACAACTTGAACTTTGTAAATCTTTGAAACTCCTAGTAGGTTTCAGGATTAAATGCAAACCCCTGAACTACACAATATCCCCAATGTGAATAAACTGAAGAAACAAGCTATGTCTCTTCCATTTTAGTTGCTACAAAAAGAACTGAAAATTTTTATATTTTATAGTTTGTACTTCTATACTTATTCATGTTTAAATAATTAAATCTTAGAGTTAAACACTTATTAAACTCATGTTTAAATAATTTAATCTGAGAAAAGTTAAATTTAAAGTAGCAAAACTTAATTAAAAACAAAGTAAAATGTGGTATATATAAATTTGTTTCTTTTAAATAAACTATATATGAAGAATTAAGAAGTCAGATACTTTTTTTTGAAGTCTAGTAGTTTTTTTAAATATATTTTATTGATTATGCTATTACAGTTATCCCATTTTTTTCCTCTCCTCTCCCCCCCCACCAGCATTCCAACCCCCCACCTTTGTTCATGTCCATGGGTCATATATATAAGTTCTTTGACTTCTCCATTTCCTATACTATTCTTAACCTCCCCTTGTCTATTTTGTACTTACCAATTATGCTTCTTATTCCCCATACCTTTTCCCCCATCCCCTCCCCCCCCAACTGAAAACCCTCCATGTGATCTCCATTTCTGTGATTCTGTTCCTGTCCTAGTTGTTTCCTTAGTTTGCTTTGTTTTTTAGGTTCAGTTGATGATAGTTGCGAGTTTGTTCTCATTTTACTGTTCATAGTTTTTGATGATCTTCTTTTTCTGAGACAAGTGCCTTTAACAATTCATATAATAAGGGTTTGGTGATGATGAATTCCTTTAACTTGACTTTATCTGGAAGCACTTTATCTGCCCTTCCATTCTAAACGGAAGCTTTTCTGGATAGAGTAATCTTGGATATAGGTCTTTGCCTTTCATGATTTTGAATACTTCTTTCCAGCTCCTTCTTGCCTGTAAGGCTTCTTTTGAGATCAGCTGATAGTTTTACAGGAACTCCTTTGTAGGTAACTGTCTCCTCTTCTCCTGCTTTTAAGATTCTCTCCTTATCTTTCATCTTGGCTAATGTCATTATGATGTGTCTTGGTATATGCTTCCTTGGGTCCAACTTCTTTGGGACTCTGTGAGCTTCCTGGACTTCCTATTTCCTTTGCCATATTGGCGAAGTTCTCCATCGTTGTGTTTTCAGATAAGTTTTCAATTTTTGCTCTTCCTCTCCTCCTTCTGGCACCCCTATGATTTGGATGTTGGTACATTTAAAGTTGTCCCAAAGGTTCCTAAGCCTCTCCTCATTTTTTTGAATTCTTGTCTCTTCATTCTGTTCTGGTTGAATGTTTATTTCTGCCTTCTGCTCCAAACTGTTGATTTGAGTCCTAGTTTCCTTTCCTTCACTGTTGGTTCCCTGTACATTTTCCTTTATTTCACTTTTCATAGCCTTCACTTTTTCCTCTATTTTTCGACCATACTCAACCAATTCTGTGAGCACCTTGATTACCTTGTTTTGAACTGTGCATCTGATAGGTTGGCTATCTCTTCACCTAGTTCTATATTTGGAGTTTTGATCTTTTCCTTTATTTGGGCTATATTTCTTTGTCTCGGCATTGTAATGAGCAGATCCTTAGGTATTCACCAGGGTGGGGCAACCCATGCAGTTGGATTGTGGCACTCTGTCGGGGAGAGGTCAGAGAGGAATCAGTACCACTTGTTCGGCTCTCAGCAGGCTTTCAGTCACTTCCCCCGCTACCCACAAGCAATTTGGGCCCTTCTGCTGCTGACTCCCAGGTGGGTGAGTTTGTGTACGTTTTAGGACCCTGTGGGCCTCTCCAGTGAACTCTCCTGTGAGGCTGGGAGTTTCTCCCACTGTATCCCCCACAGGTTTTTACAGCCAGAGGTTTTGAGGCTTTCTTTTCCTGCACTGGAACCCTAGGTTGCTTGCGAGTGTAGTCTGTCTCTCTCCCCAGTTGTTACTCCCAGTTTATCCCCACACAAATGTGGGATTACCCAGTCTGCCAGCTGCCCCCTTGCCCACTTGGTCTTCCGTCTGCCACCATGCCAGGTGTCCTCTCCTCCCTGGCTGCCTGACTCCACCCCTCCCACCAGTCTAAATGAATGTTTCTTCTTTAACTTGGTTGTCAGACTTCCATAGAGTTTGATTTGCTGGAAGTTCTGGTTATTTTTTGGTTTAAATTTGTTGTCCTTCTTTTGGATTTACAAGGAGGCAAAGTGTATCTACCTATACCTCCACCTTGGCCAGAAGTCTAGTAGTTTTTTAAGGTATGAAATGATGAGACTTTGTTGAATATGACATGATTTTCTATGTAAACATCTGAAGGAATCCAAGATCACTCTGGGAATTCATAGAGTATAGCAAGTTTAATGTATAAATTAGGCACTTAGAGATAGCTCTCTCTAAGTGGATAATTTTTTGATATGGATGCCTCGGCAACCAAAGCTTTACATCTGGCACTTTCATTACAAAAAAATTTTTTTAAACTGTCAGGGCTTACACTATAATAATATTATGCAATCTGCAAATAGTAACAGTTTTATTTCTCTCTAATTTGGATGTCTTTTTCTTTTTCTTGCCTGATTACTCTGGCTAAGAATTGTAATACTATGCAATGGGCATCCCAAATCTTCTACAACTTTCCTTGTAATTCCCTCAAAAACACATTTCCATACCTTATACTTTCTTTTACTGAAAACATATTTTTTTCTTGCATTCAAAATTGTTTCCCTTATTATTCCTAGTAGTTTCAATTACATATCTTGGAATTTCCACCCTTAAAAATCTCAGTTTCTAATGAAAATTAAGTAAGCTATTGTGAACTGTTACATCAGTTTTTATTTTTAGATTGGCAAATTTATGAATATATTTCATAATTTCAAGAAACATGTGCCCCTTTTAATAGTACAATCTTTCACCCTGACTGGTGTGGCTCAGTGGGTTGGGTGCCATCCCAAAAACAAAAAGATTGCCAAGTTAGCAGAAGATTTTAGGAAATTATTTTTAAATACATATAATTGTTGCTAAAAAGTTTCACCTAAAAACTTTTTGTCCATACCTATGTCTTTTTATTTTACTTGTTCTCAATAATATGTTTAGATTACCCACAAAAATTTTTATGAGATGTTAAACAAAGTCACCCATCATTCTAATTTGTTTTTGTTGATAACTCTAAAGACCTGCCTATTTTAATGAACTTTAATACCAAGTATTATTCCAGAAACGGACAAAAACATTTGGATTAGTTTAAGTTAATTAAACAGAACTTTTTACAAACCAATTTTGTTAGTATATTCTGAAAGTAGACACACATCCACATATATAGTGAAATGCAACCAGAGATCTGATCATTTCATTTTTAAAATTTCAGCCATGAGCCCTGGCTGGTGTGGCTCAGTGGCTTGAGCAGTGGCCTGTGAACAAGAAGGTCACTGGTTTGTTTCTCAGTCAGGGCACATACCTAGGTTATGAGCCAGGTCCCTTGTTGGGGGCGTGCAAGTATCTCACACGACAGTGCTTCTCTCCCTCTCTTTCTCCCTCCCTTCCCCTCTCTCTAAAAAATAAATAAATAAAATTTTTTAAAATTCAGCCATGAGACAGGTAGAATAAGGCAAAAAGTTCACTAATTTATTACAGTTGAAATAAGTTTATTTGTTCAGATGACTAAGGCTTCTACCATTTTTAGAGAATCCTTTAAGATTTGTATTTGTCCTTGGCAAACAATTTTTTAATAAGATTTTATAATTACAGGTAGCCCATCAAACCATTGTGGACTTCAGTGAACTCCATTGCAATGTGCAGCTCTTAACCTGTTCTTCCAGGTCAGCAAGAGCCAGGGAACGCTGTTAGGGTTTGACCAAAAGAGCTCTTCTAGCACCTTGTCATCTCAGGATGTGTGCTAAAAGCTGGTGTGAAGCAGCCCCGAGGTTCGTGTGTGTAGGATGTTTGTGGATGTCTAAGTTGCCTTGCTCTTTTAGCATGCCATATCATGCTAAGTTGTCTGAGCCCTAACTTCTGAATAACTTCTAGTTCCATGAAATAGAACAAAGAATGGGAAAATGAGTCTGTAATAAATATTACAAAAGTTAAAAGTATTACTTCTTTACAAGAATATTTTCATTTAGTCAACTGGATCTGGCTACTTTTAATGGCTAGAATATTTCAGGCTGATATGGCAAGCTAATCCTTGTTACAAGTTGGATTTACACAGGCTGCCTGGACTCTCGTGTTTGGTGATGGGAACAGAAGAAAAAGCTTCCAGTTTTTCACTTTTTTTATTCATTAAAACTTTACGTAGATTTGACCCTGTATATATTGGAGTGCTGAGTAAGTAGTAGGTAATGAGGAGGTGAGTTTTTCTCACAAGGAAGTGATGTGCTTAAAATGATATTTGTTTCATTTGTGTAGAATTTCTGTCATTTTTCCAAGATGCTGTAGACCCTGCCAGTAGAGAACAATAATATTTAAAGTGATCCCAGCAAAAATGCATAAATTGCATGTATTCGTGATGCTGTTAAATTTATGAGGAAGTAAGTGTGGGCAGAGTAGGTTTCTATTGAGCAAGGCATAAAACAATGTTCAGAGACCACAGAATCATATGTAACCTTCGTATAAGTTGAGTATAAATCTCTGGTGCTGTCAGATTCATGAATCCTACTATACACATATTTGCAATGTTTTAGGACTCAGTGACCTTTGAAGATGTGGCTGTGGACTTCACCCTGGAGGAGTGGGCTTTACTAGATCCTTCACAGAAGAAACTCTATAGAAATGTGATGCGGGAAACCTACAGGAACCTGGCCTCAATAGGTAGGGATTATGACATTCTTACTTAATTTGTCAATTAGAGAACAAGCATTTTTTAATTACTGCTTTCCCTGCATCCCAGAAGTTTTGATATGTTGTATTGTCATTCTTATTTGCCTCTATGTATCTTTTGAGCTCACCTTTTATTTCTTCTTTGACCCCATTATTTTTTAGTAGCATGTTGTTTAATCTCCACATATTTGTGGGTTTTCTTGCTTTGTTTTTGCAGTTGATTTCTAATTTCAAAGCATTATCATAGGAGGATATGTTGGTATAAGTCCAGTCTTCTTGATTTGTTGGGGCTAGTTTTGTGTCCCAACATATTGTCTATCCTTGAGAATTTTCCATGTACACTACAGAAGAACGTGTAATCTGGTGTCCTGGGACAGAAGGCTCTGTAAATGTCAATCACATCCATGTGGTCTACTGTGTCATTTAGGCCAATATTTCTTTACTGATTTTCTGTTTGGATGATCTATCTAGAGCTGTCAAGGGAGTATCAAAGTCTCCAACTGTTACTGTGTTTTAGTCTCTTTCTCCCTTCAGTTCTATGAGTAGTTGTTTTATATAATTCATTGCTCTGTGATTGGGTGCATATATACTAAGAAGAAGCATTATATCTTCTGGACATAGTGTCCCCTTTATTATTGTAAAATGCCCACCTTTGTCTCTTGTTACCTTTGTTATCTTGAAATCTATTTTGTCAGGTGTAAGTATGGCTACACCTGCTTTTCTGTGGATGGTATTTGCTTGAAGAATCATTTCCCACCCTTTCACTTTGAATCTGCCTTTGTCTCTGCAGCTTAGATATGTCTCTTGGAGGCAGCATATGGTTGGGTTTCATTTTTTTATCCAGTCTGCTACTCTGTGCCTCTTTATTGGTGAATTCAGTCTGTTTACATTTAGGGTAATTATTGATTGTATGTGGATTTCCTATAGTCATTTGTCTTTTGTTGTCTGATAACTCTGTTTCCCCATTGGTTCTTCTCCTTTGTGTTTCTATCTGTTGTTTTTGTTTGGTGATATTCTATACTTTTTCCCTCTGTTTCCTGTTCCTTTAAGTTACATGTCTGTTTTGGGTTTTTGTGTTTGGTTCCCATTTGGTTTATGTAAAAGAAAGTTTCATATACATGCATATACTAGTCCTCTTTCTTCTGAATGCATCTAATCTCTGTCCCCCTTTGTAAATTCAGACCTTTACCCACTCCCCCTTTGTATTTTTGTTGTCACAAATAATCCCTATTTAAGCTGTGAGCTTACTTCCAACTTGCAGTAGCTATTGCCTTCATCTTCTTTTTTTAAAATCCTCACCTAAGGATATGCTTACTGATTTCAGAGAGAGAGAGAGAGAGAGAGAGAGAGAGAAAGAAATACTGATTGGTTGCCTCTAGTATGCGCCCTGACTGGGAATTGAACAAACAACCTAGGTGTGTGCCCTGACCAGGGATTGAACCTCCAACCTTTTGGTATATGGTACAATGCTCCAGCCAACTGAGCCACCCAACCAGGGCTCTTCCTCTTTTTTAATGTTATCACCTCCTTTAGCCTTTATGTGATATTTAAGTGTATAGTACACTATTATAAAAAAGGGTTATAATATCCTGCTTCTGTCTCCTGTTAGTGATCTTGCTTGTAGATTTGTAACCTTTTGTTCTTTGTTTCATGTAGAATAACCCCCTTGATTATTTCCTGCAACAGAGGTCCTCAAAGTCTTTATTTCTCCTTTGTATCTAAAGGATAACTTTGCTGGATATGTTATTTTGGGCTGGTATTTCTCTCTTTTCAGTAATTTGAATATTTGATTACACTCTTTCCTAGCTTGAAGGGTTTCTGCTGAAAAATCCAATGATAATCTAATGGGCTTTCCTTTATTTCCTTTATAGGTTACTGTCTTCTTTTCCCAGCCTACCTTAAGAATTCTTTGTTGTTAATTTTTAACAGTTTTACTACAATGTGCATTGGAGAAAGTCTTTTTGAATTGAGGTAATTTGGTGTTCTGTTTGCTTCTTGGATTCAAGTATCTAGCTCTTTCCCATAGGTTTGGAAAGTTCACATTGATTATTTTTCTGACTAGGCTTTCCATTCCCTTCTCCTTCTTTTCTTCTGGTATGACTATTATTCTTATATTGCTTCTGAGGGAGTCATATAGTTCTTGTAGAGTGCTTTAATTTTCATAATGCTCAAGTCTCTTTTCTCTGTGTCATCTCTAGGTTTCTGTCTTACATGTCAGTGATTCTTTCCCCCATCCAGTCATTTCTATTTCCTAAATTCGCTGGTTCTTTTTTACTTTTTTTAAAGATTTTATTTATTTATTTTTAGAGAGAGGGGAAGGAAGGGAGAAAAAGATGGAATGAAACGTTAATGTGTGAGAGAAACATAGATCAGTTGCCTCTCACACACCCCCAACCAGGGACCTAGCCCACAACCCAGGCATGTGCCCTGCCAGGGAATCAAACCAGCGCTCTTTTGGATTGGAAGCAAGCCAGTGCTCAATTCATTGAGCCACACCAGCCAGGGCCTCACTGGTCTTTATCTCTTTTATTGAATTCTTCATCTCCAGAATTTCTATTTGATTCTTTTTTAAAGTTTCGGTCTCTTTGGTAAAGTACTCTTTTTGTTTACTGATATTATTTCGAGTTAATTAAACTGCCTGTGTTTTTTTGTAATTTGTTGAGTTTTTTCAGAATTGCAGTCTTGAATTCTCTGTCATTTAAATCACATTTCCATGCCTTTAAGTTTATTTTCTGAAGATTTTTCATTTTCTTCCTGAGCTGCCTTGTTACCTTGGCATTTGATGGATTCCGTCTCTGTGTAAGCATGTGTGTATGAGTGTCACTCCTCTAGCAGGATTGATAAGAGGCGTTTCTATTGTTTTCTAGTAGGTGATGCCGAAGCACAAGTTTTTTAGATCTCTTGCACTGCTCTGGCTTTTAAGATTTCTTCAGAGTGGTGGAAAATGTGTTCCCTAGGAAGGTGGGCTTTCCTCTGTGTTCACCCTGGTCTTAGGGACTAACCCTGCAGGGAAATGTAACGAAATCTCAGTGCCGTCCCCTGTAGCCCAACACTGGGGCAATGTAGTCATGATGAGTGGGGGTGGGGTGAGCTGGGGGAAGCTAGCTGCTGCCTTGGTTGCTTTGCTCTCCCAGTAATGTTGTCTGGCAGATCTTAGCAGCTTCCCCTCTGTATCTCCACCCGACCCTGGGATGAGTTGCAGAGGAAAAGTGTTTCTGTAGTACCAGTTCTCAGGTTTGCAGATAATGTGCTCTGCAACCTGACACTCACTGCTACAGCTACTTCTGTCGCTAGCTCTTGGAGGATGAAGGGAGGGTGAGGGCAGGCAGCCAGGCTCTGTGGCTTTGTCTCTCTGTCTGGAATGTCGATTGCCAGACAACTGTGGCTGTACCTCTGTGCTTTATCCCTGCCCAGGTCACTGAGTTCAGCCGCAGCATGTACTGCCCACTCCTGCAGGATTCTCATTGAATCTCTTTGGCCCTCCCTGGTGAAGGGAGTACTAGTGACAATCTGATTCCTGGCCTCTCCGGGCTGTGAGCTCTGGGCTTTGTCCCTGGGACCATCTCAGCTCTTCTCCCTTCTAACCCCTCAGTTTGCTTCCACTTGCCCACCTTCATGTTTCATTACTTGGTCTCACAGATGTGTTCGTGCAGTGAGCAGGGAATCCTTTCTTGAATTATAGCTGTTCAAATTGTGGAAACTTCAAGGGGACCTCTCATACCACCATTCCTCTAACTAAGAACAAATATTTCTTATACATCAGTATTATTTCAACATGTGGAAAAGGAATATATTAGTAAATAAACTAAGCATGGTTACAACTCACCATACACCTAGAATCTAATAATTTTTCTCCAGTTTGTAATAATGTGGAATTGTTTTTCTAGGTCTTCATTTAGGGGAAAAATGGGAAGATCATAACATTGAAAATCAGTATAAAACCCAAGGGAGAAAACTAAGGTGAGTCACTCAACAGACAGCACTGTTCCACATGAGGATTCTAGAATGTCATGAACTTTTAAAAATGAACAAATAAAACAACTCCTACTTCAGATTTATTTCCTTTAACCTCATATATTAATATCACTGTTTCCATGATAGCTATCCTCAAGTCCTAGGTCAGATGACTTTCACTTCTGTTGTAAACTATAAAAATATAATTCCAATACCCTACTAGTAAATAGGAAATTAACAAGAAATTGTTAATAATGTGCTTTTTTGGTTTTTACAGAGATCATATGGTAGAAAAACTCTATGAAAGCAAAGAAGGTAGTCAGTGTGGAGAAACCATCAGCCAGATTCTAAATCTTAATCTGAACGAGCAGATTTCTTCTGGAGTAAAACCATTTAAATGCAGTGTGTGTGGAAAAGTCTTTGTGCGTCCTTCATCCTTTAATAGGCACATCCGATCTCACACTGGACACAAACCTTATGAGTATCACGAATACGAAGAAAAGCCATATAAATGTAAGGAATGTGGGAAAGCCTTCAGTTACCACAAATCTGTTTATAGACATGAAAGGACTCACACTGGAGAGAAGCCCTATGAATGCAATGAGTGTGGGAAAGCCTTCACGTGGCTCACAACCTTTCGAAGACACATGATAACACACACTGGAGATGCTCCTTATAAGTGTAAGGAATGTGGGAAAGCCTTTAGTTGTTCCACCTCATTTCGAGCACATGAAAGAACTCACACTGGAGAGAAACCCTATGAGTGTAAAGAGTGTGGTAAATCTCTGAGATCTCCTCTAGGTTTGCGAATACATGAACGAAATCATACTGGAGAAAAACCATATGAATGTAAGCAATGTGGTAAAGCCCTCAGTTGTCCCAGTTCTTTTCGAAGACATGAAAGGACCCACACCACAGATAAACAATATGAATGTAAACAGTGTGACAAAACCTTCAGTTCTCCTCTAGGTTTACGAATACATGAAAGAATTCACACTGGAGAGAAGCCCTATGAATGTAAGGAATGTGGTAAAGCCTTCATTTCTCTCTCAAGCATTCGAACACACATGATAACACACACAGGAGATGGACCTTATAAATGTAAGCAATGTGGCAAAGCCCTCAGTTGTCCCAGTTCTTTTCGATCACATGAAAGGACTCACACTGGAGAAAAGCCATATGAATGTAAACAGTGTGGTAAAACCTTCAGCTGGCCCAGTTCCTTTCGAATACATGAAAGAACTCACACTGGAGAGAAACCCTACGAATGTACAGAATGTGGGAAAACCTTCATTTATCGCACAACCTTTCAAGGACACATGAGAAAGCACACTGGAGAGAAACCCTATAAATGTAAAGAATGTGGGAAAGCCTTCATTTCTCCCTCAAGTGTTCGAACACACATGATAGTGCACACTGGAGATGGGCCTTATAAGTGTAAGGAGTGTGGGAAAGCCTTCAATTTTCCCAGTTCATTTCGAATACATGAAAGAACTCACACTGGAGAGAAGCCCTATGAATGTAAACAGTGTGGTAGAGCCTTCAGTTGTTACACATCCTTTCGAACACATGAAAATACTCACACTGGAGAGAAGCCCTTTGAATGTAAAGAATGTGGGAAAGCCTTCACTTACCGTACTACCTTTCGAGGACACGTGAGAATGCATACTGGTGAGAAACCATACAAATGTAAAGAATGTGGGAAAGCCTTTAGTCGTCCTAGTTCCTTCAGGAGGCATGAAAGGACTCATACTGCGTAAAAACCTCTTGAATGTAGACTGTGGAAAAGACATCAGCTGGCCTTCATCCTCAATGTGGAAACTCCCATTGGAATGAAACCCTATGAATATAAGTACTATGAGAAAGCCTGATACAAGTTAATCCATGTATAATGTTCCAGAACTATAATATGAAGTCATAACTATATTCTCTTTATCAGTGCCTCATTTTTAAGGTGGACCTCTGAACTGTGGATGTTTACTACTTCCAAAAATGAACATTGAGGCGATACTATTTAAGCAATACTACATAAGATTAATAGGTATTTTCATTTTAGATCAGTTAATAACATTTTCTCTTTCCATTTTGAAGGCTGATCTATAGGTAAATTCAAGTGTATTTCTAATAAACAGGTAGGTTTAATTTTTATGTTTCCATTGTTTGTAAATAAGGAGCTGTCAATAAATAAATAAATGCTATTTTGGGATTTGTTGGGATTTTCCTACTGGCCTCCTGGCCAAGTACTGTATATCCCTTAGCCATTATACAGGGCCCAGCAGAAGTAAGGCTTGCCTGAGTGTGGTTGGTAGGGTACGTGAATGTCTCACATGAGATGGACAGCAATTTGACTGTGTCACCTAAAATGTCATGTGGTGTGCCTGAGTGTGATATTATTATGTTACAGAGTTATATGCTTACAATTTTGTAATAAAAAGGGGGCATTATTTGTGCCAGGCCCTTGTATAGTCCATCTTATGAGAAAATCTACTTTTTTGTTTTGGCAGGAAGACCCTTATTCCATTTTTCTTGCTAATAAAAGATGATATAAGTTTGTAAATATTGCAGAGTTTATCATAGAGTCTGATGTGAATGACGGGATGCAGGGTTTATGGGTGCTGACCTACTGCACAGTTGAAAATCCGAGTATAACTACCGTCAGCCCTCTGCATACATCGATTCCCAGCTGCAGAGCTAATGTGTGGACTGTGTGGGTCACTTGGAAAAAATCCACGAATAAGTGGACCTGCACAATTCAAACCTATGTTGTTCAAGGGTGAACTGTATTTACATCTTTGGCTATTTGCTCTTTGTCATTCCTTTGGGCTAGGCCTTGAATAATAGACTTTGCATTAGGATAGACCTGTTACTGGACAATAAAATGTAGAATTGGAGATGGCTATCCTAAATTGTGTTTAATCACCTGGGTAACATGACATTTTCTAGGATCTGGTTTTGTTGGGGTTTTTTACAGGAAAACAGGTTCCATGTTAGAATTAACCGAAATCCTCACTTGGGTGAGATTTGGAATACAGAAGTACAGGAGGCATTAGTCAGGTTTTGGAGCCGCCATACAGGCAAGGAGACAGATGCACAGGAGCTGTGAGGACATCTGCTTCCAGCCTTTTTCTGACTTCTTGCTCTGCCAATAAAGAGTGTTCTCAAAACCACAATCAACTGCATGAGTCCCATTTTCTCAGAGATGTAGGTTTCCACACATATCTTCCTAAGGTCTATGTGAAAACCCATTGTTTCAGTTTTCCTGTAATCTTCTGTGTGTCCACCAGGCAACTAATTTGAACTTTCATGGTTTGGAGTATTGTGATGTTTGGACTTCCATCATCTCTAAAGTGTATTCATATGAGGTCTAATTAGTAGACACCTTGTTCAGTTGATACAGCTAGCGACCACGTGTTCCTGATTCCACTCTGACAGCTGCAGTGATGCGGTCCAAAAGAACCACTCTGGAGTTTGATCCTCTGCTGCCCTGTGCAGTACTTTCTCTAACTCATTCCATCCGTGTGAGAAAAAACACCTTTCTCATATCAGGCAAATTATGGATGTTTCCCAATGCTCACAGCTGTATGTGATTCTGCAGTACATTTTCAATTGTGTGTTTGTGATTAAAAACAGTGCATTTTTGTCAAACAAAATCTTTTGTAAGTTCTTAGAAATATTTCATTAACTCTTTATACAATTTGTATATAACAATTGTGATTTTCATTTCCTGAGCACACAGTATATTAAAATACCCCATTGTAATTATGGATTTTCAGATCAACTGTGTAATTTTGTCAAGTTAGTAGTCCTATATTCTCATTCAATATTATCTTGTGTATACGTGTTTAATTGTTTTTTTTCCTTAGGTAAATTATGTTTTTTTATCCTCTTATAGTTTTTGCCTTAAAACTAATTTTTCGTTCATTTGTTTTGTCAGCACCATCTTGTCAAAACCCGCCAGGATCACACCAGCAGTCAACAAGAGTGGTGTATATTTTACTATTAAGAGTGACTGAAGCCCTGTCTGGTGTGGCTCGGTTGGGCATCATCCCTCAAAACGAAAGGTTGCTGGTTCAAATCCTGGTCAGGGCACATGCCTGGGTTGCAGGTGTGGTCCCCAGGTGGGGCATGTATGAGAGGCAACAGATCAATGTTTCTCTCTCACACTGATGTTTCCTTTTTTCTCCCTCCCTTCCCTTCTCTCTAAAAATAAAATCTTTTAAAAGAAATATGAGCCCTGGCTGGTGTGGCTCAGTGGATTGAGCACTGGACTGAGAAGCAAAGGGTCGCTGGTTCAATTCCCAGTCAGGGCACATGCCTGGGTTGCAGGCCAGGTCCCCAGTACGGGGTGCATGAGAGACAACCATACATTGATGTTGCTCTCCCTCTCTTTCTCCCTCCCTTCCCCTCTCTAAAA
The DNA here is from genome assembly GCF_022682495.2 of Desmodus rotundus. Lineage (NCBI taxonomy): Eukaryota > Metazoa > Chordata > Mammalia > Chiroptera > Phyllostomidae > Desmodus > Desmodus rotundus. The sequence goes on along the minus strand of NC_071395.1, from coordinate 43,241,486 downwards.
AATAAATAAAATCTTTAAAAATAATTTTAAAAAAGAATGAAAACCCTAAATGGATTTGTCAATAAGAGGGTACTCAAGATGACATACATGATTTGGGCTTTTGCAGGTGATTTGCTTGCTGTTCAAGGAAACGACATTTCTGGAGGTACGTGATGCTGTGAAGAGGTGAACTTAATTCTGTCGTTGACAACCATGACCACTGTTTTCTAAAAGGCAAAAACTGTAGTAGAGGTGAACCTAGCTCATAAAAGCTCCAGTCAGTCATTGTATTAGGTGGAGAATTTTGGTCACTGCTGATTTGAAATGCTTCTCTTAGCAATCTTACTAATTTTAGAAGGATGGTTACAAAATGCCCTTATTTTTGTCTTGACTCATCATGATCACTGAATAGCTTTGTCTGCTGATGGAATTGTTTGACATTTTTCTCTTTAATACCATAAGAGCATGCAGGGCCAGCTCCCAGTCCACTGGAACAGCTTTTGTCTACTCATTATCTAAGTACTGATATACTTCCAATGGGGTATTAGATGGACACCATTTATTATAAAGTACCGCAGTAAAAATATATAAATTGCTGTTAGTAAAGTACATAAAACCTTTGTTGTCTCCTTTATGACTCAGATGAGACCTATCTGTTGAGGTAAATTGTGTGAGAACACAAGCCTAGCAAGGGAGAAAGACAGGACCACTATTGCAATCAAGCCTTTCTTGCTCAGAGACTGTACTCTTGATTGTAATTTTTCGGCATGCCTCATCTACCAGACACTGTAGATTCAAAACATCCAGTTTAGCACAAATAATCAAGGCCCTGTAGGACTTGGATAGAGAGGCACAAAACAAGTAACTCTTGCAGTCCTGGTGCTCATACTTTTGTGAGAAAGGAGAGATGGTTAACAAATGGAAACGCTTTGGTTTATAAGATGGGAGTGAGGGCTTTGATGGAATGTGAAATGTGAGCTATTAGGGCAGCTGGGGTGTGTATATATCTTTGCTATGAAGGTAGGAGCCTCTGAGTGGCAGGGCCATTATCACTTTGTTTCAGGAACACCCGGGTGTGGAGAAGAATAGAGGGAAGCAATGTAGATAGTCCTGCATTCCTGTGATTAACAGGAAAGGTTCCCTATAAAGATACAGACATGGTTCATCGTTACTTTTTGCAGTTTCAAAAAAATGTGGTCATGAGTTTGGACATGGGTATCGGGGACTTGAGACTTCCCATTGATTTAGGCCACAGATATTTGCAGTGTCTTTTTGTGTTTAACAGTTAAGAGCATTTTAATTCACCTTTAACTACTTACAAGTTTTCTAGTAGCTTTTGGCATTTTCATTTTGCTTCTATACTGACTCACACAATATGGACCCCATTAAGCCCTAGAGTTCCAATTGGGGGAAAGGTTATGTTTTTCTGCACTGTTGTGGCCCACCCTGAATTTATTCTGTGAATAAATGGATACTTATGCAAATTCTCTATGATTTCCTAGAAACACCAAAAAGAGCTTCAAATGTTTAGAAGGCAATCATCCAAGGAGTAAGTGAGGTGACCTGTAGAGAGAGGGTATCATTTGGGGGACTGTCCTAATTTAACATAGAAGGAGATAGGGAAGTTTGTGATGCCTTTCTGTAAGACGCGTAGCCGGGAGCTTTCTGTTTCAATGATCCCCACAGCCCCGTAGCCCGCCTTCCTGTTCACAGCTACCATTTGTATGTGCTTGGCCTCCAGCACACGACATAGGCAAGGAGGACACAAAAGGAACAGCTTTGAGTTTTATTAAAGATCAAAGGAAAGTTGATCCTAGTCCATTTTTTAGCACCAACTTCTATTTTGTTAGCACTATAGAGATTGTCATTTCACAGTGATTAGTCTCTCCCTTGATGCTTGTGCCAGTCCTTCCTTCCATCTTACAAATGAGGAAGTTCAGCACAGAACAGGTTGGTACCCCAACTCACAGAGCTCACAGAGATGGAATCTGGGTTTTGAGAGCCTGCTACATGCCACCTACCTAACTGAGCACTGTCAGAATTTTGAACTCAGAAGAACACTGCAGGAGATTATGCACTTTTACAAGTTTCACAACTGACTCATGGTAATATGTTCTATTTATATTACATTCTGGAAAGAGCAAACAGGGACCTAAAACATCAGTTTTGGTACAAAGGGGCATCACAAGAGTGTTCTTTAGGGGTGATGGAGTATTCTCCATCTTTGATAGAATTACTGTACCTTTGTGAAAATTCACACAAATTAGTATATGTGTATATATTCAAAATGATCAGTAGAAAACAACAAGAATGCTTTCATATGCCAGGAGGATGCTAGACTTTGCCAAACCTTGATTTTCACATGTGCGGCACTTCCTTCCACCACCTTGGGATACAACTGAAGAATTGAATGATGGGGGAAGGAGGACTCCGTCCCCAGTGGGCCTTTCTTGAAATCCCATCCTAATTTAGAAAACACCCTCTACATCTGCACTTGCCCTCAACTCATAACAGGAGAGAAGTGAGAAGCCTCCCAGAATCTTTGCATTTAAATCAGATTCCTTGGTCAGATCTTTGGAGATACTGTGGTTCAGTGGTTTTAAGTCACGTGGTTCTGAAAGGCATATCATAATTTTCCCCAAGAAGGCCACCCTAGTTCATGGGCATCAGCATCATGTCTTCCTGTGACCGTCTTGAGGTTGTTACAGCTGTTTCTCATCTCCAGCCCACTCTGTGCCAGCTTACTGGGAAGCATCATTAGAAATCCACACCTGTTCTACTCCAGAAAATTTCTCTGTGGTGGCAACCCCAGGGGGCTGTGCGGTGAGAGGGTGGAAGGACCAGTAGAAGAAATCATATTGTGGGACACGTGCCTCTTGGCCACAACAGTCCTAGGTATTGTGTAATTAGCAGCTCTGCTAGCTTTGTCACCAACTAAATTAAAATTGACTTTGGGAAACAAGTGACCCTAGAATCTGACCAAATAATGGGCCCTCCCTTAGTGTCTCCCTGCTCGGACTCCTACCCCACAGATGCTTCAGCAGCCTCCTCTCATGCCTCCCAGAGCCACCCGTGATGGCCACGGAACTCAGGCCCAAGAAACTCAGCTCAGCCTAGGGCTGAACACATTTAGAGCAGCCCCTGCCGGCAACGAAATTCTGGAAATGCAGGCTGTCACTGGCCCTGAGCTGATGATCCAGTGCAGCCAGCCTTTCACTTTGCCTTGGGTCATGAAGTCAGGACTCCTCATATATATACTTATATGGTCCTGACTTCACCACAGAGGCCTCCTTGTTGAAAAGATACTGTTACAGGATAGAGCCAAAAATGGGGCCTCCACTCTATCCCTCCTACAGAAGGAAGTGGGTTCCCCTGTCCTCAGATGCAATTGTTCTGGAGGGAATCACCCATTTTCTGGACTCACTGGCCATTTGGGAAGTTCCTTGGGATCACAGGAGTGACCAGGAGAGTTCACATCCTTTACGAACCCTGTGCCACCACCACACCTGATGGAGTCCAATGGACAGATGGTGTGTTCTGTCCCCAGACCAAACAGGCCATCCCTGGTCAAAGGTTGCACCCAAGCATCAGCTCACTTAGGTTCCTGCAACTATGCTTGCACTACAGGATGCCAGCGGCCACAAGTCACACTCATCTGCTTTTTTAATTATATTTATTTATTTTTAGAGAGAGGGGAAGGGAAGCAGAAAGAGATGGAGAGAAACATCAGTATGTGGTTGCCTCTTGCATGCCCCCTACTGGGTACCTGACCAGCAACCCAGGCATGTGTCCTGACTGGGAATCGAACCTACACCCTTTGGTTCGCAGGTCCGTGCTCAATCCACTGAGCTACAGCCAGGGCTCATCTGCTTGTTTTTAAGGAAACTGGCCATTGCCAATGATCTTGCTCTGAGGTCCCAATAGCAAAAAACTCATCAAAGTTCACTCCTCATAATTAACCAAGGTGACTCCTAACTGCACATATTAAAATAAACCTCAAACTGCAGAGGCTCATTTCAAGGCTCAGGGTGATTAACTGATTCAGATTCCTGAAACTAATGCCAACAGCTCAGACCTGATGGTATTAACCATGGCCCTGTGAGCCCATGAAATACAAAATTATTTAGATATCTCTACCTAAAACTCAAGGCAAAATATAAGGAACTACTTCCCTCCTTTGCTGTGGCTAACTTAGTGACTAATGCACCCGACGTGAGAAAATGCTACTGGTAATATAATCGATGAACATAATTCCCAGGCTGAGGAAGGGATCCCAACAACTGATGGAAAAGAGACTTTATAGGGCCCCTCACCCCTTCGGCAGGGCTACTCACCATGCTGTGACTGTGGTATATCCTTACATAGACATTACTTACCTATCAAACTTGCCACCAATGAAGCCAAAATGCAAGGACTCACCAAGACATTCTAGGCATTGATGTGATCAGCCCATTTCTAAAAAACAAAACAAAACAGAGAGTTCTATAAAAAAGCATTCAGTAAGACTTTTGCCTCTTAATGACCCCAGGCTACAGCCCTCACAGAGCTGGAATGGCTTCCTAAGACAAACCACGCTAACTTCTAAACAAGTCTTCCACTATGTGAGGCACCAGTCAGACCCCTCCCACCCCGGCCTCCACGTATGGACCCACTACTCTGTTCTGATCACCAGGCTTAGTCTACCAGACTCTTCTGTCAAAGTGGTCATTATCACGAGTCTTTTGTTTATTATAATAATGCCCAGTGGCATACACCCTTTCATCCCAGCCCTGGACCTTTCTCCTAACATCTCCTGTGTTCTGTGCCCTAGGTGTCAATATGTCATTTTAGGCACCCACCTTCAAAACACCCTCTGGCCCATCTCAACACAAATGTGCTGTTGTCCTACCAGTTGTCATGGGAGGTGCCGGCGCTTCCCTGGGCATTGTTCAACGCCATCCAACCAGCTTGCATCATTGATCCCAATCAAGAAACATCCAAAACACTAAACATGCAGCAGACAGCTAATGTTTAAGAGGCTTTTCATGACAGGAAAGTCTCCCGGGGCAGCCATGGGGGCTGATGACCACTTGGCTTTGGACTGTCAGCAGCCAGAGAGAGTTCTGTTCCCATAAAAGGGCCGCTTGCTGCCTGTGGGTAGGTACACTGGCAAGGCCCCAACAGCAACTTAACAAACAAGTCAACACATACGGCAGAGACTTTGGAAGGAACAGAACAAGAATTTAACTTCACAGAAAGCAAAACAAAGAAAAGAATCAGGGATAAAAATGGACATTACATAGTGAGAAAAGGACCAATTCTTCAATAACACATAATAAGTATTAATCTATTTGCTCCTAACAAAAGATTCCCTAATTTGCAATTCCCTAATAACATTAATGGTAATGTCAACGATCTTTTCATATGTTGGATTTGCCATCGGTATATCTTCTGGGGTAAGATATCTGTTCAGATCTCATATGTGTGTGAGTTGTTTTATTACTGTTCAGTAAATACTGTTCAAAATATTTGGGATTCAAGTCCTTTATGTGTTTTGCAAATATTTTCTTCCAATGTCTGGCTTGACTTTCCATTCGCTCAACAATGATTTTTTCAAAATCAAAGTTTTTAATTTTAATGAGGTTCATCTTATCAACTCTTCTTTCTTGACTCTTGCTTTCGATCTTGTATCTTAATATCTAAAACCTCATTACCAAAGCCAAAGTTTCCTGGATTTTCTACTAGGTTATATTCTGGAAGTTTATTCGTTTTGCATTTTACATTTCAGTGTAGGATATATTTTGAGTTACTTCTTCTGAAAATTGTAAAGTCTATGTCTAGATTCATTTCTTTCCATGTAGATATCCAACTGTTCCAGCACCAGTTGTTGAAAAAATTGTTCTTTCCCCATTGAATAGCCTTTGGCTCGTTTTCAAAGATCAGTTGATTATTTTTGTGGGGTTCTATTGCTGGGCTCTCTATTCTGTTCCACCGATCTATGTGTCTGTTCTTTCAGTAACACCCCCACTTTCTTTCTTTTTTTTAAATTTTTTAAAATATATTTTATTGATTATGATATTACAGTTGTCCCATTTCCCCCCCCTTTACTCCCCTCTGCCCTGCACACCCCCTCCCACCTGCATTCCCCCCCTCTTTAGTTCATGTCCATGGGTCATACATATAAGTTCTTTGGCTTCTACATTTCCTATATTATTCTTAACCTCCCCTTGTCTATTTTCCACCTATCATTTATGCTACTTATTCTCTGTACCTTTTCCTCTTCTCTTCCCCTCTCACTCCCCTATTGAAACCCTCCATGTGAGCTCCATTTCTGTGATTCTGTTCCTGTTCTAGTTGTTTGCTTGGTTTTTGTTTTAGTTTTTGGTGTGGTTGTTAATAACTGTGAGTTTGTTGTCATTTTACTGTTCATATTTTTTATCTTCTTTTTCTTAGATAAGTCCCTTTAACATTTCATATAATAAGGGCTGGGTGATGATGAACTCCTTTAACTTGACCTTATCTGGGAAGCACTTTATCTGCCCTTCCATTCTAATTGAAAGTTTTTCTGGATAGAGTCATCTTGGATGTATGTCCTTGCCCTTCATGACTTGGAATACTTCTTTCCAGCCCCTTCTTGCCTGTAAGGTTTCTTTTGAGAAATCAGCTAACAATCTTATGGGAACTCCTTTGTAGGTAACTGTCTCCTTTTCTCTTGCTGCTTTTAAGATCCTCTTCTTCTGTTTAATCTTGGGTAATGTAATAATGATGTGCCTTGGTGTGTTCCTCCTTGGGTCCAACTTCTTTGGGACTCTCTGAGCTTCCCGGACTTCCTGGAAGTCTATTTCCTTTGCCATATGGGGGAAGTTCTCCTTCATTATGTTTTCAAATAAGTTTTCAATTTTTTGCTCTTCCTCTTCTCCTTCTGGTATCCCTATGATTCAGATGTTGGAATGTTTAAAGATGTCCTGGAGGTTTCTAAGCCTCTCCTCATTTTTTTGAATTCTTGTTTCTTCATTCTGTTCTGGTTGAATGTTTCTTTCTTCCTTCTGGTCCACACAGTTGATTTGAGTCCCAGTTTCCTTCCCGTCACTGTTGGTTCCCTGTACATTTTTTCTTTATTTCACTCTTCATAGCCTTCATTTTTTCATCTAATTTATGACCATACTCAACCAATTCTGTGAGCATCCTGATTACCAGTGTTTTGAACTGTGCATCTGATAGGTTGGTTATCTTTTCGTCGCTTAGTTGTATTTTTTCTGGATCTTTGATCTGTTCTTTCATTTGGGCCATTTTGTTTGTTTGTTTTGGCGCACCTGTTACATATAAGGGGTGGAGCCTTAGGTGTTCACCAAGATGGGGCAACCCACATCACTGCATTGTGATGCTGTATGCAGGGGAGGGGTCCAAAAGGAAACAATGAGGCCTGCTCCACTCTGCTGATTTTTGGTCATTTTCCCCACTACTCACAATCAAATTGGGTCCTTCTGGTGCTAATTCCCAGGTGGGTGGGTTTGTGTATGTTCCAGGACCCTGTGGGTCTCTCCAATGAACTCTCCTGTGAGGCCAGGAGTTTCTCCCGCCACCTCAACCTCCACAGGTGTTTTCAATCAGAGGTTTGGGGCTTTATTTCCCCGAGCTAGAACCCTGAGTTTCGAGGTCTGTCTCACTCCCCAGTTGTTGCTCCCAGTTTATCTGCATGCAGATGTGGGACCGCTCGGTCTGCTAGCTGCTGCCTTGCCACGAGTCCTCTCCGCCAGGCTGCCTGTCTCCTCCCCTCCTACCAGTCTGGATGAATGTTTCTTCTTTAACTCCTTGGTTGTCGGACTTCCATGCAGTTCGATTTTCTGTCAGTTCTGGTTGTTTTTTGTTTTTAAATTTGTTGTTGTCCTTCTTTTGTTCAAGGAGGCACAGTGTGTGCACCTACTCATCCATCTTGGTCAGAAGTCTCCCCCCACTTTCTTGATTTCTGTAGCTTTAGAGTTAGTATTGAAGTCAGCTGGTGTCAATCCTCAGATTGTTTTATTTCCTACAGCATTGTGCTGAGTATTCTAAGTACTCTGTCTTATAAATTTTAAAATCAATTTGCCAATATCCACAAAATAGCTATCTATATACCAAACTGGAAATAACCGACATCTTAACAATGGTGAGCCTTCCTATACATACACACAGAATATCTATACTTATTTGGATCTTCTTTGATTTTTTATCAGTTTCATAGTTTTCCTCACATAGATCTTATATACATTTTGTTAGATTTATACCTAAGGGGTTTTTTTATACTATTGCAAATGGTATTGTGTTTCTAATTTCAAAATCTAATTGTTTGTTTGTTTGTTTTTCTGGCCAGTTTGGCAGAGTACTCGCCACCTCCCAAGACTGCATCAAAACTACAACTAAATTATACAACAGTCAGCCTGGAGAACCATCTGAAGACTAGCTGAACAAACTCCTATAACTAAGGATATAAAGAAAAAGCCATGTTGAAACTGCTAGGAGAGACAGAAACATAAAACAGACTGTTCCCAAACCCACTTGTGGAGGTTAAGAATCAGGAGGGATGTCTCAGCTGCAGAGGTCTCCCCTGAGGAGCGAGGGGTCCCAGCCCCATACAGGGCTCCCCAGTGCCAGGAAGAGCTGGTGGAGATTCTGCCCACACACAGACTCACTCACTCATAAACACTCACCCTAAGCTCCAGCAAAGGGACAGCAGCTGGAGAGGTGCCAGAGACTGTCTTTGGGAGAAATTAAATTGTGTGGCTTCAGGGCAAAGACTAGATGGACATGTGCCACTATCCCTGTGTTGAGACCTCCCCGACACAGCCTGCAGGCACAGGTGGGCACCAATTCTCAATGTGCACTAGCCTGGTGAATACCACTCACACCACCCTGGTGACCCCCTGAGACCCCGCTCCACCCATTGCACTTCGCTCTTTCCGCACCTGTGTCTCATGGGCACCCAGCCTTGTCCTGCACTGAAAAATTTCTGTATAACTCTCCTAGGTCTGCAGGACCCAGGCTGATGGTTACTGGTTTTGGTGTGCCCTGTGCCTCTTGCTAAGTGGCCCCAGGCCTGGCACTGTGACTGTCAGTCAGCCTTGGGTTGCAGGGTGGCCTCTTTCACATGCCTCTGATCTCAGCACAGGAAGCTACCAACTGCAGATTGCTTTGTAGCTCCTACCAGATGCCCCCGGGCCAGGCACAGGCAGCAACCAACCTCAGCCTACCCTAGATCCCCTACCAAGAGGCCTCAGAACCAACAGACCCAGTAAGCCATTCAGACACAACAAGCACTACCCAAATAACTACAGAAACAGCACACCCAAAGGGTGGTCTCTGAAGGCACCAAAGCCCCACAGGGGTGAATCCCACTCTGTGGGATCAGCACCACTGTGGTTATGGCCAATCCTAGCAGCCAGTCAGCCTGAGGGTCAACCCTACCCACTGACATGCCAACAGCAATCAAGGCTCAACTACGACAGGAGGGTGCACACAGCCCACATTGGAGGGGGTGCACCTGGAGTGCCCACTGGGCCCTAAATGTCACCTACTACATTAGGCCGTTCTACAAAGCCCAGGACACGTAACTCTACCTAATACACAGAAACAAACACAGGGAGATAGCAAACATGAGGAGACAAACACGTCCCAAATGAGAGAACAGAACAAAACTCCAGAAGAACTAAACAAAATGGAGACAAGCAATGTGCTAGATGCAGAATTCAAAACACTGGGTATAAAGATGTACCCAAAACAATGGGTACAACCAACAGGAGGAAAGAGTAGATGAACTTAGAACTTCAACAACATAAAGAAGGGCATGGAAACCATAAAAAGATCCAGTCAGAGATGAAAGATAAACCAACTGAAATGAAGAATCAACAGTAGAATAGCAAGAATCCAAACAGCAATTTGGAATACAAGGAAGCAAAGAACACCCAATCAGAACACCAAATGAAAAAAAGAAGCCAAAAAAATTAAGACAGTGTAAGGAGCCTCTGGGACAACTTCAAGCACACCAACATTCACACCATGGAGGTGCCAGAAGTAGAGGGGAAAGAGCAAGAAATTGAAAAACTACTTGAAAAAATGATGAAAAACTTTTCTAAGCTGGTGAAGGAACTAGACATACAAGTCCAAGAAGGACAGAAAGTCCCAGACAAGATGAACCCAAAGAGACCCACACCAAGACACATCATAATTAAAATGCAAAAGGTCAAAGACAGAAAATCTTAAAAGAAGCAAAAGAAAAGCAGTTAGTTATCTGCAAGGAAGCTCCCATAAGACTGTCAGCTTATTTTCAACAAAAATTTACACACCACAAGGGATTGGCAAGAAATATTCCAAGTGATGAAAAGCAGAGAAATATGACCGAGATTATTCCACCCAGCAAAGCTATGATTTAGGATCAAAGGATATATAAAGAGCTTCCCAGACAAGAAAAAGTTAAAGGAGTTCATCACCACCAAACCGGCATTACATGAAATGTTAAAAGGGTGAAGGAGGAGGAGACTGGGGGCGGGGCGGGGTGGGGGGCGAGGGGAAGAGAAAAATGATTAAAAATATGCCACAGCCAGTGTGGCTCAAGTGTTTGGGTACTAGGTGTGGTCCTCAAAAAGTAACCCCACGACCCAGGTTAAAAGGAGAGGTTTAGGGAGATGGAAGGTATGTCAGAAGTTCAGTTTTTACCTACTTCTGCCTATGATGAATTTTCCTATTGGGCCTTCCTGAAAAACTCCTGCTGGTCCTTGAAGATGCTGCTGGAGACCACTCCTCTGAAAATCTCTCTGGGACCAACACAATTTGCAATTTCCTGAGAAGATCGCAGCTCATCAGGTTATCCTGGAAACCTCTGATTCCCCACGTATCTCACTTATCTCTCCTCTTAGAGTTTCTCTTTGGCTGGATCCAGTGCCGGACCCTCCATGCCTCGCACAGTTGGCCTGGGAAGAGCCTTTGCTCCTCAAAAAAAGAAGGGAGGTCTGCAGAATGTTGCTGCAGTTCAGGCTATGGCCACGCGAGGCCAGCAACGAACAGGTCAAGGATGCCAAAGGCACTCCGGCTTTCCGCGCCTTTCTTTTTCTTTCTTTCTTTTCTTTTTCTTTCTTTCTTTTCTTTTTCTCCCTCCCTCCCCCTCCCTTCTCCTCCCCTCCCCTCCCCTCCCCCCTCCCCTCCTCCCCTCCCCCCTCCCCCTCCCCCTCCCCCTCCCCCTCTCCCTCTCTCTCTCTCTTTTTCTTTCTTTCCTTTTGTAAGAAGGAAGAGGGAGAAAAAAACCCACGACCCAATTTTTCCCATCTGCTCCAGCTACCCAGTGCTGGTACCCCGCAGCGTAACAGCAAGTGGAAGTTATTGCAAAATCTAAATTAGATCAGTCCCTCCTCTACTCTCAATTCTCCACTAAGCCACCTCTCTGGGGATAAAAGCTCATTTCCCTGCAGCCCCCCAAACCCACAGAAGAGGGGGCAATCTGCCCCCTCTTCACCTCCCTGCTTTCACCTCCCCCCACTCTGCCCCTCGCTACCTCTGCTCCAGCCACACTAGCCTCCCAGGTCCTCAAATCAGTGTCTGGGTTGGGGGACAGCTTTGGTGCCTAGAGAAATCCATCTTTGCAGTTACTTTGTAAATATGTATAGTCCACTTACATTATACCTTGAGAAACACGGTTTCCCTTCTGCCCGTAGTTCCAATTACAGCTATTATGTTACTTTAACACCTGGCAAAGTGGACCGTCGCTTTCCTAGAGGGCATTGGATCCATATTTGGGTCCATTTAGAAATGTAGTATTTTGATCCCTGGCTGATGTTGCTCAGGGCACTGCGCACCGGCCTGCAAATCAAGAGGTTACTGGTTCGATTCCCTGTCTGGGCCCATGCCTGGGTTGCCTGTTGGGTATCCTGTGGTGTTGCTCTCCTTCCCTTTTTCCCTCACTTCCCCTCTCTCTAAAAGTAAATAAAAATTTAAAAATAGAAATATAGTGGCTTGAAATCCCTTAAATATTGTAGATGGCATTTCTTAAAGTGATATACTTTATTCTTTCATCTGTTAAATGCCTCCACCATGCAAACCCTTCTGAGGTCCTTAACAGTTATTATAAATTCAAAAATTAAACATATAAATGGAGGAAATGTGTTCTCTTAAACATTCTGGTGCTGCTTCTAAACTCAGTCAAATTATCGTACACTTTCCAACTTAAAGTTACCAGCCTGAAATCAATTAGTCATCTCTGGAAGGAGACACAAAAAGCTAGTAAGCTTGTTCCCTCCAAAGTGGTAGCAGGGGTAAGTTGGGGGACCAGAGTGGGAGAGAGGCTTCTCACTGTGAACTATTTGGAAGTTTTTGGATTGAAATTATGGGGCGGGAGAGGGCCTTCAACTTTGTCCCTACTGTTTTCTTTCACTAAAAGGAAAACAGCCCTGACTGGTGTGGCTCAGTGAATTGAGTGCCAGCCTGAGAACCAAAGGGTCGCCAGTACAATTTCCAGTCAGGGCACATTCCTGGCTTGCGGGCCAGGTCTGGTGCCCAGTAGGGGGCGCGCGAGAGGCAACCATGCATTGATGTTTCTCTTCCTCTTTCTCCCTCCCTTCCGCTCTAAAATAAATAAATAAAATCTTTAAAAGGAAAACATATCTGAAGCAATTAGAACCAAATGATAAATCTGATTCTTCATGTGGTGGTACAGGGGTGTTCTAGGGATTATTTTCTGTGCTATCTGATTTTTTTTTTAATTTAGGATATATATAAAATTTACCATCTTTCTCATTTTTCAGTGCCCAGTTCCATGGCAACCATCACCACCATCCATCTCCAGAACTTTCTCATCTTCCCAAACTGAAACTCTGTCCCCATGCGCCCCTCCCCAGCCCCTGTAACCCATCATAGGCTTTCTGTTCTGTGAATTTGACCACCATAGCGACCTCATGTAAGTGGAATCACACAGGCCTTTTGTGACTGGCTTATTTCACTCCGCATAATGTCCTTGAGGGTCATCCATGTGGCAGCACGTGTCAGAATCTTGTCTGTGTTTTTCAAGTTAAATTTAAATTAAAAATACAAAGGCATGTGCACATGATTAAAAGCCATTTTGCAGGGCGTGACCTGCAGAGTCTCGGCCTTCTCTCTCTGGTCATCTCCAAGGCTCTGACTGTGCTCTTTTTCCTCTCCTTACCCGGTCTGCTGCTTTTCTGTGTCAGGGGATCAGGACTTAGCTCACAGCCTCCCTCTCTCCGACCTGTCTCCCCACACTGGTGTAGATTCTGGCCATCTTTGAAATTTTTCAGCAACATGCTTTGCCCTTTACTTTCTTCTTCCACCAACTGTAATTTTTTTGACAGTTCCAGATGGGTAATACAAAAGGTGAGTGTTTTTAAGGCACTTCCTAGGTGCTGGGCGCCCCTCAGTCTTTGTACGTGGATTAGCTAGTTTAATACCCACAACAACCACATCAGGTCTCTGAGAGGCACCCTTACTGTTCCCGTTTCAGAGAGGGGGAGCTGAGGCCCAGAAAGGGTAAGCCACGTGTTCCACATTGAAGAGCTTTGCGCCTGGTAGAGCCTGAGCTGCCTCCGGTAACTTTCGGTTTGGCTTGAACCTCACCAGGAATGAGTAAATAACTTCTGTAGCCCTGACCGGTGTCGCTCAGTGGGTTGGGTGTCATCCAGCAAGGCAAAGGGTCGTGGGTTCAATTCCCGGTCAGGGCATATAGCTGGGTTGCAGGTTCAGTTCACGTGCAGGAGGCAACCGATCGATGTTTCTCTCTCACATCGATGTTTCTCTCCCTCTCGTTCCTCTCTGTCTAAGTGAAATAACAATATTAATTTCCTTAGTGGCTCTACTTAAGGTTGATCAGAACTCAGCCAGAGTACACTTCAGAGTTGTGCACGTCATTATATGTAAATTTACATCAGGGAAAAGAACTGCAAACAAATATTAAACTCTAGTTAATGGGATGAGCACTGAAATGCTGAGAGGAAAGTGTGCAGATGTCTGTGACTAATACTAACACAGGTAAAAAGTAAAATGAATGAATGGATAGATATTAAAGCAAATACATTCACATCATTATTGTAGTGCCCAGGGGGATGTGGGTGTTCACTATATAATTCTTTCAACTTTGCTGTATATTTAAAATATGCCAGAATAAAATACTGAAACGTCTGTCCTGAACTTCCCACAGGAAAATCTATCTTCTCCCACCTGGACAGGCAACAGGTCCCTCAAATTCGATGCATCCACACTTGGGTTCATCTACTTCCCAAAGAATGGTTTGTCTCCGGAGCGTCCTCCTTGAGGTGGGTTCTGATTCACCAGGCCCGAAAGCTGGAAGTTGCCAGAGATTCCTCCCTGTCACCATTGGGTCCAAAAATTTATCTTAGGGTGACCAACCATCCTCCAGTTTACCCAAGACTGAGAGGGTTCCGGGAATGTGAGACCTTCTACACTAAAACCAGGAAAGTCCCGGGCGAGCTGGCATGAGCTGATTTCCCAACCATCATTTCTGCTTCTTTTGACATGTTCAGTTTATTCAAGTTTCTGCTGCTCTAGTCTTTAAAAATAATACACATAATTGTGATAGTCATAATAAGAAGAAGGAGGAGAAAAAGAAGAAGAAGAAGAAGAAGAAGAAGAAGAAGAAGAAGAAGAAGAAGGAGAAGGAGAAGGAGAAGGAGAAGGAGAAGCAGCTGGCTTATAGAAAGTGATTGCTCCAGTCCTGTTCCATCTGTGGCAGGTCTTTTTATCCACACAACACCCTGCATTGGATGACTGTAATATCATCCATGTCAGAGAGGAAGAAATAAGGCCCAGACAGGTAGGGTCCTTAACCAACCGTCTTACTGATAAATCACACAGAGGAGCTGGAATCTGAACCCAGGCAGACGGCTGCAGAGCACCCAGGCTCGACCAGCTTTGAGCGGCCACTCAGAGTGCCTACTCCGGGTGCCAGGCTTCCCCTCCCTCAACAACCATCCACGCCTTCATCAGAATGATTACTTAGGTAAATACCGTTTTCCTGGTTACAAAAATATTACCAGCTTACAATTTTTAAAGAGGAATTCAATAAAGAAATCGATAAAGTAGAAAGAAATAATTTCTCAGGGCAGCGCTCCCCAGAGGCTACCACTCTCAATTTGGTTCCCGTCGGCACCAGAATTTCTTCTTGGTGTGTAGAACTGAGCACGTGTAGCTTTGCATCAAGATACCGTGTGACTGAGTGATAGGTAGGTGGGTAGGTAGATGTAGACGGTGATAGATATAGAGGTAGACAGAGATATGCAGGTAGGTAGATAGAAAGAGATATAGACAGACAATGATATAGATTTGTCTCTAATTTGTTTTTTTCCAGACTGATCTTTTAAAAGCACAGCTTGGGCCTCATCTTCCAAACCTGTCACCCTCCAGATCAAATCCCCACTCCACAGCTCCAGGCCTTTGTTCCTGTGCCCCTTTAGCTCCGCTCCCCAGCCCCTGATCCCTTCTACTGGCCTCCGCCCTCAGGCTCTCCTCACACCAAGGTACCAGTCTGTTGCCCCCCTCCCTCTGACCTGCGCTTGCTTGTCAGAGGCGATGTTAGCCCCATGTCCACTCCCGCCCGCACTGAGTGTGCAGTGTTTGTCCACTCAGACCTGCTTTTACGGGAACTCTCGGTGGGGACGGCAGGGAAGCGGTGCTTGACAGTGGAAGAGACTGAGGAGTAGGGGTGGAGTGCAATTGTGTCAGGGTAGTCTGAGGAGGTGGCGTTTAAGCCAAGTACTTGATGACAAGAAGGTGGGGGAGCGTGGTCCTGTGGAGAGAGCGGCAAGTGCAAAGGCCCAAGGCGGGAGTATGCTGTCCTTAGTGAGGCCTGAGAGCTGTGACCAGGATGGGAGAGAGACGCATAATCTAATCAGGGATCGCCTGTCTCTCTGAGAGTTGTGTCTGGGGCAGATTATCAACCACAACACCACCAGCGTTAGAACTGCAGCCAGCTGTAAAGGAGTTGGTGGAATCCATTCAAGGGATGAAGCCAGGAGGGGTGCAGGAGGCTTCACATTCACACCAGAAGGAAGAGGGGTCCTCAGAGGGCATCCTTTCACTCCATCGCCCCCCAAATAAGTCCTGAACAACCACCTTTGTGTGCGTGGATTGTAGATGCCAGAGGAACACGACAGGGAACCAGACCAAAAAGTTCTCGTCCCCTTGGAGATCACTCTGGTGGGAGACAAACCAAAAAGATGTGTTTTGTCAGGTTGTGATAAGGGTGACAAAAAAAAAAATGCAGCTGGAGAGGGAGTCAGATGTGGGTGGAGGGGTGTGCCTGTTAGATAAATTAGAGAAACTTGCATACAACGGGAAGGGAGCCACAGGGCTGAGGTGGGCAGAATCTGGAGAAGGAAGAGCCTTCTAGACAAGTGGACCAGCAAGTGCCAAGACCCCGAGGTCAGAGCGTGCTCCTATTCCAGAAAGGCCGGAGAAGTGGTAAGAGCAAGAGGAGAGGGCAGAGTGGGCAGGGCACAGGGGTGCCACTCAGCTGTGGGATTGACCTTGCTATTGAGGAGCAAAGCAGGGTTGGAAGGGAAGGGAGGCTCTGAGCCAAATCCTGATCCCCGCCCCCCCACCCCCCATCCCCTGCACAGAAAATCAGCAGAGCAGGGCTCCCCTGGGCAGACGCAGGGAGAATAGCTTCTTCAGTACCCTGGAGAAGACCAGAGAGATATAGCCAAAAATTCACAAATTTCACTGAATGCTCCGCACAAAATCTAATCTATTTTAATCATGTGCACATGCTTTCATAAAGTTTTGTTTTGTTTTTAAGATTTTATTGATTTATTTTTAGAGAGAGGGAAAGGAAGAGAGAAAGAGAGGGAGAGAAACATCAATGTGTGGTTGCCTCTGGCACACACACACACACACACACACCCACACTGGGGACCTGGTCCACACCTCAGGCATGTGCCCCGACTGGAAATTGGGAATCAAACTGGCAACCTTTTGCTTCACAGGCCAGCACTCAATCCACTGACCCACACTGGCCAGAGCTGTTTCGTAAAGTTTTTAATTTAAAAAATATAAAGGCCCTGGCCCGTGTGGCTCAGTTGGTTGGAGCATCTTCCAGGAACTAAAGGGTGTATTCCTGGAGGTCAGGGCGTGTCCAGGAGGCAGCCAATTGATACTTCTCTCTCGCATCAATATTTCTCTCTCTCCCTTCCTCTTTCCCTTCCTCTTTTTCTAAAAGAAAAAAAAAGTCCTTGGGTGATGAAAAAATATTTTTTAACTTTATTTTTTTATTTGTTTATTTTTAGAGAGAAGGGGAGGGAGGGACAGGGACAGAAACATCAATGTGTGGTTGCCTCTCGCACAGGACCTGACCTGCAACCCAGGCACGTACCCTGACTCTGGGAATCACACTGGTGACCCTTTGGTTCGCAGGCCGGCACTCAATTCACTAAGCCATACCAGCCAGGGTGAAAAAAATAACAATTAAAAAATACAGAGAGAGAAAATATGAACACCTTAAGATTTTATAAAATGATATCACTAGTATCCCATTTTTCTGAAGACAAATGTCAGTATAGAAAAAGCAACAGAAAAGAAAAATTTATGGATAGTTAGTTACTCTCCAGGCAGAAATATTACTGGAAAGTATAATTGTTATCTTTGCACTTTTCAGCATTTTGCAACTTTTCTATAAAAACGACATATTACAATAAGATGTTAAAAATGTATAGAAAGCATAGATTACCCCTAAAACACTCCTGTACCAGCCACATGAAGAAGCAAATGATAACATCTGGTCCTAATTGGCTCTGGTCATTTTTTTCCTTTTTTGTGAAAGGAAACAGTAAGAATGAAGTTGAAGCCCCTTTCCCAACCCCCTTTGTCCCCAAGCCCCAATTCTATTCCCACCCCCCAAAAACAACCACTGCCCTGAGTCTGTAGTGAGGTCCCATCTCCTGTATTTGCATCTGACCACAATCCTGTTAAGAGGAACTCTGTACTTGTTGTGCTGGCAAAATAACCGACAGCGCTTTCTCACAAAACTCTGAACAGGGCATAAATTATAAAATAGAGAAAGAACGCCCCACCCGACCTCCAAAGAAAGGGGAGTAATTAATAGCTATCACGCAGATTTCTCGAGCATGTCGGCCCAGCCCCAGCAGGGGGGTTTTCTTGTCTGTCCTGTGTCAACCAGCACTGGGCCAGCAGTGGGTGCTCAATACTTGTTGAAAACATTTGTCAGTTTCTTGGATTATATTCATTTTCAAGTAAATTTCTTTAATTTGGAATTTTTTGATTTACAGAAAAGTTGCAAAGAACAGTACACAGAGCTCGGACATGCTCGTCGCTGTTTCCCCTGTGGCTAACATGTCCTAGAACGGTTCCGGGAGAAACTCCGAGACACGAAGTTCTTCTCACCAATGCAGTAAAGAATTAAAGCTCAGCGAGTCTATTAGCGTGCAAGCAGGGTTTATTGGTGATCTGTTCTCTCCCAGCTAAGGTGGAGGTGGGAGGCTGAAAGGCACAGTTTCAGGGTGAAGCAGGGTAAGGGTGGCGAAGGTAAGGGCAGCCAAAGGCTGGGGTGGCGAGCACACCCTCTGCCAGAGGCCAGAGAGCCGAGAGCTCCCAGCCCTCCAAGCCCTTTGTCCTGAGGACTTATATAGTTGGCGGGATGGGGTGAGGGGGAAGAAGTTTCATATTGGTTGACGGGTAAAGGTGGGGCTAGCTTTCCTGGAAGGGGCGTGAACACCCAAAGGTATCAATGGGCCTCTTCCTTTAGGCACTACGGGCCCTTTCAGGCCTTGGGATAAAGCACAGTTTCAAAGGCTTTCTTTCCCAGATGATGGAAAAGACAGGTAGAATTTCAAGGACTGCTGAGTCAGTGGGTGGGGCATGTATCCCTCATGCTCCCTGCTTTGGTTTGCTCTGTGTCTCATTTATCCGGACCTCGATCCCTCCGTAACTACTAAGAAATTAGGTTTCTTAGCTGTGTTACAAATCTCAGCACTACCGGCTTTCTTTGGGTGTCACCAGTTTTTGCAGCAATGCTCCCTTCCTGGCCCAGGATTCCACATTGCACTGGTCTCACCCAGCCTGCGACAGCTCCTCAGACCTCCTCTTCTTCATGGCTGGTACACATTTTGCAGAGCACGGAGCAGGTCTTCTGTAGAATGTCCCTCAGGTGGGGTGTACCTGGTATTGTTCTCATCATTAACCTGTGGTTACCTGTTGCTGGAAGACACCCACAGAGGTGAGATGCCCCTCTCACTTCATTACATTGGGGCCACGTGATACCAAGCCGACTCACTACTACATGTTAGGCAGGGCCCTCTGGTTAAGTGGTGTCTGCCAGCTGTCTCCACCGTAAAGGTCCCACCTTTTCCTTTTCCATACTTGATTCATTGGATGAGAGTCAATAACTTTTCATTCCTGTCCACACTCAAAAGGAGGCTGGAAGGACTGAGTTCTAGCTCCTAGACGGGCCTTTCAACTTAACATTTCAAATTCTTCGTAAGGAAGATTTGTCTCTTTTTGCCCTCACACCCATTTTAAAGACCCGGAGACTGAGGTTGAAGACGACGGGCTTCCTCATTAGAGGGTGGCCCAGCCCAGGGTGAAGCCCCACCCAGAGCTGGATCAGGGCTGTGGCGCCCCGAGTGTGAAGGCAGGTAGTGACTCTGGGCCTGGGTGGGGGAAAGGGGAGGAAGTTAGGTTCCCCGAGCTTGGTCGCGGGCCCCAGTAGTTGGGTATGGGCCGCCCTCTGAGGGGCTCACCCGATTTTCCAACTGAGCTGGGAGGGGTGGAGCGGCGCTGAGTGGCCCAGCAGGATTCCGGGGCGTGGCCAGCTCGGCCAGGTGGGGAGCGCCGGGCCCCAGAGGTCACCTGGGTCGGCCCTGAGCCCGCGAGCAGGGCAGGTGGGCCACTGCCACCTGAAAGCGGGGCAGCCTCTGACTGTGAACGCCCCGCACTTCGGCAGCTCGGCTCCCCTGGCGCCTGGCGTTGACCTCGACCCGGGGCCGCGGCCAACCTAAGGTGAGACTGGTCCTGCAGGTGCAGACGTGCTGGCCGCCTCCAGTGGGAGGGGTCTGCCCCCTGTTCTCCTGACCCACTTCCTGTTTTACTAGGCTGCAGCGAGGGACAGCCCGCCGGTGCTGGGTGACCCAGGCGCTGAATGAGGGGCCCCTATCCACCCCGGAAAGGGACTGTAGGGACCAGCATAAGTGTGCAGGGCACTAATAAGGAGGGAAGAGGGAGACAGGGAGGTGAGGGGCAGGTCCGACAGGCCACACGTGCGGGGGTCTCAGTGCCCAGCATCTGTCCAAGTACCCTCAGAGGCTGGAGCCACTTGGAGAGCCTACAGGCAGCTGCTGAGGGCGGGGATCAAAGTCAAAAGTCTGTGGTCACATGCCAGAGTCATCTGCTGCCTCTTGTTTGGGTTCCTCCTGCAGGAATGGGGGTGGGGAGCAGAGGAAGGTGTGGGCAGGACTTCCTGGAAAAGGGAGACCCTGCTGATTGGGGGGAGGGGCCTGGGGGGTGACCCTGGGACACACACCTAGATGTTGTCAAACACACCACACACACCATACACACAACTCACGTTGAGACACAACACAGACAACACAACAGGACCAGGCACAGAACTGGGACACCCAAGTCGTCATCCCACACAGTTTTGGGTGAGAATTCCAGTGCACACCTTGGACACAGGGGCCTTGCGGGCTCAGCATCCACATCCACAGGGACACAGCAGGCATGTGACCCAGGCAGGCACACCGGCTACACAAAGCAAGCAGCTCAGACACACCCAGACATAGGCAGACAGACACGTCCTTGGAGAACGGGGACACACAACAGATGCGTCTGGCTGGGACACACACAGCCCGCGCAGGTAACGGCGCGCAACCCACCACACAAACGAGCTCAGGTGGGCAGGGCAGCACATGTGTGCCAGACCCCAACCCCAGTCCATCATCCAGGGCTGGGGAACTCCAAGGCTCACATGACCCAAGGGGAGGGCTACAGTCCCCGGAGAAACTGCATCATCCCCACTGATGATCCAGTGCCGTCCCAGAGAATAAAGGCTCAGCGACCCTTGCCAGCTCTGCCCTGTAACTCACCTGCCTCTTGGAGCGCCCAGCTGACGCTTGTGCCTCCGCCAGGGTGAGTGCTGGGTCCGGGATGAGGGAGGGCAGGGTGAGCCTGCATGGCCACCCTTCCTGGCCCCTGGCTGGACCCCACTGGACACTCACCCTCCCAACCAACTTTGCCCTGAAGTCCTGGGAACTAGGGCACCCCTGGGGGTTTCCCGCTGGGCCAGAGCAGGGCAAGTGGGTGTCTCAAGAGCCTCCTGCCCACGCTTCAGCCCCAGGCCCCCAGACGCTTGTCTCTCCCCCCTCAGATGGACACAAGGACAGTGCTACTCATCCTGCAAGCCTTGCTGGTGCTCCCCCTGGCTGATGGCACTGCCCCCGTCCTGCGCTTTGTGGCTGTGGGTGACTGGGGAGGGGTCCCCAATGCCCCCTTCTATACAGCCCGGGAAACGGCCAATGCCAAGGAGATTGCTAGGACGGCGAAGATCCTGGGCGCAGACTTCATCCTGTCACTGGGGGACAACTTCTACTTCACGGGCGTGCAGGATGCCAATGACAAGAGGTTCCAGGTGTGTGCCACTGGAGCGGGGGTGGGGACATGGGAGAAGCCACTCAACCTTTTGACTGAAGAAGGCAGAGGGAAGCTGACACTCGTGGGGACCTAGAGCACTCAGCATCTCTCTTGTCCCCGGCTCCTGACTTGCTGGGAGCATTGAAGTGGCTGCTTGACCCTGGGGTGGGGATGCCCTTTCTGTCTGCTGCAGGAGACCTTTGAGGATGTGTTCTCTGCCCCCTCCCTCCGCAGCGTGCCCTGGTACGTGCTGGCTGGCAACCATGACCATCTGGGCAACGTCTCAGCACAAATTGCCTACTCCAAGATCTCCAAGCGCTGGTGAGCATGCTCCCCTCCCATCTCCCAAGCTTCGTGGACAAAGGGGCTCACTGGCCTGAGCTGACCCCCGGGCCTCTCTGCCCAGCATGTGTGCCCACCATCTGCATCTCCTCCACAGGAACTTCCCCAGCCCTTACTACCGCCTGCACTTCAAGATCCCACGGTCCAATGTGACCGTGGCCATCTTCATGCTGGACACAGTGACATTGTGTGGCAACTCGGATGACTTCCTCAGCCAGCAGCCGCAGAGGCCCCGTGACCCAAAGATGGCCCGTTCGCAGCTGTCCTGGCTCAAGAAGCAGCTGGCAGCGGCCAAGGAGGACTATGTGCTGGTGGCTGGCCACTACCCAGTGTGGTCCATTGCCGAGCACGGGCCCACCCACTGCCTGGTCCATCAGCTGCTGCCACTGCTGGCCACGTACAAGGTCACCGCCTACCTGTGTGGCCATGACCACAACCTGCAGGTGAGGGGCCTGCAAGTGGTTGGTGTGGGGAGCCAGGTAAGGTGTCCCACCCCAGTTGATGTGTCATAGGGCACATTGGGATCCTCCTGGTGTTTGGAGATCTCCCACATGTCACTCCCCCTCAAACTGCATGCTCTTTAACCAGGAAAACAACCCAAAGTTCCCTAAAAGCTATCACAATAGCCATCGGTTGCCAGTAACTTGCTTAGTGCAGACTTGTGAGGCAGGATCAATACACTTCTATGGGTGGGGAAACTGAGACCCAAAGGGGATTTATGTTCCTTGCCCAAGGTGACTCGAGACCCTGGACTCAAGACAGGTGGGCACAGAGACCAGGATCGACCTCACTGAGGGGCTGGGGCTCCACTAACCCTGAGTCCTCCATCCCCAGTACCTTCAGGATGAGAATGGCGTCGGCTATGTACTGAGCGGGGCTGGGAACTTCATGGACCCCTCGAAGAGGCACTTCCGCAAGGTTCCCAGTGGCTACCTGCGCTTCCACTACGGGGTGGAGAACTCACTGGGCGGCTTCGCCTACGTGGAGATCAACCCCAAAGAGATGAGCGTCACTTATATTGAGGCCTCCGGCAAGTCCCTCTTCAAGACCAAGCTGCCAAGGCGAGCCAGGCTCTAGCACCTGTGAGGGGCTTGCAGTAAAGGGGCTTCCCTGCCTGTGGGGCAGGGGGCCCCGCTGAGACCCTCGCCCCTTGACAGGCCTTCTCAGGGGCCTGTGGTCCAGCTGAGCCAGAAGGAAAACCACATATGCTTTTGAACCTGACATCCTTCTGTCATTGCCAAACATTCAATAAAAGAACAGATGCAAGGCTGCAAGTGTGTCATGGGTGTCCCTTTGCTCACCTCTCTGGCAAGTTGTGACACTTGGGTTCTAGACTGTCTGGCTCCCCACCTTGCTGGCCTGCACCTCCACCCTTAACCCGCTTTCTACAACCAACTGACCCCATACCGGGACGTGACTTTAAGTAAAGACCAAACAGAAAAAGGGTACTACACACAAGCCTTCCTCTCCCAGCCCACCTCTCTCAGGACAGCCACCACCAGCATTTCCTTTCCTCCCCAGCTGAGTGTCTCCATCACAGAAACATCCCTTCTTTATGCAAAGCAACACAATATCCACTGCACGTGTTTAACCACAACTCTCCTTTCTACTCGAACCACACCTCAACTGTTCATAAGATGCTCATTTTGTTCATTTCAGCATGGGATTGTTAACATGATTATATGGCTTCTATAGTGAGGTGAGACCTCTCACCCCTTCCCTGTCTTTCCCTCCCCCTCTCTTAAAAAGAAATAACTTTATATAAATGCTTTTATTTCCCTTCTAGTATTTCTCCGTGCAAATAAAAGCAAACGTGAATGGTTTTTTCCCTCCCTTCTCACTGATCCGCACCTTGCTTTTTTGTTTTTGTTTTTCAAAACAACTTTATTTAGCTGTAATTGACACATTTAAAGCGTACAGTTCCATAAGTTTTGACGAGACACAACCACAAACTCTTACCACAATTAAGATATAAGTATGCCCACACCCCCAAAAGTACTCTCTGTACTTTCCTGTTCCTGCCTGTTTTCCCTGGAGATCGTCCATCAGCTCTCCGTGGCTTCTGGCTCCTCTGCAGCTACGGAGGCCCCACCGTGTGCCTGACCCTCTGCCTATCTGACCAGACATCTCCTAACAGGGGTGTCCAAACTTTTGGCGCCTCGGGGCCACGCTGGAAGAAGAAGAGTTGTCTTGGGCCACACATTATATATACAAACATAAACGAAAACTGATGAGCAAAAAAAAAAAGCTTTAAGTGAATTTATGATGTTGTGTTGGGCCATATTCATAGCCATCCTGGGCTGCATGTGGCCCACAGACTGTGGGTTGGACACACCTGTAAGGACCACCAGGGTTGCTTCCAGTAATTTTGCTATCCTCAAACAATGCTGAAACAAATGGTCCTGTCCCTGTGTCCCACATAGGCAGGTATGTTTGTAGGATAAACAAGAGTAAGACTGCTCTTCTTTTTAACAGCTGTGGAGCTTCCACCTATGTCTCTGCCTCCTTGCTGGGGCCTGTTGAAATCTCCAGTCTTTCCCTTTTGCCAGCATAGCTAGAGTGGGCATTCCTGGACCCATGCTTTTGTACGCCTGTGCAACTATGTGTGTAGGAAAACTTCCAGAAGAGGAATTATTTCAGGGCCTGTTCCTTACGATGAATGTTGAAAGCAGAATGTGCATCCTGAGCTGAGACTGCAGAGAAGCCCAGTTCCCCTTCTGGGGAGAGTTGAGTAACACCCACCCACAGCAACAGATGAGTCACAGAAACCTTTCCCTTGGTCCGCCCTCAACTGCCACTTCAGCTGCCAGCCCAGCTGAATGAAATGAAATCGCCTGGATAAAACCTAACTGAGGTTACTGCTGGGGAGAGGAACTTGGTGAAGGGGCTCTTTCCATTCGCTACTTTAGATGTCCATAGTGTCGAATTTGTTACAAGGTGCAAGTGTTACTGCTAAAATTAAGCAAAGTTATCTTACCCAAAGACCAGCCCTGAGTTCTTTCCAGGTGTAGTTTACCTGACTGGCATCACTACCAGCCACACTCTATGCAAACAACCAACCAACCAACCACCATCATTTCTAATTCTGACCCACGAGGGAAGGGCCATAATCAACCTTGCTTCTCAAAGGACATTACAGAAACTGAACAGATTAAGTGCCCAAGGTCATGTCCAGGAAGTGTCAGACTCTCAGTCTTCACCGCAGCCGTCAAAGCAGCTCACAGCCACACTGCCTCTTCCCACTGACTCAGAGGTTCTGAGCAGGAAGGCGTCTGAATCAGAGGTCAGCCCAATATCCCCACTGGCAGTGCCCAAAGCGTGGAATCAGCCCGATGTCCCAGTTCACAGGGCCCAGAGCTTGGAAAGGAGAAGTGACACATCAACGCTGACACTGGGAATGCGTGGCAGGGAAGGGGTTGGCCCCCTCCTCCACGACGACCAAGCACTTCTACCAAACACCAAGGACCAAGGCCCATGCCAGACAGGGGACACAGGAGCACAAAAAACAATAAGGCAGAGTAGACATTAACCCTCAGACGACTTCTGTCTGGCTCAGGGAACAGCGCCAACCAGCACCTAGCCATTGTTATAAAGATGCCTCCTAAACTGACAGAGTCCCTCAAGGCCAGTCGCAGGGACTCATCTCTTCTCGCTCTTCCCAAGTGAGCACATCTGATTCAATCATCACAACTATTATCATATCCCCACCCTACTCTTCACACCACGTGCTGGTGTGGGCACCAGCACCCTCAAGCAGCAAGCAGGTTTTCCCAGGAGAATCATGCCACACCCACCTCCTCACCTGCTTCCAAGGCCAAGAATTATGAATAAGAAGGTGAAAGACCTGTACTACTTGGCTCCTGGAAAACATCCAGAGGGAATCCAGAAAAAAACTCAAGAACACGCCAGAGCATGATGTAGGTTGAAGGTGGTATTGCAATTTCACAGAAAAGATATAATTTGCCTTGTTGATTTGCCCAGTGGGAGACCGAGCCTGAACCCTACTTCCAAACATATACAAGAATAAATTCCAGAGGGATCACATATTGCAGTGCAAAAATATAACAGAATAGGAGATGAACATGAGCATCCCCACAAAGATCTGTATGAGACGGATCACAGGAGCTCTGTTCATCATTGTCCCCAAACTGAAGACCAACCCAAATGTCCATCAACAGTTGAGAGGATGAACAAGCTGATATGTCCTCATAATGGAATACAACTCAACAATAAAAAGGAACAAACTACGGAGACACAACCTGGACTTGAAGGTAGTAAGCTGAGTAAAAGAAGCCAAACTTGAAAGGCTAAACATTGTGTTATTCCGTTTATGTGACTTTCTGAAAAAAATACAAAGCTATAAGAACTAAAAGCATTGGTTGGTGCCAGGGGCTGGGGGCAGGGAAGGAATTGACTACAAAGAGACAGGAGGAAACTTCTTGGGGTGATGGAAACATTCACTATTTTGATTGTGGTGGTGGTTTCACGGGTATATGCATATGTCAAGACATAAAATTTCATGGTTTAACTACATGCAGTTCATTGTCAATTATGTATCAATAAAGCTGTGAAGGAAGGAAGGGAGGGAGGGAGGGAAGAACTAACCTGGCAATCTTCAGCAAATAGAGGATTGCCCGTATACTGTGGCAGAGTTGCACTATGATGTGTAGCTACTGAAAACAAGAGTTACCTGTATGTGTATTGACCATTAAGTGAAAACAGCAAGTTGCAAAGCACCGTTTATTGTATGATCCCATCCTGTGTGAATCCAGGTTTGTAACCAGCACTTCGAAGGGGGTCTGCCAGAAAGCCACTTCCAAGGCTAACGCTGCCCCCTAGTGGAAGTTCTGGAGATAGGCCTATTAATATACATCTCTTTTACAAGTTATATTCCTGAACACTAAGGAAACAGCTGTTATCAAGGTCACCAGTGACCAAACGTTGAATTGTAGTAAGATCCGCAGGTCCTTGTTAAATCTTAAGAAGAGGGTCTTACAAGCTTCCCCCTCACCCTGATTCAGGCATACTAGTATTCACAATTCCTTAGCACCGGTATATATTAAATGTATCCCACGTTGGAGAGACTTGGGTGGGCTGCGAGGGGCTGGTGTTTGAATCGGGAAAGTCAAGTGAGAATCCCCAGGAAGATGATGCGATCGCGGACAAGGATACATTTCCACCTGTGGGATGGCCTGGTCCATCGCTCCTAGAAACGCACGAATGGCCACCCCCGGGAGATGACCAGAAGCACTACTCTCCTGCACTGCTACAAACCCAGCCCTGGCGCAGGCGCACTGCAAACCTCCCGCCGGGCAACCCCTCCCACCGCGATGAGAGTACGTGTGCGCACAGAGATGGAGAAGGCGGGTTCTGCTAGCTGGGCTGTCCTGGCTGCTGGTGGGTAGGTCTTGAAGGGAGGGGAGGAGGTTCCGCTTCCGCTGAGGGCCGGAAGTCACTGTCTCCTGGGTGAACGCGGCTGTCGCAACGAGGGAGGGGGAGTGCTGGTGAGTGTTCGCGCGCGAGGGTTTTGGGGCCGAGCGGGTGTGGGTGCTCTTCGACTCCGGGCCGTTCACGGGGTCCTGGAGGAGGAGCCGAGGGCCCCGTGCTTGGAGGGTGGTCCGTCAGGGAGCCTGACTCCTCCGGGTCCTAGCCGGCTAAGCGCGGCTGCTCGGAGGCCTGGCTTCTACCGGCGGGAGGCGCTTCCAAAGCTTTGGAGAGCCAGGTGGGACCGCCCACACTCCCGCCTCTTGAATCACGGCAGGATCGGGAGTCGACCCCTCTTCCATCCCTCCCTTGGCGGGCTTGGAATTACGTCGCTGTTACCGAAGGGACGGTCCGAGACCCCTGGGGTTTTATAGGCTGGCCAGCCTCCTTTTCTAGTGTGGGGGTGGGATATTGTAGTCACCGGGTAAAATGACATTTGGGGGCCCATCTGTAGCTTCTGTTTCAGGTGACTCTTTTTTCATTAAACAAATTGTTACTGAGGCCTTGGCCAGGTAGCGCAGTTAGTTAAAGTGTCGTCTCAACACGCCAAGGTTGCGGATTCTGTCTCTGTTCAGGGCACATACAAGAATCAACCAAGGAATGCATAAATAAGTGAAACAACAAATTGATGTCTCTCTCTCTCCGCTCCCCCTTCTCTCTCAAATCAATAAATTTAAAAAGTAGTTATTAAGCACTTAATGCATACTAGGCACTATGCGTGCTGGGGCTTCAAAGTGTGCAAATGATGCCCCATCCCCGCCTTCCAGAACTGACATTCCAGTGCGGGGAGCTCTGGCGGGGGGATGTTAAGAAGTTAGCCTTTTCTGAAGACCACCCCCTCCCCAGGTGATTCTGTTGTAGATGGTACCCAGGGCCGGGCTTTGGGGAAAAAACAGCCCTGGCCAGTGAAAGCATGGGCTACAGAACTGACTGCACCATACAAAAGCCTGCGAGTTCTTGTGGGGTCTGTTTCTTACCCCTTCTGTCACATCTCATATCCATCTCCCCACTGCTCACCCAGCTTCAGCTATACAGTCTTCTTGCTCCTTCTCAAGGAAAGCTTCTGCCTCAGAGCCTTTGCAGTTGTTGTTCCCTCTGCCTGCACTACCTTGCATGGTGCCTTCTCTCCCCATTCAGGCCTCAGCTTGTGACTTACCCAGAGGGTCCTTCCCACTCTACCCTCATCTGAAGTAGCCTCATTCTGGAAGTGTTCACCTAGCCCTGGTATTCACCTCATAGGACTTAATAATATTTGGAATGATTTCACTTATTAGTTAACTTGATAAGAGTCTCTCTTCATCCACTACAATAAAGTTTCACAAGAGCAGATACCTCGCCTGCTTTGATTGCAGCATTGCTGTGGCTTGGTGTAGGGCCTGGCATTGTTTTTTCATTCATTTGCTGAGTGCCAGCTCTGTGCCATGAGCAGTTCTTGGCCCTGAGGATACAAAAAAAAAAAAAGACAAAAGTCCCCACCCTTGTGGAATTTACCTGTGGAACGCAGATTGGAGATGCAAGGAGACCGCTGAGGAGGCTGTTGTGATAATCAAGGCCAGAGATGACCGGGGCTCCAGACTCAGACTGGGCACTGGCCCTGGAGGTGGTGAGAAGTGGTCAGCAAGATCAGGGTCAGGTAAGGGCTGTGTGAAAGAGGGAGGAATCAAGGATGAGTCCAAGGTTTTGGCAAAGGTGGGTTTGCCATCTGCTGAGATGGAGAAGACTGCGAGAGATCAGGTTGAGGTTTCAGGAGCTCAGTTTTGGACAGGTTGCATTTAAACATTTGTTAACATAAGGTGGAAATGTAACTAAGACACGTATGTGGGCAAGTCTGTGGTTCAAAGGAGACATCAAGGCCAGAGAGGCAGGTGGCATCAGTGGAGAGGAGGCATTTAAAGCCCTGAGGCAGAGTGAGATCTCCATGGAGATACATGTAGATGGAGAGGGGAGGGGCCCAAAGATTGAGCTTATGGACTCATATCATTGGGGGGGGGGGGGGGTCAGCAGCAGAGAGTGAAAGGAACTGCCAATGAGTCAGGGGCATGAGAGTACAGGGTTCTAAGGGCCATGAGGGAAGGGCAGCAAGGAACCAGTATGTGTGTCCAGTGCCCTGAGGAGTGGGGACTGCCCCTTGGGGTGGGCAGCATGGGGCAAGTGGTGGAGAGAGAATGGGAGGGAACACCAAGGGTAAATGCAGGCAGCTATACCAGAAAAGGCTGCAGAGAAAGAGGTGTTTTGTTTTTGTTTTTTTAATGATGGGAGAGGTAGTAAAGAATGTGTTTGTCATTGATCCAATAGAGAGAGAATGTGAGGTAGGGATCCAGGACACAGATTGTTCCTGTAGGCACCACCGACATTTTTCCAAGGCAAAGAAGGAAAGGCCAAATGGGTGGTCCTGGGGGCCTGTGGATGTTCTTTGCCAACTAATTCTGTTTACTCAGTGACTTGGAAGCATCCTCAGTTAAGACTGAGGATGTTGAGCCTTGGCTGGTGTGGCTCAGTGGACTGAGTGCCAGCCTACAAACCAAAGGTTTGCTTGTTTGATTCCCAGTCAGGGCACATGCCCGGGTGGCGGGCCAGGTCCCCAGTGGGGGGCGTGTGAGGGGCAACTGCACACTGATGTTTCTCTACCTCTCTTTCTCCCTCCCTTCCCCTCTCCAAAAATAAATAAATAAAATCTTTAAAAAAAAAAAAATGAGGATGTTGAAACAGCATGGATGGACCTAGAGGGTATTATGCTAAGTGAAATAAGCCAGTCAGAGAAAGGCAAATACCATATGATTTCACTTATATGTGGACTCTAAAGAACAAAATAAACGAACAAACACAACAGAAACAGACTCCTAAATGCAGAGAACAGACTGATGGTTGGCAGAGGGAAGGGGAGGTGGAAGATGAGTGGAACAGGTGAAGGGATTGAGAAGTATAGATTGGTAGTTACAAAATAATTATGGGGATGTAAAGTACAGCATAGGAAATATAGTCAATAATATTGTAATACATATGTGTGGTGCCAGGTGGGTACTGGAAATATCAGGGGGACACTTTGTAAAGTATATAATTGTCTAACCACCGTGCTGTACACTTGAAACTAATACAGAATAATATTGAATGTAAACTATAATTGAAAAAGTTTTAAATTAAGAATAAGGATGTCACATAGAAAGTGATTTTTCAACATGAATGAAGCCCTGGTCTTTCTTCCGGCAGACTGCTGGCCTCCCCCGTCATGAAGGGATGATGCTAGAACCGGCAGCGGGAGAGAGGAGGACAGAGTGTGATTGGGGTGGAGGGTGCTCCTTGGGAGGTTCAGAGATGGTGAACACAGAGCCCTGAGCCCAGTGCCTGGCATGGAGATGTGCTCAGTGGTCGCTGCCTCCAAGACCTATGTCCCAATGGCACCTGGCCCCATCATTTTTATTCTCCCTCTCTGATAAACTTCAGAGTGATGCTACCTTCTCCCCCTGGTCACCAACTCTGTTGGCCACCACAGCTTTGGAGGTCATTCTGGACACTTCCTTCTCTAGCCATACTCACTCCGCCGACTTGTCTCCGCAGTCTGGCCAGCTGCCCGCTCTCCATCCCAAACAGTCCTGTCCCAGTTCTTACTTCATCTTCATCCAGACTTTTGACCCATACTCCTCAGTCCCTTAAAAACACAGCAATGTTGCTTCTCTCCCATGGCTGTCAGATCCAGCTAAACATTTGAAACCCCACCCGCTCCCTCTTCAGCCTGCCCCCTCTCCCACCTGAGTGGTCCCCACGATGCCAGCCCAGCACTCAGATACCTGCCCCTCAGCCTTGCACATGGCATTTCTCTGCTGGAAGCCCTTCTCTGTTCAGTGGCCCCTCTTCTGTGGTCAGGCCACCCGGGAACACACCGGAGGCATGTTCCATCAAGTCCCTTGAGTGCCATTCCTCGTGGGTGGCACTTGCATGTCCCTCGACAAGAGGATCAGCTGCTTCTAAAATCAATAAAGCCACTGGCTCCTGAGCACTTAGGCTCTGCCCAACCCTGGGCAACTGTCCTGTCAGAGAGTCCCTTGTGTCACCCTTCCCAGGAACACTGGGTTCAGGTGCTGAAAATGGATGGGCCATACACTATGAGGGCACTTACAATTTGTCATGCCAGCCCCTTGATGGTAGCGACCTCATTTCTATTTTATAAAGAAGGGAACTGGGGTGCACAGATTAAATAACCTACCTGAGGTCATGTAGTAAGTGAGGGTGCCAGAGTTAGAATCCAGAACCTGTTCTCACCCATTCTACCCAGAGTGCACTGGGGTTGTCTGCTGTCCCCAGAGGGTGCCATTGTGCAGGTTCTCCCTTCCCCGTGGGCCGACAGGATCGTCTTCCCAGCCTGCTTCCCAGAGAATCTGGAGGACTCCTCATGGGTCTCATGAGTCGCTGACTTTTCCCTCCCCCCACAGGTTCACCCTCCTGCAGACATGGGGCGCAGAAAGTCAAAACGGAAGCCGCCCCCAAAGAAGAAGATGACAGGCACCCTAGAGACCCAGTTCACCTGCCCCTTCTGCAACCATGAGAAATCTTGTGACGTGAAAATGTGAGTAGGGGGTGGGGGCCAGGAATCCTGCCTCACTGGGCTCCCCCGCCCTCAGTTGGCACTTGGCTCCCTCATAGACACAGGCCTCTTCGCTCACCAATCCCTTCATCTTCTCTCATTCCAGGGACCGTGCCCGTAACACCGGAGTCATCTCTTGTACTGTGTGCCTAGAGGAATTCCAGACTCCCATCACATGTATCCTTGGGAAACTTACTGTTTTCTGGGGGTGGGGTGGTCAGGGCTGCCCTGCCTGGGGTGGGCTGCTCGAGGGCACTGGGCTAAGGGGAAGAGGGTAGAATGCAGCTCTCCCCCTGCTCTGTGCCAGGCTGCGGCCACCCATAGGAATGGATACAACCTGCTTGCTTAGGTGGGGTGACGGTGTGCGGGGCAGGGGCCTGGCTGACACCAGCATGAGCAGCAGAGCTGTGTATGGGAAGGGGTCCGATGTTGGCAGTCACCCTTGACTTCAGTGGCTTAGATCTGTCAGAACCAGTGGACGTGTACAGCGATTGGATAGATGCCTGCGAGGCGGCCAATCAGTAGCAATGCAGAGGACCCACCCCCTTGGCAGCCACACTGCCATGGACCCGCCCACTGGGTACCATTCCAGAGACATTCCTGAGGTCCAGGGTGTGGGTCCAGGGCCCTCACAGCCTTCTCTGTGTGTGTGTGTGTGTGTGTGAAGTGGATGTGAGTGTGAATGTGTGGCTGCAAGTGTGGCCTTGGGTGTGTGCTCATGGGCAGGGGCTGGAGTTGAGGGGTTGCTGGGCTCCGGGGGCCTGAACTGCCTCCTTTGGGTCCAGAAGCCTTTGACTTGCTCTCTCTTCTGGCCCCTGACTGCCCTGGCTCTAGGGCCCTGGTTTCTCCAGGGGTTAATGTCCTAACATCCTGGGTGAGGGCAAGCCCTGCAGAGACAGCCTCGAGACTCTCCAGCCTCCTCACCCACCTCCCCAGCACCTTGCCCATTTGAACTGGGCCGCCTGCCCTCTGCCTTCCAAGGACTGTGGCCTGGGAGTCAAAGCCATGAGCCCTTTGGCTGGCTCGCAGGGCGGCTCTGGTTGATGTTTAATTGCTTTTATAGAGGATGAAGGAGCTGAGTTGGGTCAACTGTTAGTCACGAGCCCTTAAATAAAGCAGCTGATTCCAACTCCTGGCTTTCTGATTTCCTGGGTTCTGCTCAGCCCCAGGGCTCAGTGAGAGGGGAGAGGAAGACTGACCTGGCAGGCCATTAGAAGTGGGGTTTGGTCAGTCCTTCAAACTGTCCAACACTTGTCCACTAGTCAAGCATTCAGGGTAAAACTAGGCCATTGCTGGGCACAGGGGATACCAGTGACCCGGGATCTGGGCAAGCATTTAGTTCCAGTGAGAAAGAGGGCCACCAGAGCCTGGGGGTGGGGGACAGGGTGGTCAGGGAAGGCTTCCTGGCCTAAGGGAGGTAATGCCCAAGGGCCACCTGTGCCAGTTGCTGCTCTCAGGCCTACCTGCCCCTTTGTCCCAACAGCCACCCTGTGAGGCAAGTGCGCAGGCTCACAGATGAGGAAACAGGCCAGAGACGGGAGGTCACTGGCCCAAGGCCCCACAGCCAGAAGGCAGCACATCTGGTCCTTAAACCCAGGACACCAGGCACCTGGCTTCACAACCCAGGGTCCAGGCTGAGGGAACAGCTCTGGGTTTTGTGGGGGCTGGGGAGCTCTGGAGTAAGGGTCTACAACAGGAACCTTCGTCCAAGGCTGGTAAGGAGTCTCAAAGGCTGGAAATGGTGCCAGATGCAGGACTGGTACAGTGTATGTTGGTCTTTGTACCTGTTCCTGGCACAGAGCTCCTAAAATCCTTGGAATTTCCAGGATGGTCACCCCAGATGGGGCTGCTTGGAACTTGGAGCCACACCCGCCAACCTCTGGGACCGGAATAGGGGAGACTATTAAGCTCTCTAAAAACTTCAACAAGATTTGATGGACGCCTGAAACTTATATAATCTTATTAGCCAGTGTCACCCCAATAAATTCAATTTTTTAAAAATGAAAGAGTTGATGAGCTTCCGGGGTGGTGAACACAGGGAGGTGCGAGGAGGGTGGCGCACACAGAGAGGGTGTGCCTGGCCCCGTGCTGCCCTTCCGTATGCTTGTCTCTGAGTCGCATCCTTTTATAATAAACCCGTAACCTAATAAATAAAATGCTTCTCTGAGTTCTGTGAACTACTCTAGTGAGTTAATCAAGCCCGAGGAGGGAATCGTAGGAAATAATCTACAGCCCTTTGGTCAGAAGCACCTGGACTTGGAGCTGCAGCTGAAGCAGGGTAGGACCGCCTTGCAGGACTGAGCCCTTATTCTGTGGCATCTGTCACTATCTCCAGGTAGATAGCGTCAGAACTGAGTTCATTGCTTGGTAGCGTTGGAAAAGGCCCACAGCTGCATACCCCCTCAGATGCTCTCCTGGGTACAGAGGTCGTGACACTCAGCAGCCTGGGGCAGGTCCAGCTCTGCCTCCGGGCCTCCTGTCCCTGAGCAGCAGGGAACCTGTGCTTGGATTTCTTATTGGTACCATTAGGAGGGATGATAGAACCTTCCTCCCAGGGCTGTGCTGAGGGTGCAGGTGCCTAGCATGATTTGAGCAGCTCTGGGCCACACCCTGGGCACTGAGGGATGTGAACAGTCGAAGAAGATGCTGAGTTTGCAGGAAACCACTGAGTCTGGCATGTGCCCTCTGAGGTATACCCTGCCCTGAGATGCCCTTCCTGGTGCTCCCACCTCCCCTCCAAGACCCCAGGTAAGAAGCCAGTGGACATGGTCAGAGTGGCAGACAGGCCTGGGTTGGGTTGCCTCTGGGGTCCAGGGAAAGGGGGCTTAGTCCTCTGGCATCCAGGGCCCACCCTCCCCAGTCTCATAAGCCGAGTGCTAATATGGTGCTGTTTTCCAGAGGAGGCAGGGACCAGAGCCAGGCATGGATCTTCAGTATAGCTTCCCAAGCTGGCCCTGAGGGAACAGGACTCACAGTAGCCAGGCCAAGAGCGCCTGGAATCCAGTTTATGAGGCCCAAGGGGCTGTGTGCATCTGTGCATGTGGGTCTTCTGGTGTCTGTCCCTGCAGGTCCCCCACGTTCCAGCCGCACCACCTGCCCTGGGGAGGGGAGGGGAGAAGGCTGCTTTCCCTGCATGGCTGCCTCCTCACCTTAGAAGCCTGATGGTCGGCGGCATGTGAGAGGGGTGACTAGGGCCCATGTCACAGAAGATCAGGGCCCCCTCTAAAACAGGGTGGTTGGGGGCCTGTCCAAACTTGTTGGGTCCTGGAATGACAGGCGAGACTGGGGGGTCAGCCCCAAGGAGAGGGCGAAGTGAGCTGGGTCCACAAGGCAGCCGTTCCCTGCAGTCAGCTACTCCACTGCTTGGTGCCAGCCAGTAAAGGGCCATTGCCCACCCTCACCCACCACCCTACCCCCTCTCACCACCACTAAAGGGTGCCCCTGCCCACAGGCACCCAGGGCCCAGCTTGTTCATTCTTACTGGTCAGTGCCAAATGGCATCCTGTCTAGAGGCATCATTTAAGCGTCCCCGTGATGCTACAAGCTTTGCTGTCCCCATTTTCCTGATGGAAAAACAGGTCTAGAAAGGGGAAGTGACTTGTCTAAGGTCACCTGTCCCATTGAGCCCATCCCAGCATGTGGGCTCTTCCTCACCACTCATAGCCCCTGGGAGAGCACGTGGGTACTGAGCATGTGTTTGTGAGTGTTGTGTACATTTGTGAGGTGCATTGTTATGTGTCTCTGTGGGTGTATCTGTGTACCTCTAAGGCTGCAGAGAGCGTGTGCACACCACACTGACCCAGTGATGTGTGTGTGGATTTTATGTGAGTGCATGTCTGCCCTGAGTCCAGCCGACTGGCTGTGAGCCCCTCGTCTGTGTCTGAGGGTGGGTGGGAGTATCTGTGCCTGTACAGACATGTGTTCGGCGATGAAACGTATCTGAGCAGGGCTGTTTGCACATGTGCAAGAGCCACACAGGCTCCAGGGCAGAGCAACCCGAGTCTTCAGGTGATTCTACAGCCATTTATTGTGCTCCAGTGAAGTAGAAAAAGTGCTCGCGTTACAAACACTGCTGTCACATCCATACACCAGTCGCTGCAAACCAAACCGCGTGTGTCCGCTGGGTCTCTGGGCATGCAGTTGGCTCCCACCCTGGGAATGGGGTGGGGGCAGGCTGAGCCTGGGCTCTGGGGGCTTTGCTTGGGGAGCTGCTTGTCCTGGAGGGAACCCACCTGGGAGGGAACGGGGGGATAGCGGGGTAGCTTTGCTCAGTGCGTCCTTTGGGTGCTGTTGGGGACACCCGGCTCAGTGTTGGACCCTGCAGCACTCCAGGGAGGAGGGCTCCCTTCCCCCCCATAGGAACCCCCCAGTCTGCTCCCCCTAAATGCTAACCCTGTAGGCAGGTGCCAGGGGCTGAAGGGCGCCATGCAGGGGGCAGGGGGCAGCGGGGCCAGGCTAGGCCCTGCCGATAGCAGCAGCCAGCCTCCCTGGGGGAAGGCACGAGGCCCAGGGCCCTAGGCGGAGTTGTAGTAGTTGTGTGGGTGGTGGTTATGGGCAGGCTCGCCCAGCTCCGGGTACTCAGGCGTCAGGCAGTACTTGGGGTCGTAGACCTGGCGCGGGAGCCCGTACACTGTCATGCCCCGCTGCGAGGCCCCCTTATTGCTGCCCATCTGCAGGCTGATGTTGAGAGTGTCACAGTGCTCCATGCCCAGGCTGGGCTCGAAGATCTGCCGCTTGGTCCCAGGAGCTGTCATGCCGGCCTGTGGAAGGTGATGCAATCAGGCCATGGGCCTGGCGAGGGGCAAGAGCCCCACCAGCCTGCCCCATGGCCCCCCACACACACCTGGCTGGCTCCCTTGTTGGTGCCCATCTGCAGGCTGATGGTGGCCTGGTCCAGGGGCTGGTCCGTGCCCAGCTTGGGGTCGTAGAGGTGGCGCCGGGTGCCATAGGCCGTCATGCCCTGCTGGCTGGCAAACTTGTTGGTGCCCATCTAGGGAGCCAGAAGGATAGTCACCTGGAGGGTCACAGAGCCTCACCATGGACCACAAATGTGCCACTACCAGGGGACATGTCCTCTAACCATGTACTGTTTCTACCCTCAGGCTACAGACTGGAAACTGAGGCCCAGAGAACTGTCACCGCCCAGTAAGTTGCTCAGAGCACCCAGGTGTGACTTCCAGGGTTCAAGTCCCAGCTTGATCCCTCACTACCTGGGTGACGCTGACAAGCGAGCTGGCTTCTCCAGGCCTCAGTTTCTATACACATGGAATGACGTTAACAGTACCTACCCTCTAGAGCTTTTGGAGGAGTGAATTACGGTACAGAGTTAGAGCACAGTGCCTAACATAGAGTTTAATTAAGGCCAAATATGCTGTCCCCCAAAGCTAGCAGGGACCAGGACCCTTCCTGGCCCCCTCAACTGCCCACCTCTACTGAGCAACAGTGAGACCCAGGTGGGGAAGGGGCAGTACCTGCAGCCCAATGATGTTCCGCCCTTCTCGAAGCTTCTCTGGCTCAAATTTCCGCTCCTGCTTCTCCGCATACTTTACCCCCACATTCACCTTGTTCCCTTTTGTCTTGGCCTGGGAGAGAGGGAGGAGGGCAGGGACTGATGAGGGAGTCTCTAGCTGCACTGTCCCCTTCCTGCACCTGCTCTGCCCCTCCCACCCACACTGGTCTCAGGGACATGAGTGGCCCCATTCACATCCTAGCACAGACAGTCCACAGTCCCTTTGCCCCATGCCCACCCTTGAACTACACTCACCATGCTGGCCAGGGCCAGGAGGGTGGACTGCACCTGGGTGTGGTTGGTGTTCTCGAACAGGTCATTTGCCTCAAAGATGTCATGGGGCTTCACCCCGTACTTGGTGATGGCCTTGATGAAGTTGCCTATGTTCTCCAGCTGGAGGGGAGCAGGCGGCAGTCAGTGGTCGGGGTGGGGGTGGTGTCTGAGGGGCTCTGGCGAGGGGTTGAAAGGTGTAAAGAGCCTGGGCTCACCTGGTGCCAATTTTGTGTTGACTCATTGATCTTCTTCACGGAGCCTGGCTGGAGCTTATTGATGAACCTGAAAGGAGCAGGGGAGAGGAGTGACAAAGGCGACCCCCACTGCCCCACGCAGGCCCAACCCCACAGGGTAAGGGGCCAAGATGACCTTAGGTAAGCGACATCCATTTTGCTGTTTCCCACTGCAGTCCTCTCTCAGCCAGAGCCCCAACCCCACCCCCACCACAATGCATCCCCAGAACACAGGCAGGTCCAAGATGGGAAACAAAGCACAGGAGCTAGACTTTCCTGGTGTGGGAGAGTCCCCTGCTGTGCCCACCTCCCTGGAGGCTGAGTTTCAGTCTCCTTTGGGACCATGGAGAGCCTGCAGCCCAGGCGTCCAAATTCTCTGCCACACTCACCCCTTGACCTTATCCAGCCACTTGACCCGACATGCTGCTGCTATGCCGACCACTCCCCAGTGTCTCCCTGGAGCCCAGGCCTCTCACTCTCCCACCCAGCTGCCTACAGGGGTGTGTCAAATCAAATGCACCCACCCTAGACTCCAGATAACCATCTGGCCGCACAGAACTTTCTCCTTCCTCCCCTGCTCAGGAAACCCACCCTCCCAGGGGTGCAGGCAAAGCCCTCAGACTTGTCCTTGACTCTCCTCTGCCTTCTCTCACCTCCACACCCACACCCAATCCCTTAGCGAGGCCTCCAGCTCTGCCTTCAGAAGACATCCAGAGAGAAACCACCCTGCTCTGGGACCCCACGGTCGCCTTCTCTCTCCTGCTGGGTTGTTGTTTATTTTTAAATCCTCACTCAAGGACTCGCTTATTGATTTAGAGCAAGGGGAAAGGAAGGAGAGAAACACTGATCAGTTGCCTCTTACCCAGGTCCCGACTGGGACAAAACCAGAACATGCCCTGACCAGGAATCAAATCCTCGACTTTTTGGTTTACGAATGAAGCTTATACTGAACTAACTGAGCCACACCAGCCAGGGTTCTCCTGGGCTTTTGCAATGACCTCGCCATGGGCTCCCAGCTTCCACCTCATCCCCTACAGAGCGTTCATCTCTCAGCGAGAATGGCCTTTTTAAGACAATTCGTTACTCCCCACTTCAAAATGCTCCCCTGGTTTCCTAACTGCTTAGCATAACTAAAAGGCCCCATGTCACCTGGCCCCCAGCTAACTCCCTCCACTTCCTGGAATCATCCTGTGCCAGCCACTCGCTGAACACACCAGGCACATTCCCACCTCAGGGCCTGTGCACTGGTTGCCCCCTTGCCTGGCCCACTCTTCCTCAGATACCCACCCAGCTTCCTCCCTCACTTCGCCCAAGGTTCTGTGCAAATGTCACTTCTTCAGGAAGACCTCCCAGACCATCCTGTACAAAGCAGCAACCCTTCACCTCACCCAGCACCCCATCCTTAAGCACTGACTCTCTTCTCCACGTCACTTCCCACCACAGGCAAGTATGTGCTGATTTCATCGATTGTTTGCTCCATCGCCTCCACGAAGCTCCCAGTGAGCTCCGAGGCTGTTTGTTCAATATCCCCAGTGCCTAGACCGGCACACAGCAGGAGCTCCAGAAGTGCTTGATGTGCGAAGGCCTGGGTGGCCCTGCACTCTTTAAGGCCTATCAGGCTTGACTGAGCTGGGACACTAGGCTGTCTCCCTATTTCTGGCTCCCAGTGGATATTGTAGAACAAGATACCCTCCTGCCTGCCCGCCTTTCTAGCACCTAGAGCTTGGTCAGGAACATTCCAAAGGGCACTCTCAGGCTCCGTGGTCAAGAGATACAGACAGGACCTCTGCCGGGCTCAGGCTCCACCCAGCATTAGAATTGTGGTCACTTCTGGAATCAGGGCTCGGGAGCTTGGGAAGGTTTGCATTTCCTTCAGTGATTTAAGTTCTAAGAAGAGGAGAAAATTGAAGCCTACTTAAATTACGGTGGCACTCACGTCACCAAGCCAGGGATGGACAGCCACTGTTGTCTGTTAGCTGCGACCTCTCTTTCTTGGGACACTGAAGGCCATAAATGGGCCCGTGTGCCCTTTATGCACAGTGGTTAAGACGCTAGAACCTGGAGTTACTTCTGCTAGAACTGCATGGGAATGTGGATGACGCGTTTTACCTGAGTCTCAGTTTTCTTTCCTGTTCAATGGGCGCAATGATTGTATGGCACCTCTGAGGACTGTTTCAGGGTCTGAGATATAAAGTGTCCAACCCAGCTCATGGTCGGTGAAGGGGCGGAGGGGAGAGGCAAATACCGACTGGGGCAGTCCTAGGCAGAGTCTGGGCCGAAGGTGCCCCACTCACTCGCAAAGAATGACGCCGTCTTTGAGGCCATCCATGAAGTTGTTGCCTATGCGGCGTCCCGTCACCCCCTCCATCCACTCTCGAAGCTCCTGCTCCCTCTGGAGGTCATACTTCTGGGCCAGCTGGGGGCAGAGGGCACAAAGACGATGGTGAGAATGTTGGGGGAGGCAGGCTTTGCTCCCTAAGCCTGATCTTCCTCATCCCTTCCCAACTAAGGCAATTTGGCCACAGTATCCATTGAGGGGGGGGTTCCTGAGGGGGCTGAGGGCCAGGGCTGAGGTGGCACCTGCCCAGGGGGCCATTCCGGGCATTCCGAGGTTTGGCACCAGAGAACGTAGACAAGAGTGGGTGGAGAGGGAGATACTCTGAGCTGGGGGTGGTGTCTGGCCTCCTGGTTCCCCAACCAGGCCAAACTTGGGGCTTCGCTCTCTGGGGCCCTGCCCCCATCCACCCCCTGCTGGAAGACTAGGTGGCCTTGGACAAGGAGGAGGAGCCCCGAGGGGGTGCCCCTGAGTGCTGCCTTGTAGGGGACGGCTCAGCCTTGCATCTTTGATGGGCTCCAGGTTCTCCTCTGGGCTCTGGGTCTGGCAGTGGGTCAGGGGCTTGGCTGGGCTTGGTCTTACCTCTGGCCCCAAGTGCTCTGTCTGTATTTCTCTGTCTCTCTCCCCATTCCCCCTCCCTCAGCCTCTGGCTCTCTCCCCCAGTTATGTCTGTCTTTCCTTGACCCTGTCTTCCGTTCCCCATCTCTCCATGTCTGGCTGGGGGCGGGGCTCCTGGCTCGTCTATCTGTGGGTCACTCTCTATTTTGGACTACAGGTTCCCCACCTCTGGTGGGGGTGGGGCTCACCTCCCCCCCACCCCTCCATCCACATCTCACTCTTATTTTGCTCCTGGCTCACTGCCCCCATCTGTGTCTCTCCTGTCTCAGTCTCCCAGAGTCTTCATTTCTCTAGAACCCTCCGTCCCCCTGCCCAGACAGGCCCCCAACCCCCGGGGGACACGGCTGCCCCTTCTCCTGTGGGAGGGGGCGGTGGGAAGGAACAGCCCCCTCACCTGGCCCCGGCCCTGCCACCCCCCTCCCAACCAGCCCGGCTTTATAAAGCAAACCGGCCCTTATATAGCGCGGGCCGGGCTCCCCGAGGCCACCTTATATGGTGTGGCGGCTCCGCTGGACTCTGGGGCCGGCGCTGAGGAGAGGGGGGGCTTGGGGGACGGGGCGGGGAGTGCTGGGATGTGTCTCCGGTCTGAGCACCCGCCCCCCATCCTCCCCCTCCTCCAGACACGAGGATCCCCAACCCAGGTCCCAATATCAGCTCCCCAAGTCCTTGCTGCGGGACCCTAGCAAAAACCACCCTGGCCTCAGCGTTCCCCTCTGTCAATTGGGGCTGGGACTCCTCCCCTGGCAGGGACTTACTGCGGAGCATTCCAGTGAATTGGGGGCTTCAAGTGTGCTGCCCTGAAGAAGCTGACCCCATTCTGGTGTAGAAAGGGGGCTAGGCCAGGGGCCTAGCTCTGCACCTCCCTTTGGTAGGACCCTAGCTACTTGCCTCTCCACTCGGAACCTCAGTTTACCCATTCATAGCATGGAGGTCAGGTCTCAGTGTCTTCCTAATGCTGAAAGTAGGAGACCCCTGAACTGTTTCTAATGCCTGCCCTCTGCCCTCCTCAGCTGCCTCCTTCTCCCTTCACTTTCTAGGCCTCACCTCCCAGGAACCCCAGGAACCCCTTTGTCAGTCTGGGGGAGTGGGAAAGATCAACAAGTCTCCCCTAGCCCCCGTAAAAACAAAGGGTTAACAGGGGATTCTGATCAAGTAGGGTCTTCACAATGGAATGACCCCCCCTGTTTATCTGCGGTTGTCTGCATGCCCCCGCACTCCACCCCCAGCATTGGTCTAGCATCCTGAGGACTCTAGGATGCTCAAGAGGGGGAGGAAGGTGGTCTCTACAGAATACTTGTCCCTCTTCCCTCTCAGGCTCCAAGTCACCTGGGATAGGCAGGAGGGTGTCCAGGGAACCCCAAGAGCAGGGCCTCTGGCCTGGCAGCATGTGTGGGCCAGACGGAGGGAGGCCCTCTAACCCTACCTTGTTCTTGACCTCGGCTGACAGACCGTAGGCGGGGCCTCGGTTGAAGTGAGCAGAGGACATGCTGGCCGGTGGTGGGCAGTGGTGACAGTGGCTCTGAGGACAGCGGCAGCAGCTGAGGCTCCGTCTGTACTCTCTTCCCTCCTCACAGGTTTTTGAAGCTACAGAGGCTGCCCGGGCCTCTTCCAAGGCTGTCCCATTGGCCACAGGGGCCTGCCAAGGGGCGGGGCGCCCCCCACCTCAGCCACCCCCCTTTCGTGATGTCAGGGCCTTGGTATTGGGAGCTGATTGTGTCATTGTTTCCACCTAGGGGGGTGGCCTGGGTTATTCTTTTGGGGGGATACTTAGCCAGATAGAGCAACCTTTCCCCACTGTTCCCCAGCCCCCACTGTTCACTGGGCCTCCGGCTGGGTCTCCCAGTCTCTTTATGTCTGTCTCTGAGGCTATCTGTGTCTCTGAGTCCATCTTTTCGTGTCTGTCTCTAGTCTTGAGGAAGGACTGCTGCATGTGGTAGTTTATCGAGCACCATCCCAGGCTTAATTCCAGAAACCAACCGTCCATAACTGTAGACAAGTCCCTTCTGCTCTCTGAGCCTTTGTCATCACATTTGTACAATGGGCTAATGGTAGCCTTGTGAGAAGGTTGTGAGGATCGAAAGAAACAAGGCCTCTGACTTGCCCAGTGCAGTGCCTGGCACTGGGGGGAACCCAGGGAATAGCAGTACTTCTGCTGGGAATCTGGCACCCCACTCTTCTGTCCCCTCCAGCCCCTTTTATAAGATCCTGGGGGAACAGAGATCCTGGATCTCACCCTCCCCATCTGTCTATGGGTTGCCTGAGCCACGAGGTGACCTGTGTTAGCAGGTTTCAGGCCATGGAGTCCCCACATATCCCTGCCCCAGCCACGATGGCCTGCCTGGAGGGAATAATGTGAGAAGTCCCAGCTAGCCAGATCTCATCCCTGGACCACAGAGTGACATGCCCACATTATGCCACATATGTCAAGGCCATACTAGTGACACTTGGATGATATGTCAGCAAACTGCCACCCACTAGTATGTTAAGGACGTGCAATTTCCTCACCACAT
Source organism: Desmodus rotundus (assembly GCF_022682495.2). Lineage (NCBI taxonomy): Eukaryota > Metazoa > Chordata > Mammalia > Chiroptera > Phyllostomidae > Desmodus > Desmodus rotundus. The sequence goes on along the minus strand of NC_071395.1, from coordinate 43,198,012 downwards.
GCCAAGGGCACAGCTGTGATATGCTACTATGACAACAGCGCTATGTCAGGCCCTGTTCCAAGCACTGCACATGTATTAACTCAACCCTCACAAATGGACGCCAATATTATACGCAAAGTAAAGATGGGGAAACTGAGGCACAAGGGTGTAGAATCACTTCCGCGGTGTCACACAACTTGCCAATGGGCAGAGCAGAATTTGACCCCAGGTCCCTGCCCTTAATGCTAACAGGCAAAGGCAGGTTTCTCAATCTCGGCACTGTTGACATCGGGGCTGGATAATTCTGTGTGGTGGGGGGCTGTTCTGTGCATTGTAGTGCTTTAAGCAGCATCTGGGTCTCTGCCTACCAGATATCAGCAACACCCCCCTAGTCTTGACAAACAGAAATGTGTCCAGACATTGACAAATGATCCCAGGGGATGGGAAGGGCGGGTTCCCCCATTTGAGAAAGACTGGGCTAAGGCAACTACGGACAAGTTGCGGCATGTCATGATATGTTGAAGATACACTAAAACACATAAATGAACTAACAATTAGCTCCCGGTATGTACTAAGAGCATTGGATCTGTTCATTCATTCCTTACAACAAGCTTTATGGGTGGAGTCGATATGCGGCAGTAGAAGCTGACTGCCTGGAACTTCCAGGGGGGTCACACAACATGAGGGTGGCAGAGCCAGGATTCGAACACTGAGATTAAGAGATCCTGCCCCCAGAGAGCAGCCTTCCGCAAGCCACACGTCGCTACTGCGCATGCGGGGACCCGCGCCCCAGCGGAGCTCACGGATGGCGCCCCCTGGCGGCCCAGGATGGGCGGGGGCTGGGCCTGGCCCGTACCCCCGCGGCGGTGACGCGCACGGTGACTCACTCCACCCAGCCTCCGGGCCCGCTGCCGCCTGGCCATTTATAGAATCCGCGCGGGCTCTGAAGTCACAGCCCAGGCACGACGGGGGCGGAGTGGGGAAGCACTTGGCGCTCCCCTCAAGGGGCAGCCCGGGGTCTCCCTAGATGGTGGCTCCTTTTGGGTCTGTCCTGTCTCTCCAGTTCTGGGTCTGTGGCTTTGTACCTTATCCTTTGTCTCTAGGTCGCCCTGTGTCCATCCCTCTGCGTCGCCTAGCCTTTTTCTGTCTCAGCCTTTGTCTCTGTGTCTCTCTAAATTTGCCTGTCTTTCTCTGTCCCCATGTCTCCTCTCTGTTACCTCTCCATCTCTGTGTCTCTGTTTCTGTTTCATGTGTCTTGGTGTCTCTGTATTGTCTCTGTCTCTCTCTGTGTCTCTGTCTGGTAGATGGGCATAGAGACAGAAAAAGGGGGCTGCTGCCATCCTGAGGCCCCCACCTCAGGGGACTTCCCATCATTGTCTGCCTGGTGTGCAGTCCACTCAGCTCCTATCTGGCTTTTCCCAGGCATCAGACCCTCTGTGCCTCAGTTTCTCATCTAAATGAAAAGATGGGCTCTGGTAAAGAACAGTTTCCCAAATGGTTCAGGTCAGTCATAAAAGAAAAGCCCTGCCTTTTTTCAATCCTCAGAGGCCCATAAAACTTGTGCAACTCTCAGAACACACACACACAGCTCTGTACTTGTGTGTCTGCAGCAGAGATCCGAAGCCCCCTTCCCCCTGCAACTGCCTGTCTTGGCAGCCTCGCTGAGCCAGCCTCATCCCCACCCAGCTTTCCTCTCTGGAAAACAGGAAGAAGCTGCTGTTCATGATGGCTTCTGTTTTTGGAGTTCCTGCTCCACTCCAGGCACTGTGCCAGGCACAATCTCATTTAATCCTTGTCACCCCCCTCTCAGGGTTGAAACTCTTGGGCCCATTTTACGGATAGGAAAACAGAAGGTTCAGCAAGGCCGAGCCACCCTCCCATGGTCATGCTGTTCCCACAGCTCCCAGATCCTCCCGCATGCGTTTTTTGAGTGCCCAAGCAGGCTCCCACCTCAGGACCTTTGCACTGGCAGTTCCTTCCACTTGGACACATTTCCACAAGATGCCTACATGGCCTTCCTCGTGTCCTCTGCTCAAATGTCATCTTTTCAGAAAGGCCCTCTCTGACCACCTGCTCTAAAAGAATAGCGTCCCCCACCACCAGCCTGTCAGAGGGTGGGCACAAGGGAGGGGAGCTGTTCACTTAAGTGTTTGCTTCTGGCATAAAATGTCTACCTCCATAAAAACTTTCATTTTAAAGCCTCCATATAAAACTTTGATTTTGAAAAGCACCCCACGCTCTCTATCTCCTTTCCTTGCTTTCTTTTTCTTATTATCTCCTATTTGCTTGCTATCTCTCTCATCCAGCAAGAACAGAAACTCCACAGGGGCAGGACTTTGCTTGTCCACTGCTCTGTCCCCAGTGCCCAGTACAGTACCTGTACATAGCAGGGGTTCAAAAGGTGCCCAGTGTGTAAATAGAGTTACAGGGGGTGAGCCAGGTGACTCAGACCCATGACTGTCTGAAATGTTGGTGCTTAACCACTCACAGATTAAGGGCACAATTTCCCAGCACCTCTAGGAGGTAGGACAGTTGAGGTGGGGGTCATCTTTGCATTTGCCTTCCAACCCTCCCGAGAAAACCAATTGGAGGGCAGAGAGGGGGTTGGGCCACTGTCTATGGCTGCAGTTATTACAGGCCATTCTATAGCTGCCTTGTCCAGCCTCAGCTTTGTAAGTTTTGAGGGAAAAACATCTAGAGCAAGAGAGCCTTTTAATTTTAATTTTATTTGTTTATTTTATCCTCACTGGAAGACATGCTTATTGATTTTAAAGAGAGGGGGAGGGAGAGACAGAGAGGAAGAGAAACATCAACACAAGAGAGAAACATTGATGGGCTGCCTCTCGTATGCACCCCGACTGTGGACTGAACCTGGGATCTTCCAATTTATGGGACAACGCTCCAACCAATTGAGCCACATTGGCCAGGGCAAGAGAGCTTTTTTAAAACAGTGCACAGGTGATGATAAGCTTGGCAAAAATCAGAATACTGGGCCACACGCCAGTACCTAGGAGGCAGTGGGAAAGTTGTTGATGACAGTGGGCAATCTGGTCATAGGTTTCAAAATGACGAATGTCCTTACCTTTTCTGGTGGTTCTTTATGTGGAAACTCGATTGGCCTACAAGGTGTCCAGATATTTGGTCAAACATTATTCTGGGTGTTTCTATGGGGGTATTTTTGGATGAGATTAACGTTCGAATTGGTAGATTGAGGAAAGCAGGTTGCACTCCTCAATACAGGTGGGCCTCTTCCAGTTCAAGTTGGAGGCCTGAATAGAACAGAAAAGCCGACCCTGCATGGAGTAAAAGAGAATTTTCCTGCCTGAGTGCCTTCAGCTGGGATTTTGGTCTTTTCCTGCCTTCAGTCTAGAACTGAAACGTCAAAGCTTGGGTCTCAAGCCTGCGCCAGCTTTCAGACTGGAACTTGTACCATTGGCTCTCCTGGGTCTCCAGCTCGCCAACTACAGATCTGGGACTTCTCAGCCTCCGTAATCGTGTGACTCAGTTCCTTATAATAACTCATGTATATTCTGTTATAACATATTATACATAATGAATCATATATACGGGGTGGGGCAAAAGTAGGTATATAGTTGTGTGTATGCAAAACACAGTTTATTCCTGTATTATTATTATTATAGTATTTTCCATATAAACTGTAGACCGACTTTTGCCCCATCCTGTGGGCGTGTATGTATTCTATTGGTTTCATTTCTCTGGAGAGCCCTGTCTGTCTAACACACTTTCTGAACCAGCATACCTTGTCTTCTTTGGACTAGTCCTTAGAAGTACAAGTGTAGGTGTGAAGAATGAGATATGTGCAAGAACATTGATTTTAATGGCCTTTTAATAACAAGTCACACTACAGCTCTATCAACAAGGAACAAGTGAGCTAGACAAAGATGGAGGCGGAATATGCAGTACTTTGTTTGATTTAAATAAAGGCACTGTGGTGCTGTGGTTAAGAGTGGGTGCTTTGGGTCCATTCTCCATGGGTTTGAGACATAACCTGGTGTTTCCTGGCTGTGTGACTTTCTACAGGTGTCTGAACTTCTCTGTGCCTCAGTTTTCTCCTCTGAAAAATGGGCGTATTAACTACCATGCCTGCTTTGCACTTTTATTTATTTACTACTTTATTACTTTTTTAAAGGTAATTTAAGACTTACAGAAAAGATGCAAAAGGCATAAAGATTTCCCATATACCCTTCATCCAACTGCCCCTACTGTTAACATCATAGCCATAGTACATTTATTAAAACTAAGAAATTAACCTTGGTACAGTACTATTAATAAACTACAGGCGTGATTTAGATTTCTCATTTTCCTACTCATGCCCTCTTTCGGTTCCAGGATGCAATCCAAGGTCCCTCATTGCATTTAGTTTTCGTGTGTCCCTAAACTCCAGTCTGTGACAGTCCCTTTGTCTTTCACGACCTTGACAATTTGAAAAGTAAAGTACTGGTCAGTAATTTTGTATTGTCTCTCAGTTTGCTTTGCCTTGATTAGATTGAGGGTTTTGGCATTACTGGGAAGGATATTAGGATACCAGAGAAGTGATGTTCCCTTGAGGGTGGGGTGGGGGAGTTTATGATGTTACCATGACTCACCGCTGGTGATGTTAACCTTGGTCCCTTGATTAAGCTGGTGTCTGCTAGGATCCTCCACTGTGAAGCTGGTATTTTCTCTAGGGCTGTTTTGAGGACTGCATATTAACGGTCCTACATAATTCATACATTACCATTGTGGTCTGTGTTAATAATTTTTTTAAATGTAAATGCTTGTGTTTGTACTTCTGTAAAGTAAATAAGAAAATAAGAGTTGTAACTGACTGCCCCAAGAGGGAAATAGGCATTGGGAGCTCTGAAGCCAGGTTGTCAGATCAGCGACCCCACCACTGCCCACGTGAGTCCTGATCCACGACCAAGCTGAACAGAGCTAACTGAGCCTGTGCCGTAGCTAGGCACACCCTGCAGAGGGCAGTAGAGTCCATAGGAGCTGCCCACGTGGCTGTCAACGTGCTAGGGAGGGGGTGTGCAAGCCCTTCCGGTAGCTGATTGGCTGCAGTGCCTGTCAGCTCGGCCAATCACAGGAATCTTTATGAGGCTGCCCTCCTGTGGTTGCGCGGAGTTGTTGAGGCATCCTAAAGGTTGCTGCGTCTCCTAGTCAGCTCCCTGTGTCACAGAAGCGAAGGGATTACAGAAATGGCTTTATAGGGACGAATAACTGCCCTCGCCTAGAGCCTCTGCTACTGCCAAGCCCCCATTTTATGTGATTATCCACTTAGGTTATTAATAGCGTATTTGGGGAATCCAGAAGCCCGCCCCCCACTCTAATCTAACCCTATTTCTTAACACATCTTTTTTAGTACACTTTTTTAAAAATTGCAATAAAGTATATAACATAAAATTTACCATTTTAAGTGCACAAGTCTGTGGGATTAAGGACAATTATGTCATGTACCACCCTCCAAGACTGAAACTCTGTGACCATTCCCTCTCCCTCCGTCCCTGGCACCCACCATTCTGCTTTCTGTTTGTATGCTAATTTGACTCCTTTATGGACCTCGTATAAGTGGAATCATACAGTACTTGTCCTTTTGTGAATGGTTTATTCACAAGAGAAAAGAATTTTCTTATACGTACATACCACATTTTGTTTATGAGCTCATCTGGCAATGGATACCTGAGTTGATTTCACAACTGTGACTCATGCTGTTATGAATATAGTGAGTACCTATCTGTTTGAGTCCCTGCTTTCAATTTTTCTGTGTATATTCCCAGAAGTCGAATTGCTGAATCATATAGTAGCTCTATTTTAATTTTTTGTGGAGCCACTGTGCTGCTTTCTATAGTGACTGAAACATTCTACATTCAGACCAACAGTGCACAAGGGTTCCACTTTCTTCACACCCTTACTTGCTAGATTCTGTTTTTTGTTGTTTTTCTTAAACAATAGCCATCCTAATTGGTATGAAGTGTTTAAATAGACTTTTAAAAAATATTTTATTTTATTTTTTAGAAAGAGACGGGAAGAGACGGGGAAAGAGGAGAGAAACATTAATGTGCCCCCAACTGGGGACACAGCCTGCAATCCAGGCATGTGCCCTAAGAATTGAACCAGCCAACTTTCAGGTTGAGGCCGGCACTCAATACACTGAGCCACACCAGCCAGGGCTTAAAAAGACTTTTAAACTATATCATGCACATAGAAAAGCATACAACATTCTGGCTGGTGTGGCTCAGTGGATTGAGCGCCTGACTACAAACCAAATGGCCATGGGTTTGATTCCCAGTCAGGGCACATGCCTGGGCTGGCCAGGTCCCCAGTAGGGGACACCTGAGACTCAACCACACATTGATGTTTCTCTCTCTTTCTCCCTCTCTTCACCTCTCTCTAAAAATAAATAAATAAAATCTTTTTTTAAAAACGTGTAAAATGTATAGTGCAATGAATCAATGAATCAATTATCAGTTTTTAAAACTTTTTAATTGAGATATTAAAGTAAAATGCACAAATATTAATGGATAGCTCAATGAATTTTTACATATATATGCACCATGTAATTGCCACACAGCTCAAGCTATAAAACACTTAAAAAAATTCTTAGTCTATTAATATCAACCATTTTGTTAATCACATATAGCATTTTCCATTTTTACTTCATGAATTTGGAAATAAATTCCAAGCACTTGGAGAACATAAATTTCTTTTCCTTCCTCGAATTAATTTTATATTTCCTTTTGGATCTAGCACAGATCCCATATTTGTTTTAAAATACATATAAATACTTGTAGAATTAATGAATGTATTTTGATGTTTGTTTGAGATGGCAGGATGACAGAAGACATAAATAAAAATACCTAAATTAATACACAGAACACAGAAAAGTTCTACACACCGCAAAAAGGGACTAAAAATGTTAGTTATAGAAACATATTTGAAGTTCAAAAGTGGATTAAAGTTAACAAGAAAATAGACAAAATCATACCCTAAACAGCTTTACAGTTGCAGTTAATTTTTTACAAGCTGCAAATAGCTAGAAAATATTTCTATAGAACATGGGTCGTTTGTCTGCCTCCCTTACTAGAATGCCAGCTCCCCTTTTCTTGCTCACTGCTGTTCTTTGAGGGTGAGAACAGTGACTGGTACAAAGGAGGCACTCAGTGAAGGCTCGTTGAGTGAATCTGAGCCTTCTGGTTGTGGGATGGGCACAGCCTCAGGCTCCTCTGCACAACCTCCCCTACTTTGGCCCTGAGTCCAAGTCTGGAGCAGGGTTTAGGGGAGCTCTTCCACATCTCTCCAATCCCTTCCCACACTGTGCTTTGGGACATGAGGGCCCCCCCACCTCAGACCCTAGACAGCGTGATGTGGTGCATCCATAGAGTGTCGAGGATGTCCAGCTCCAATGGGGCCGAAGTCAACACCCTTCAAATTTTAAAACAACATCATAGTGATGCCAGCTACGCAGACCATAGCCATAGGCACACCACTCAGTAAGGCCACTAACAACTTTCAGGGCCAGCAGGCTATAGTCAGCAACCTATTGTGGCCAGGAGAGTGGGGGACTGGGTGAGGGAGGGAAAGGGGAATGCAGGAGAGGAGCTGGAAGACGCTCACATGTCTGCAGACCCAAGTACCCAAACTGACAAAGGGCTGAGGGCAGACACAAATTGGCAAAGAGCTCTTCGAAGTAGTGCAGCCTACCTTGGGGCTGGGGAAAGATGGGAGAAGGCAGAGGTGGGGTAATTAGGCACAAGACAGGCAGTCACATGGGGCTGTCACAAGGGACACTTGCTGGGGGTTAAAAGTTGGAATGAGCATCAGGGCAGTTGCGACAGTTGTCACAAGGGACAGTTTCTAGGGTTTAAATATTGGAATGAGCATCAGGAACAATCATTCATTCATTGATGTTTTTTAATCCTCACCCAAGGACATATTTTTCATTAAATTTAGAGAGAGAGGAAGGGAGAGAATAAGAAACCTCGATGCGAGAGAGAAACATTGATTGGTTGCCTCCCATATGCACCCAAACCAGGAATCAAACCTGCAACCCTTCAGTCATGGGACAATGCTCCCACCGAGCCACACTGGCCAGGGCTCATTTAGTTATTTTGTAACTAACACCTATTGAGCACCTACCATGCTCCAGGCTCTGTCTCTAATGAAAGGGACAATACATGTAACAAACAAAATCTTCCTCTCCTCATGGAGCTTATAACAGAGCTCACAGGAGATGTTCAGTACACAATGGAAAGAGGGAGAGAGGTGGTGTCCCAGGTAATAGGACAAAAGCCACTTTCTCAGGCCCTCTTTCCCAGAGCTGGCTGGACCCCATAGAGCATGACTGACCCTAATTATTTTATGAGCCCTTATCCTCAGGACTAGAAAAACTACTGGAAGTGTCCCGAGGGCAAAAAGTCTCCAGGAATTGACAAAACCAGACCACGACAACCAGAAGACCAGACCCTGCGCCCAAAGATAACATTGAAACACGTTACAGACTATACCAGGCCAACCGAAGTATCCTGCTCCCAACCACCTCAGTCACCTACTAAAAGCTCAAAGCCCCGACCCAGCAGGGCTGGTGCTGGTACATATCTCTGCACCTAGCCCTTTCTCTCCCCAGGAAAGTAAAATAAAAACTTTTACTCTCTGCACTTTCTTCTCTTTGTGAACTCTTTCACAGCTCGCATCAGCAACCACCCTAACACCAAGGATTTTTTCTCAAAGTGGTGAAAGCTGAGGAGAGAAACTGCATGGTAACCCAGGGACATCTGATGCCCTAGTTGCAGTGGATCAAAACCAGGTGCTGAGGGAGGTGGGCACGGGATTGAGTGAATGAGACCCAGGATCCACCCAGCTGGACCCCATCTGCCATGGAGCAGGTTACCAGAGGTATCAACCAAAGTCTGTACGTCAAGGGGAGCAGGTAGATCACTGACACCCCCACACCACTTCTGGACAGCTCTATACAAGGTAGCTGGAGACGCGGCATGGAGAGGTCAAGGCCCTGGGTCGACTTCTGCCTGGGCTGGAGTAAAGAGAGAAAGCGGGTTGGCCCACGAGGCTCCTTAATGGTGCAATCCTTGCTCGGAGAACCTTCCTGGAGGGGTCCCTTCCTCAACTGAAAACCCTCTACAGCGTCCACCCCTCCCCCCCCACTTCCACCTGCTACCGGCTCCCCGCCCCCACAGGAGCTCGGAATAGGAGTAAGAGTGAAGTGGAAATATCCACCCTGGCCCAGCTGACTCATGGAGTGAGGCTGATTGTCTTCACGGAGAGCAGATTGTGCCCAGCTCCTACGGCCATCCGGGTGGATACCAGCTGCACCGTCTCTCAAGCCGCCAAGCTCAAAGGCAAAGGGATTATCCGGGGATCACGGACCTGCAGCACAGAAGGGAAGGATACAAATCCAGGGACCCAGACATCGCATTTCTCACACATTGGGAGTGCTTCCACCCTTACTACTTCATTGCCACATTTCAGGCAGGAAAACCAGGGCCTTCAGTTGGATTAACGTTCCCCCGCCCCGCGGCCCCCCAAGTCCCACTACAGCTCGGGAAATACCCAGTCACTCTGTCCAGGGACAAACTAAATTCCCAGGTCAGGGATGTGGTTTGCCTTATTAGGGGCGGGGCCTGGCTCGTTGTGAGGCTGTACCAATGTTGCTCCCTCTTCCTATTGGTGCTCCTCCCTTTTGGGTGGGACCTCTTTAAATCGGTGTTCTAGAATTACTGTCCCCCTGGTGGCCCGTGACCCGGAAACTCTTCGGGCAACATGGCGGCGCCCGGTGGCAAGAAGCAGCCGGCTCAGAGTCCGTGGCCGCCCGCGTTAGTAAGTAGGTCGCGTGTCGGGAGGCAATTGCAAACTGCAGGGCCCCTGAGCGGCCCATTCTAAGCCGGCAGCGGGGGAGGACGGCCCCAGAGGGACCCGGCTGCTGGCCCAGGGACCCATGACCTTTTGGATTACGGGTCGGGGACGTGCTGGGAAAAGCCGCCCTTCGTGTATCCACCTTCTCACGTCTTTAATCTCCCATTTTGCAGAAGAGACAGCTGAGGCCCAGAGAGGTTGAGGCTCTCTCCTGAGGTCACGCCGCAGGTGGACAGCTAGGCTGGAATTCGAACCCGCGTCTGCCTTTTTCTCCCAACGAACCCAGAGTCCTGGCAGCCAGCCTCAGAGTTGCCGTAGGTACACCCCACCGCGGGGTTCAGATTTAAAGCTTACTGACGTTTTGTAGAAATTTGGCTCTCCTTCCTGTTCCAGTGGTATTTGCTGGGCGCCTACCATATACCAGGCACTGCCCGGGTGCTGGAGACACAGTAGAGGAAGACAGACAAAAATCCTCTGTCCACTGGGGGAACCAGACATTGATCAAGTCTGAAATAAAAGGAACGGGTGATTTCAGATGCTAGTAGTTGCTTAAAAAAAAAAAATGCATTCATCGGGATCGTGGGGGCTTTAGAAAGGGAGTGGGGAAGCTGTCAGGAAAAGCCATGCATTTGAATATAAGCCTGAATGACCAGAGACAGCTAGGAACTGATCAGGGGAAAAGAAATCTCCAAACAGAAGGAAAAGCAAGTGCAAAGGCTCTGAGACTGGAATAACTTAGCTTGTTCAAGAAACAGGGCAGATGGAGCTGCCAGTAATAAGAATTGAGTTTGGAAGGGTAGACCCTATCTGATTTTACCTTAAGTGTGATAATAGCATTAACAATTTCAGGCAGAGAACACTGAATTTAATTCACATTTTAAAAAGCTCCCTCTGGCCAAGGTGGGGAGGACAGACTGGAAGCAAGTAAGGAAAGAAGTGGGAGGCTGGCAAAGAGGTCACTGAGGTACCTTCAGATGGTGAGAAATGGATGCATTTGGGGTGGATTTGGAAGTAGTCACCAGGATCATTTGATGGACTGAATGGGCGGGGAGAGAGAGGAACACAGGGGACTCAGCAATGACTCCTAGCTTTTAGGCCTGAATGACTAGGAATGGTGGTATTATTGTCTGGGATGCAGAGGAACAAGTTTAAGCAGGGATGTCAGCTTGAAGCAAATTAAGTTTGAAACGACTGCATATATGCCAAAGTGGTAGTGAGGTGTGAAGACTGGAGCTCAGGGCTGGCGATAAACATTTGGATCCATCAGCATATAGATCATCATTTCTGACTTGAACACACAGAGAGGAAGCCTGGACTCTGATAGAAATGCAGATTCTGATTCAGTAGGTGTGGGTTAGGGCTGATATTTTGCATTTCTAATAAGCTCCCAGATACTGATGCCAATGTGGCTGATCCCTGCAACACACTTTGAGTAATGAAGGTTTAAATTAAGGTCTTAATCTTCGCTTCACATGGGAGTCATCGGAGTGTGCTAAAATGTTGATGCCCGGGCCCTGCCTCTAGATATTTTGATTTAATATATCTAGGGTATGGCCTAGGCGTGCGGATTTTAAAAAGCTCCCTAGATGACTCTAACGTGAACAAAGTTTGAGAACCATTAGAGCTGCCTACAGGAATACAAAGAAGAGAGGAACAAGTTGATGACACATCTCAGGGGAGTAGACAGACAAATCCAGAATGTGGGATTCCACAGCCTTATTACTCAAAGTGTGGTTTCCAGACCAGCAGCAGCACCATCACTTGGAAGCTTAGCTTGTTAGATATGCGGCAGAGTCTGGCTCCACCCCAGAACTGCTGAATCAGAATCTGCCTTTTAACAAGTTCCCAGGTGATTTGTCTGCACATTCAAGTTTGCAAACATTGTAAACGTTAGAGAAAGAAGTGGGTCTTGTTGATTAACTGAGAAACACACCAGGATGCTAGGAAGAAAATCAGTGTCAAGAAGGTGGGAGGACGGCCTTACCAGTGCCACACGCTTCTGAGAAATCGAGCAAAATGAGGTCTGAGAAGTAATTACTGGCTTTGGTTAAGTAGAGAACACACAAGGGTGGTGATAGTGGAGTGGTTGGGGCAGCAGCCAAGTTGGGGTGGAGCATAGTGTGTAGACACCTCTCAGGAAAAGCTTTGCTATAAAGGTAGCAGAGATATGAAGCGGAGGCTGGAAGGAGGCTTCAGGTCAAGATGGGAGATGCTAGAGAAAGTTTAAGTAATGCTAAGAATGATCCAACACTCCCCAGTTCATTTTTTTAAGGCCAGTATTACCCTGATACTAAACCAAACAAACACTGAAAGAAAACTACAGACCAGTATTTCCTATGAATATGGACACAAAAATCCTCAACAAAATACTAGCTAACCAAATTGTTCTAACATATTAAAAGGATTACATATCATAATCAAGTGAAACTTATTCCCAAAATGCAAGATAAGTTTAAAATCTGAAAATCAGTTAATATACTGTAATAATAGAAGAAAGGACAAAAGCCACATGATTATTTCAATGGATGCATCAAAAAGCTTTTGCAAAATCCAGGACCTTTTCTGATAAAAACATTCAACATGTAGGTATATAAGGGAATTTCCTGAACCTGATAAAGGACATATATGAAAAACTCACAGGTCACATCAGACTTAATGATGAAAGACTGGATGCTTTTCCCACTAAGATCTAGAGCAAGACAAGGAAGTGGCTCTTGCCACTTCTATTCAACATTGTACTGAAAGTACCAGCAAGGGCACTTGAGCAGGATAAAGAAATAAAAGGCATGCAGCCCTAGCTGGTGTGGCTCAGTGGATTGAGTGTCAGCTTGCAAACCAAAGGGTTGCCCATTCGATTCCCAGTCTAGGGCACATGCCTGGGTTTCAGGCCAGGTCCCCAGTAGGGGGTGCGCAAGAGGCAACCACACAATGATGTTTTTCTGCCTCTCTTTCTCCCTCCCTTCTCCTCTCTAAAATGAAGAAAGAAAATGTTCTAAAAATAAAATACTAAGGCATCCAGGTTAAAAAGAAAAAAGTAAATCTATTTGCAGATGGCATGATCATACCAAGGAATCCAATAAAAAGCTACTAGAGCTAATAAGCGAATTGTGCAAAGTTGCAGTATACACACAAGATCAACATGTAAAAGTAAATTATATTTCTATATACTAGCAGTGACCAGTGCAGAAATTAAGAAAATACTCCCATATATAATAGCTTCATAAATAATGAAATATACATAAATTTACAAAAGAAATAAGATTCATACACTGAAAACTATAAAATATTGTTGAAAAAAATTAAAGATCTAAATAAATGGTAATGGAAAAAATACAATAGAAGAGATCTAAATAAATGCAGAGGTAGCCCGTGTTCATGGATCCGAAGACTTAATATTATTATTATTATTAAGGCACCTGTATTCCCCAAATTGATCTACAGAATCAACACAATCCCTGTCAGAGTCCTTCTGGCTCTTTGCAGAAATTTACAGCTGATTCTAAAATGTATATGTAATTGCAAGGGACTGGGAATAGCTGAAACAATCTGGTAAAAGGAGAATAAAGTTGGAGGACTTACACTTCCTGACTTTAAAACTTATAAAACCACAATAAGCAAAATAGTGTGTTACTGGTGTAAGGCTCAACATGGAGTCAAGGGAATAGAACTGAAAGCCCAGAAATAAACCCCTTCAGCTTCTCATTCCCATTTCCCTCCACCATAACCCTGACTCATTTGCCATCCAGAATACTTGAAGGTCTGAAGCATGCTTTGGACTTTGACTCTTCCTTCATACCTCTGTCTTATCTCTCCTTCTGCCTGCACTCTTATCCCATGCCTGCTTGGTCTTTTCCTACTTATTCTTCGAGGCCAGCTCAAGTGCCACCACTCTGTGACACCTTGCTTTACTCTTCCAGAAACGGCCTATTGATGACCCTATGGCACTTATTGATAATGCTGTAAGAACACTCACTTCATATAGCATTGCAACAGGTCGTGTCTGTGACCAGGCCAAGGCTGATAGCTTTAAGAAAGTCACTCTTTTATTCACCTGTGTCCCTTATATCTATGCCTAACTCATTTCCTGGCCCATGGTAGAGGCTCAAAGCAGGTGTAATGAGTAAATGTTAAGGGGCATCATTTGTCAGTCTGCCCTTCTAGGCAGTATGGTGAGCTCGTGGAGAGCAGACTAATTCTGAGGTCTCTTGCAAGCAGCATTCCTGTGGTTCTCGGAGTAACTCTGCTAGTAAAGCAGTTATGCTTGGCAGAATCTGGTTTAAAGATTCTACCTGCCCTGTTCCAGGACACGTGGGAAGGCAGCATGGCGCTATAACTGGAGCATGGTACCTAGAGAGCCAAGCTGAAGCCCTGGCCCTGTTGCCAATAAATCCCTTTATCTCTGAGCTTCACATTCTTTGTATGATGAAGTTCTTGGGTTGGAGAATCTCTCCAGGCACTCCTGACTGATGTACAAGTGCTGTGTTCTGTAGGAGTTGGGAGGCAAGGGCTCCTTCCACAATTCCCCAGATCCCCAGGAGACATGAAGGGCTGTGAAGGATGGGGCAACTGGATTATGGGAACCAGCCCTGTACTGTGGGCAGGGACCTTGGTTCTTACCAGCTTCCCCTGTGCGTGTACTCTGGTTATCTATTTGTTAGATAAAAATGGCACCAAACTTGGTGGCTTAAAACAATAATAATAAACCCTTTACATTTATGGTCAATTGATTTTCAGCGAGTGGTAAGACAATAAAATGGGGAAGGAATAATCTCTTTAGCAAACAGTATTAGGATGACTGGACATCCACATGAAGTGACCCCCTTTATCTCACAATACACAAAAACTCAAAGCAGGTCATAGACCTAAATATAAGAGCTAAAATCTTAGAAGGAAACATAGAAGTAAATCTTCATGACCGTGGCTTAGCAATGGTTCTGCAGATACAACAACAAAAGCGGAGCTGTGAAAGAAAAACATAAGTTGGACTTCATCAGAACGTAAAACTTGTGCCGCAGTGATGACAAGGAAGTACAAAGGCGACCCAAGGAATGGGAGAAATTAGTTTTAAATCATCGGGCTCTAGTATCCAGAATATATAAAGAACTCTTACAACTCAATAATAAAAAGAGAAATAACCCAACTTAAAAAATAGACAAAGGATCTAAACAGACATTTCTCCAATGAAGATGCACAATGGCCAATAAGCACATGAAAAGCTCATCATCATCATTCATTAGGGAAGTGCAAGTCCAAACCTCAAGGAGATACCATTTCACACTCAATAGGATGTCCGTACTCAAAAAGATAGACGATAACGATTGGCAAGGATGTGGAGAAATCGGAACCCTTATACATTGCTGGTGGGGATGTAAAATGGTACAGCTACTTTGGAAAACAGTTTCGAGGTTTCTCAAAATGTTAAACATAGAGTTACCATATATGCCAGCGATATGACTTCTAAGTATATACCCAAGAGAAGTGTACATACATGTTCACACAGAAGCTTCTACATGAGTGTTTATAGCAGCGTTAGTCGTAATAGTAAAAAAAAAAAAAAGTGGGAACAACCCAAATGTCCATCAGTTGACGGACGGATAAATAAAACAATATTTCTATACAATGGAAATTTCTTGGCAATTAAAAGGAATGAAGTTGGATACATGCTACAACATGGATAACCTTGAAAACATGCTCAATGAAAGCTGCTAGTCATGCCCTGATCAGTGTGGCTTAGTTGGTTGGACATCGTCCTGCAAAGTGATGGGTCATGGGTTCAATTCCCAGTCAGGGCACATGCCTGGGGTGCAGGTTCAGTCCCCAGTCAGGGAACTTATAAGAGGCAACCAATCAATGTTTCTCACATCGATGCTTTACTCCTCTTTCTCCCTCCCCTCCCCTCTAAAAATAAAATCTTACAAAAAGAAATAGAAAGGTGCTAGCCACAAAAGAATGTGTGTCGTATGATTCCATTTATATGAAACACCCAGAGTAGGCAAGTTTATAGAGATGGAAGGATACTGGTTGTCTAGGGCTGAGGATGAGGGGAAATGAGAGTGGTGGTTAGTTTATTTGCAGGGTGAAAGAAATTTCTAAAATTAGATTACAGTGATGGTTGCACAACTCTGAATATACTTAACAAAACTGAACTTTAAAAGGTGGACTGTATAGTATATGACTAAAGTTAAAAAATGACCTGGTATGGAGAACAGCTAGTGGCGGGGGGAGGTTAGGGAGTGGAGGGATTGAGCAAAAAAGAAAAAGGACTCGTGGACATGGACAACAAGGTGATGATTGCTGGGGGAAGGGGGTATAGGGGACTAAATGGTAATGGAAAAAATATAATACGATTATATATTTAAAAATTGAAAACTATTCAAAAAATGACCTGGTAGGGCAGGGAACCATCATAGCAAATTCCTTCAGATAGTGAAGCAAGGACCCTGACTGTAGCAGTCATTTAAGCTCCCTCTTGCAGGTGAGGAAACCAGTGGGGCTGGTGACTTAGCTATGCAGTCTGGAATGTGGCCTCCACTGGAGGGGTCTCATGGAGAAGAGGGGGGTCTCATCTCCATTAGTGGGTGGGGTGCTAGACTGACGCTGTCTCTTCACCCTCATCCAGGTGGTTGTCCAACAAACAGAGGCATGAGCTGGGTCCAAGGCATGCTGCTAGCCCGGAGCCTCTCTCGGGGCTGGAGGGGCATCTGTGGCGCTGCCCTCACGGGAGCCCCCTTCTCTCAGGTAACTGCCAGCCAAGCAGCCATCAGGGTGGAGAAAGGCAGGCAGACAGGCCTGGGATTTGCTCCCAAGCCCTTCAGAATCCACCCTGTGGTGAAGCCAGCTTGCGGGGGGCGGGGGGTGGTGGAGACAGATGTGGGCTGTTCTATCTGCTCTGAGGGCCTACTGAATGTTTCTTACTCATTTTAAAAAGTGCTGGTGCCCACATGTATCAGGGGGTTGAGTTTGAAAACAAGGATGTAGCCTTGGTTGATGTGGCTCAGTGGATTGAGCGCTGGTCTGAGAACTGAAAGGTCATTGGTGCGATTCCCAGTCAGGGCACATGGCTGGGTTGTGGGCCAGGTGCCCAGTTGGGGACGTGTGAGAGGCAACAGATCGACGTATGGATGTATCTCTCACATATTGCTGTTTCTCTCCCTTCCTTCCCTTCTCTCTAAAAGTAAATAAATAACATTTAAAATAAGAAAAGAAGGATGTATGAGCTAACTGGATTTGGGTTGTGCCTCTGAGTAACTCCCACATCTACTTGTAAGGATGTGGGCAGAAAACTGATTATCCCTCACCCAAAGTGACCAGATGGCCCAGGCTGATCAATGGCCATAGACTGCAACAAGAACAGCGGTGGTGGTAGTGATACTATTAAATGCTCTCTTGTAGAGTCCTTCCTGTGTGCCAGGCTCTGTGCTGTGCATTTCATTTACATCATCTCCCTGGTGGGCTCTCTCCTTTTTTTAGGTATTCCAGAGTTTCCTTTCCAATTTTTGCTTTAAGCCCATGCCACCTAGTTGCCTACATTTTCACTTTTAAATGAGTGCCTGTTTGATGTCGCTTTATGTAAGCAAGACTTCACGGTGGCTGTGGGGCAGGAGAGCAGAGATTCCAGTCCCAGTTCTGCTGCTCTGCAGCTGTGTTACACCACGCAGCCACACTTCCCCGCTCTGGGCCTCAGTTTCTTCATCTGGAAAATGGGTACAGTAAGTTCTCAACAATGCCTGGCACATAAGACTATTCAGTAAACATTCCGTTCAAATTAAAATAAGAAATTTGTTAGTTTATCATCTATAGCAGGGGTCGGCACACTTTTTCTTAAAGGGTCAGATAGTAAATATTGTGAGCTTTGTGGGCCATTACGTCTGCCACAGGCCAGACATAATGAATGAGCATGCCTGTATTCCAATAAAATTTTGTGGACAAATGCAGGCAGTTTGCCCTCAGGCAGTGGTTTGCTGACTTCTGTTCTGGAGGGATCTGGTCTGCTCCCAGCACCATGGACTCCCTATTCTAGAAACAAGATCTCCTTAACCCAAGGCAGATGCCATCAAAACAGATGAGGAAACTGAGGCCTGAGTAGTAAAGTGGGTGTCACCTGGCAAGAACAGTCAAGCTGAGATTCCTGGTGACTCCAAAATCTGCACTTTTCAATCTTAGTTTTTGTCCTTTTGGTGTTTTTACCTGTCTTTAACTCAGTTTTGGAAATTTATCTTTTGAACAGATTAATACAGTCAGTTACAATGGACATCATAGCTCAAAATTCAAACAGTTCTGAGGCTACATTGTGACAAGGGTCTGTCCTCCTGTCTGGCCACTGCTGAGCTCTAGAGGCAACAAGCTATGCTACCCGCTTACTGTACTTCCTCCCAAAGATATGTCACAGATACAAAACACACACACGCAGTCAGTCCCTGGTACTCCCACAGCTGCGGTCTGTGAAGTTACCTCACGCACTGAACTGGTGAGCCCACACTCTGCTCCTGGGTGAAGAATGAGGTAGGGCTCCTGTGAGCCTCTTGTCACATTTTCCTCAGACCATCAATACATGACCTTACTGTATGCATGTTTCTGTTTAAAGACATCTCATTTAATACATATTTTTGCCCTGACTGGTGTGGCTCTGTTAGTTGGGCATCATCCTGCAAAGCAAAACGTCGTAGGTTCAATGCCCAGTCAGGCCAGTCAGGGCACGTGCCTGGGTTAGGTTGGGGTGCATACGAGAGGCAACCCATCGATGTTTCTCTGTCATATCAGTGTTTCTCTCCCTCTCTTCCCCTCTTTCTAAAAATAAATAGGTAAATAAATAAAATCTTTAAAGATATCTATGTAGTCGGTTAATTAACATTGAACTCACAGCCAACTGCATTATAACTCATGCCGAAATGAAGCTTATCTACCACATGCATTTTTTTCTGTAAGCAACAGCAGAGCCTTCTTGCAGGTAGGAACTCTAGGCAGCACTTCTGAAACACACTTGGGGGCCATATTCAAAAGCAAAATCACCAAAAAATAAAAAATAAAAAGAAATAATGCAAGAAACAGGCACTAAAGCCAGAATAAGAAGGCAGAGCATCAACTTGTTCAGCCTCCACCACACGTGTCCATGAAGGACCAGGGAAGTGCCATGAGTATTGACTTGGGGATTACAAATAAATGTCAGCAAGTAGGCAAATTCAGAAATACAGGATCTTCAGATAATGGGGATCTACTGTATATACCTTGAAGCCCACCCCAGGTAACACGAGACCTCCTCAGTGTGTCTTAGAACAGCAGGTGCTCCTTCCCCAAGTTCACAGCCATTTGCTTTATCATTTCCTTACCTCTGCACATTGGGTCCATTTCCACTGATACGGCAGATGCACAAAAGTCATTAGGTGCAGGTGTGTTTAGAGGTGTCAGATTTAAATACCAGATGCAAGATTGTTGCAACAGAGGGTGTGATTGTCCTCATGGTGAATATTGTTGAATTGTCTCTGGGGGGGGGGGTTTACCATTGTGTTCTCCAGTCCGTAATGGTACCTGATCTTGGGTTTGTAACCACAGAACACCTCCTCAGAGGCCCTTAGGGCTGCCCCTTGGCACCTTTCCCAGGAAAGAGCCAGCAGGCAGTCCCTGAGAGACAGCTGGGAGGTACCAGATTTGAGCAGTGGTTCTCTGTCCCCAGGTACCCTCCCAGGGCCCTCGAGGCCTCCACTGCAGCACCGCCACCCACAGCTCTGACTCATCTCTGGTCCCAAGTCCACCTGAGCCCCTGCGGGGGCCCACCAAGGCCCTGTCACCCCACGAAGAACTGTTTAGGCAGTCACCAGATGGGGCCCGGAACAAGGCCAGCTTTGTGCAAGCCGTGCAGAACTTTGGGCAGCACAACGTGCACAAGCGGGGCCACGTGGACTTCATCTACCTGGCCCTGCGCAAGATGCAGGAGTATGGCGTCGAGAAGGACTTGGCCATCTACAACCTGCTGCTTGACGTCTTCCCCAAGGAGGTCTTCCGTCCTCGCAACATCTTCCAGGAAATCTTCATCCACTACCCACGGCAGCAGGAGTGTGGGGTTGCTGTGCTGGAGCAGATGGAGAACCACGGTGAGGCCAGCAGGCTCAGGGTGTGGGAGTGGCTGCCTCCCTCCAAGGTCTGGGCCCCTCCATCACTCTGGTTCTGATGTGTGTCCTCGCTGTCTGGCCTGCTCCACCTCCCCCTCTCTCTCCATCTCTCTTTTTGCCTCTCATCTCTTTCCTCTCTCCCTCTGACTTTCCCTTTAAATTCTCTTGGACTCTCTCCTCCCTCTCTGGCATCAATTTCCTAACTCAATTCTCTCTGTCTCTGATTCTTTCCACCTGGTCCTCACCATAATTTCCTCTTGGTCCTGGGCCCCTCCAATGGGCTCCCTTCTCTCTGTCTCCGATGTCTCCCCTCTCTGTCCCCTCCCTGAGGCTCTGCTGCCATCCACCTGGCACAGGGGTGATGCCCAACAAGGAGACGGAGTTCCTGCTGATTCAGATATTTGGGCGCAAAAGCTACCCCATGCTCAAGTTCGTGCGCATGAGGCTGTGGTTCTCCCGCTTCAAGAACGTCAACCCCTTCCCTGTGCCCCGGGACCTGCCTCAGGACCCAGTTGACCTGGCCAGGTTGGGCCTGCGACACATAGAGCCTGACCTCAGTGCCAGAGTCACCGTCTACCAGGTATCTACCCCTGTCCATACCCTCAGCTGCCACCCTGGGCTGGGCCCCCCTTTACTCAGCCTAACAGGCCACAATTCTAAGTTGATTGCTCAGTCACTGTGAATGAAAGATTCCACACTCCACCCTCATGTCCTGAGGGCCCCACTCATGCCAGGCCACACAGGGGATCCAAAGAGAGCCTCTCACAGCACTTGTCTGGTTATGGAGGCCAACCCTGGTAACAGTTCCCCTCAGAGCCACTAAGATGGAGAAGCTCAGGAGGCCATGGTAGCCCAGAAGGGGCAGCCATGGAAGGCATCTTGAAGGAGGTGAAGGTGAGCTGGGCTTAGGCAGGACAGGAAGGGCAAGGAGAGTATTCCAGGCAGAGGGAGCAGCATGGGCCAGGGTCTGAGGAGATGCTGAAAGGTCTTCCTTTGGTGCAGGGGTTGGGGTTGGGGAGAAGACGCTAGGAGTACAATGGATTAAAGAGCTTGTTTTTGAACCTGTTGGTGAGGAGAGAGCCTAGAGGAGGCATGGGGTAAAAGTCATGTTTCTGGAGAGTTGTGATCGCCAAAGTGCTCTCTAGAAGCCATGTGGATGGTGTTGGATGGTGTTGGATGGTGGGAGAGCAGAGAGGGTGTAGGATAGTGTGTGATGGGGTACTCAGTGAGAGAACTCAGTGTTTAACTCAGTTCTTCATTTTTTAAAGTAATGCATTAAAAAGCCAAAGAGTAAACAAGAGCACACAGTGAAGAGTTCTCTCCTCTTCTGGCCCTTTAGTCCCCAGTCCCCCCAGAGGTGATCACTTCCATGTCCCCTTCCAGAAACCCTATGTGTTTGCAAGCAAATATACACTTTTTTTGCATATGTATCCTGTATATATAAATATTCTATCTTCCCGGGCCTCACTATGAAAAATACATACAGAAAGGTTGAAAGCATGGTAAAATCACTGACACCACCCAGATTTAGAACGGAAACAATCCAAGTATCCATCAAGAGCGAACTGTGCATATAGACTGTGACACCGCAATCAAAGATTCATGAAAAATGCAAAGTGAAAGGATGAAGTATACACAGTGGGATAGTCAGCTATCTTCAGTGTGAGAAGGGAAGGGAAATTAAAGTGAATAAACCTGTTTACCTATTTTCACAAAAATAAATAATGCAAGGACAAGTCAGAGATGGATAGAAATGTTCATCTCTGGGCAGGCAGAGGAGATGGGTAGAGAGAACAGGAATAGAAGACAGACATGGTTTTATTTAAAATGGGTTGGCTTTTAAACTATGCAAATGTATAGTGTATTTTTAAAAATAAAAGCCCTGGCTGGTGTAGCTGAATGGATTGAGCACTGGCCTGTGAACCAAAGGGTCATCAGTTCAATTCCCAGTCAGGGCACATGCCTGGGTTGAGGGCCAGGTCCCCAGTACAGGTGTGTGAGAGGCAACCACACATTGATGTTTCTCTCCCTCTCTTTCTCCCTCACTTCCCCTGTCTAAAAATAAATAAAATCTAAAAAAAAAAAGAAAAGAAAAAATACCAAAATGGAAAACAAAAAAATAGATGTAGCTAAATATCTGATAGTATAACCAATGACAGGAAAAAATCTTCTAAGTCACTGTCATCTGACTGTCCATCCTTAGTGGCATGTATTCTAAGAAATAAGATCTGCAGAGAAACCCTTTATTTAATCCCACCGCGTTAGATAGTAGTAATATCAAAACCGTTTATGTACATCAATGGGTAAGTCAAATAGCATGTATTACTACTGATAGGAACCAAGATTTTTAGCATGAAAGAAAAAGATATATAATCATATGGGTTTGGGGGGGTTAGTATTTTATTTTATTTTATTTATTTTTATTCAGTTACAATTGTCTGCATTTTCTCCCCTTCCCTCCACCCCACCCCAGCCAGTCCCACCTCCCTCTCCCACCTCTACCCTCCCCCTTGATTTTGTCCTTGTGTCCTTTATAGTAGCTCCTATAGACCCCTCTCCCCACTATCCCCTCCCCACTCCCCTTGGGTTTTTTTTATTTTTTAAATATTTTTTTAAGTCCATGTTGTTAAATTTGAAATGAAAAGTCAGTATCATTTATTGTCCAAGAGTAAAACATATACTTTTTCCACCTCCCAAAATATACTTTTGAAAATGTTTCTCCTGAAAGAGGTCATATATATGGTGATGGGAGATCTGAACTTGGGTGATAAACAATGCTATACACAGGTGATGTACCATAGAGTTGTGCACTTGAAGCCTATATAATTTTATCAACCAACGTCACCCTAAAAAATTTAATTTTTTTAAAAAAGTGTTTCTCCAATGGCAGAGCATTACATACCTCCTGCATTTACCTTTGGCTGATTTCACTGAATTATATGGTTGGTGGTTCATTCTGTTTGTACCCATGATTCACCTGAATTCTTTTTAACCTAAAAGAATGGACAATATGTGTGCCAACAGTGTCCACTCTCAGGTATTTCGGTCAAAGTGTATGTGCACTTTTAAAACAATTAAATTTCATTTAGTTTTTTTGAATCACATTCAGTAAAATTAAGAATATACAAAAGGGCATTCCTTCCCTCCCTGTCCTTCACAAAGGCAAACACTGTGACTTCTTGGGTCGTCTTCCTGGAATGTTTTGTGTGATTTTTTTTTCTTCTCTAAGTTTCACAAGCACTGAGCACCTACGACTTGCCAGGCACTGCTCTTGGCATTTTAGAACCATCTCAAGTGCTATTACCCCCATTTGAATTGGAGAAACTGAGGCACAGGTACAGCAACTTGGCCAAGGTCATACAGACTGGCAGAGCCCAGATTTTACTGCAGGTGGGTGGGCTCCAGGGTTCCTGATGTGTGAGCATTCTTCAATGTTAGCAGCTATTATGCTAAACTGTATAGACATGAAGAGTGTGGAGTGGGCTTGAGTGACATGTAGGTTGCCTGCTAGGCAACTCCAAAATTTGCTGGGACCCATCCTTCCCCATTTCTCCCCAGCTCCTCTGTAGAGGCTGGGGGCCGCAAACTTCCACCCCCTACTCTTTTTTATTTATTGGTTTTAGAGAGAAAGGGAGAAACATTGATTTGTTGTTCCACTTATTTATGCATTCATTGGTTGACTCTTGTATCTGCCCTGACCAGGGATCGAACCACAACTTTGGCCTGTCAGGATAAAGCTCTAACCAACTGAGCAACCCCGTCAGGGCCCACCCCTACACTTTTTTGCAGATGCCTCCATCCAAAGACTCCACAGGTACAGCGGATCCCACTGAGCAGTATATTGTAGGTAAGGCCCTGTGCATGGGTTCTCACTGAGCCTGCTTGGTGGACTCCTTGGGCCTTTGGACACAGCGCCTCAGCCAGGGCCCCTTGGGCATGCATGTTAACCACACCAGGTATCCAGAGTCCCGATCAACAGGCTGCCCTGGCCCGCCACAACCCAGCCCAGCCTATCTTTGTCGAGGGCCCCTTCTCCCTGTGGCTCCGCAACAAATGTGTCTACTACCACATCCTCAGAGCAGAATTGGTGCCCCCTGAGGAGAGGGTAAGGACCCAAATCTTGAATGGGGAGTGGTGTGCGGTGGGCTGGCACTGCCCTGAGGGATGGTGGGGGCTCACAGATTGTGAGGGGATGCAGTTCCTGGTGATGGTAGGGGGGAGGCTACAGGTGGCTGCAAGATCCTGGGCCTCTGACTCTGCTTGTATACCTCCTCCCCCGAGTAGGAAGTGGAAGAAATTCCAGAGGAATGGAACCTCCACTACCCGATGCAGCTGGACTTGGACTACGGGAGGAGTGGCTGGGATGACTATGAGTTTGACATCAATGAAGGTAAAAACTAGGATGAGCAGGGGTGCACACAGTAGGATCGGTGTGGCCTGTGGGGTCCAAGAGCGGGGCCCAGGCTGAGACCCCGCCTCATTACGAATCACAGACCCAGCAGATGCCCAAGTCCATACATACACAGGCCTGTCATTTCTCCGTCATGGAATACCTCTGCTGGCTCCTGAGTATGACCAGGACAGGGCCAGTGGGGGAACAGGCAAGTTACATTCTTGGAGTTTCAGAGGAGTAGCATACCACCCAGCCTCAGATGGGGAGCAAGAGGACTTTCTGGTGGAATCTTGAAGAACCAGGAGGTATCACACAGGTGAAGAATGGAATGGGCAGACTATGCAGAGTACATATCCTGGGCAAAGGCTTGGACACACTGAAAGGGAGCTTAAAGCCCCTGCCCTTTTCCAGTAAGCAGTGTAGGCATGAGGTGTGGGGGCTGCCACAGTCCCCACTGCACCAATTCTGAGAGCCTGTTTCTCCCAACAGTGGAGGAAGGCCCTGTTTTCGCTATATGTATGGCAGGTGCCCATGACCAGGCCACAATGGCCAAGTGGATTCAGGGCCTGCAGGAGACCAATCCAGCCCTGGCCCAGATCCCTGTGGTCTTCCGCCTGGCAGCATCCACTGGGGAGCTCCAGGCATCCTCCTCAGGCCTGGAGGAGCCGTTCCCACAACCACTCAATGGGCAGGAAGAAGAGGAAGACGATCCACAGCAACACCAGCAGGGCCAGAGCTGAGGCCTGAGCAGGCATAAGCTTGGTGTGAAAGCATGAGATTACCTTTGAATGTAGAGCAAATAAAAGTTTTCCGGATTGGGGCTGCCTTCCCTCCTCTCTGGCAGTGTAACATCCCTGCCCCTTTAATGCCTGGTAGCATGGCTTCTCAAGGGCTCTCCAGCATCCAGGAATGACAGAAAGGTCAGACCCCTGGCCTTCCCTCTGCCTTCATTTGACAATTCCCACCTTTACGGCGTGAAGGGAGAAATCCCCCTCGCCCCCCTCCCAAGGTCTACGGGTTCATCTGTCGCTTTCTTCCCAGGGTTGTCTTCAAACCTTTAGCTCTTTCCTCCGTCTCGACGAAGTTAGAAAGTTTTAACAGAAAAAAAGTAAGAGAAGTGGGTTGTCGCGTTTGTCTCGCGCATGCGCAATCTCCACTTTCTGTCCGACGCTGCGGGGCACTGAGAGTCCATGAGAAATTTCCCGGCGGCGCGGAAGATGCACGCCACTTCCGGCCGGGCTCTTAACAACGGGGGAGGTTGGTAACCAGGGAGGGGGGGATGGCGGAGCGGGAGCCTGAGGCAGAGGCGGAGGCTGAGGCGGGCGCAGGCGGGGAGGTGGTGGCCGAGGAGGGCGCGGCGGGCCGCAAGGCGCGGGGTCGGCCGCGGCTCACGGAGTCAGACCGGGCCCGGCGGCGGCTCGAGTCCCGGAAGAAGTACGACGTGCGGCGCGTGTACCTGGGTGAGGCGCACGGGCCCTGGGTGGACCTGCGGCGCCGCAGTGGCTGGAGCGACGCCAAACTCGCCGCCTACCTCATCTCTCTGGAGCGCGGCCAGCGGAGCGGTCGCCACGGGTGAGGGGGCCCGGCCCGAAGGAGGGAGGGAGCGAGGGAGGAGACGCCCCCATCCCCCCGCTGAGCCTGGTCCCGCCCCCTCCGTCCAGGCTCTGCCCCCTCGTACCTCTGAGCTCCGCCCAGCGGCCCTGGTGCCAGCCTGGGTCTCCTACTGCCGGTCCTGGGACGTGCCTGGCTCGCGGCCCCGCCTCCAGTCGCTCTGACCGCCCAATCCTAGGATGCGTCCAGCTTCGACCCGCCTCCTGGGCGCTTGGCACCGCCCGCTAGAGCTCTGGCTGACCAATTCTGGTACGGGCCCCACCTCCAAGCCTTCTAACTGCCCGGTTCGTGGAGGGGCGGCCCCGTCCTACTGATCCCTCAAATCTCACAGGCCTCATCTCCCACAATATACCCTGAGATTGTGACTGCACACAGCCCTAACCTCATGAGGTTCCGGTGCCCCAGCTTGGACTCTGAGTGGCCTCATTCCCACAACCCTAGACCCCACGTACCCTGAGGACCCCCTACAATCCAGATCCAATCGCCCTAAACCTCTTGGCTCCTGAGGAGCACATCAGTGCAGGGAGACTCAGGTGATTAGGAAGCCCTGAGTTAGCCGCGCAGGTGGAAGGCAGAGGCCTCTGTAGTCTCTACCTTGAGAATGACCACTGTTGGTGGAATTTTTCACTTCCAGCCTAATTCGTTGATGTACTGATTAAAAGAGTTAAACTACCTCAAAGGGCTTAGACCAGTGCTAGCACTTAGTGAGCACTCCAGGTATTAACTGTTAGGTGATGTTTGTTCTGTATCACAAACAGTTCTGCGACAAAATCCTCGTTCTGCCCTGGTTTTGTTGGCACATGTTCGTATGTTCCCCCTCACGTGGGGGAGGTTCTGAGGGTCAACAGTCAACCAGATCCTGCTGAACTGCACCCACCTGGTGCTCCTCAGGGTGGCAGGCTGGTTTATATATGCCTGAGAGCAGATCAGGAAATGGTGGGTACTTAAAAAACCAGAAGCCAGTGTCCCACTGTTGGAGTTTCTGATTCAGTTAGTTAGAGTGAAGTTGCAGAC
The DNA here is from genome assembly GCF_022682495.2 of Desmodus rotundus. Classification (NCBI taxonomy): domain Eukaryota; kingdom Metazoa; phylum Chordata; class Mammalia; order Chiroptera; family Phyllostomidae; genus Desmodus; species Desmodus rotundus. Next base: position 43,171,039 of record NC_071395.1, on the reverse strand, counting down.
CCTGTATTTTTTTATTGCAAAGCTTCCATGGAAGACTTGATGTGCAGCTGGAGAACCACTGGCCAGAGGGAGCCCCTGGAGGTCCCTAAGCTGAAAATGGTATTTGCGGAAGCTTGGTTTGGCTGAGCAGGAGCTGTGTCGGCCTGCAGGACTGGGCAGGGACACTAAGAAAACCCAGGCAGTTTGTAGCAAAAACCTGGCTCCAGGGCCCACAGGTAATTGGGAAAGTACACTAACCTAGGTGAGGGTTATCCTATGGGGAAACAGGCATGACCAGTGTTTCAGTTGTTCCATTATTTATAACCTGTTTTGTGCTTGGAAGGATTTCAGTTCAAGGGCTGTAAAACATGGACAAGAAAGCAGAAGTTAAAGTTAGGCTGAAAAGAGAAAAAATGAGCAGCACAGTGGGGCCAGAATCAGTGCTGTTAGATTGAAGCGTAGGTCACAGGGGATGTGACGAGCGCAGTCTCGGGGCATAGGGAGGTAAAGATCTGACCAGAGGGATGCAAGAGACATGAAGTGGGAATGGCAAATGGACCATGAATTTGTCCTGGCACTTTCTAGCAGCCTGTGGGAAAAAGGAAACAAAGATCAATGAGAAATTTCCAGTGTTTCTTTATCCATTTGTTTAAGGAACACTTACTGAGCGCCTACTGTGTGCCAGGCACATATATAAATTGTGGAGCTGACATTTTAAAGGGCAGAGGGCGGAGGCTTATCTAGTGTGCAAAGGCTTGTCTACTGCAGACAAGAAACATAACAAATAAATTATGTAGTATGTGAGAGATTGATAGGGACTGTGGAATAAAACAAAAGTGAAATGAGCAAAGAGGAATCAGGAGTCAAAGAGGTTTAAATAAGGTATCAGAGTGGGGCCACCTTGAGAAGATAGCATTTGAGTAAATACATGAAGGAGGCCAGGGAGAGCCATGCAGAGATCCAGAGGAAGAGTGTTAGAGGAAGAAGGAATAGCAAGTGCAAAAGCCCTGAGGCAGCACCCTGTCTAGTGTCCTGATGTGTGCACCGGACAGGGACAGTAAAGGGAACGTGTGGTTGGAGCACAATGAACAAAGGAGAGGAGTGGGAGAAGATGAGGGCAGGGAGGTGCCAGGGCCTTCCGGGCTGCAAGGAGGGCTCTGATTTTTCCTCCTAATGAAGTGGGAGCTCTGGTTGGATTTTTTGCCTTCCTTAAGTGCAGAATTTTGAGTCCCTGTCATAAGTGCAGAGAAGCCATATATCTGGCTTAGCTGTAAAAAGAAGCACTTCCCAGGGGGTGTGTGTGGCAAGAGGAATGGGTAGGCTATGAGCTGGCCAAGAGTTGACAGTTACTAAAGCTAGTGATGGGTTCAAGGAGTTTCACGCTCCTCTCTAGCATTGCATGCTTGCAGTTTTCTTCTCACATCTTAAACTCCTAACAAGAAAATCAAAAGAATCATCCTGACTCCTATGTTGAGCCTGGGGGGGCGGGGGGTGGAGGCAGGAGCTGGGACACCAGGAAGAAGGTGACTACACTGGTCCAGGTGAGCCATAATGGGGCTGGCCCTGGGCAGGGTCATGGGGAAATGGAGAGAAGTGATTGAACTTGGGGCCAGCAAGTTCTCTGATGGGTGTGGACATGCGAGATGCCCCCAGTTTGGGCCTGAGCACCTGGATAGTTGTGGTTACTGTTAACTGAGGAGGGACAAAATGACAGCTTGCATGTGAGGCTCCTACATGGGGTGTCAAGGAGGGAGTGGAGGTGGTGTTGTGGGGAGAGGACCATGGGGAGATACAAATGTGGGAGTCATCAGGGTGGTGTTAAGGGAATGGAGTTTTCCAAGGGGATGCTCGTGGACGGAGCACGCAGGTCTGAGTCCGGTGCCATTCTCAGTGCTTCCACGAGTCAGGGAGATGTGGGAGAAGCAGCGGCCTGGGAGGCAGGTGGAGGAACAGGCAGGTTGGTGTCTTGGAGGCCAAGGGAAGGATCTAAGGGTCAAATACTGCCGGGCTGAGGGAGGCAGCCATCCCTGATAATGGTCAGTTGGTGGCATGGTGAAGAAAAACGCTGACCAGAGAGGCTCAAGGGAGATGAAGGAGTGGACATGGACACCGAGAGTGTAGACAGCTCTGGTAAAGAGTGGTAAAGGAGTGGGGCAAAAGTTGGCAGCGAAGGGGCCAAGGTATTTTATTTTATTTTTTAGGATTTTATTTATTTTTAGACAGGGGAAGGGAGGGAGAGAAACATCAATGTGTGGTTGCCTCTTGCGTACCCCGTACTGGCCTGCAACCCAGGCATGTGTCCTGACTAGGAATCAAACCCGAAACCCCTTGCTTCTCAGGCCTGCATTCAATCCACAGAGCCACACCAGCCAGGGCGCAAGGTTATTTTAATCGAAGATATTAGAAATACCAGTGTGTTTGGATGCTGGTGGGAATATCAAGTCAAAAGTGAAATCAAAGGCCCAAGGACTCTTGCTGACCACCCTTTGGGGCTGGCCACTGAAAGGAAAGTACAGCCAGGTCCTGGAGAAGCCTTAACAGTGGTTGACCTCCAATGCAGGTGGCCACTGCAAGGAGTCACAGAGATGGTAGAGCTTGGAGAAGTGGGCAGAGGGGCAACGTAGTTTGGATTGAAGGAGAAAAGACTGCGTTAGGGCCAGAATGCGGCCTGATCTCACAGCAGCTCTGTGTGGGAGGCACTGCTGTTATCCCTACTTCACAGATTAGGAAACCAAGGCTCAGGGGGGATGACACCTGCTTGAGGTCACACAGCCAGAGATGAGACTTGAACTGGGATCTGACCAATGTCAAGCCTGTTCCTACCATATGGTGTTTCCAGCACCCCAGCCATGGCAAGACCTTGAGTGATTGGAGGTGGCTGTGAGTGTTTGGACTTGGGTTTAGGAGAGGATCTGGTAGCCTGGCCCCTTGGAGGGGATAGAGGCTCTTGGGATGGGGCAGAGGGAAGCAGATCTTTAGACAGAGGTCAGAGCCTGGAGCAGGAAGGACGAAAGAGCCCTGAGGAGCTGTCCTGGGCCTAGACTTGGAGTATGGGCTCTGGGAATTGTTATCAGGCTGGATGGGGGACTGAAGGGGTGGGCGGTGGAGCTGAGAGGCCCAGGACTGGCTTTCAGGATATTTGTGGCAAGAGTGTGGGCCTGGCCACAGCAGGGAGGTCAGTGTTCCAGGGCCTGGCTCCGTGATAATACTGATAATCATAATGATCACTCTCACCATTTGCTGAGTGATTACTAATCGCCAGAGCTGTACCAAGCTTTTTACAATGCACATAACCTCATACCAACCTCATGTGCAAGTTGCTGTTATGATCCCATACCACAGATGGGGAAACTGAGGCACAGGGAGGTAAAGTCACTCACCCAGAGTGACAGAGCCTGCTGCTGCAGCGTAGAAGGAAAATAAGGAAGCAGCCATGGTGAGGTGGGCAGACCCGGAAGCATGATGGCAGGAAGGTAGAGGGAAGCCCCTGCCAGGTCGGAGAGAGATGACTCCAACATACTTGCCCTTGGTCTGTGTAGAGCCAGTGCTGGGCCACAGCCAGGTGGCCCAAGAGGGGTCAGGAACCCACCTGGCAGATCTGATGAGGGCCCTGGCCTTTGGGCTTGGCTCTGCCCTGGGCTCCCCGAGGCCATGGCTCACTGAGGGGCTGTCAGTGGGGATGTTGGACCCCAGGCAGGGTGGGGAAGGCCCCGGAGGCAGTGATTGACTGGCTTGAGCTGGCTGAAGGGGCAGGACTGCTGGAGGAGGGCAGTGTCATGGACCGAAGCCCTCGTAGAGCAGGCAGTTAGGGTCCGGGAGCAGTGCCGGCCCTCCAGGCTGTGTCTGACCATTTTACTGGGCTCTCAGCCAGCCTGGGGGGCAGGCATTGCAGGACCCTTGATAGGGCAGCCCAGGTTATATCGCTGTATAACAAATGATCACAAACTCAGTGGCTTAAAACTACACAAATTTATTATCTCACTGTGGGTCAGGAGTCTGGCACATTTTAGCTGAATCTTCAGCTGAGGGTCTCACAAGGCTGAAAACAAGGTATCAACCAGCTATGTCTTCATCTAGAGGCTCAGCTAGGGAAAGATCTCCCAGACTCCCTCATAGTGTGGGCAAAATTCACATGCTTGGGGTTGTAGGACTGAGGTTCCTGCAGTCTTGCTGGCTGTCGATGGGACTACTCTGAGCTCTCACAGGCCATTTGTTCTCAGGTCCTTGCCACTTGGTCCCCCATAGGCCCCCTCACATTCTCAGCCTCCGGTTTCTGACTTCAGCAGGATCCCTGTACAGGTTCCCCGATTAGATGAGGCTCCCTCTTGATTAGTTCAGCCACCTAGCCATGGGAGTGGTGTCACTTCATATTCACAGGTGTACCCGACTCGTGGGGAGAGGATTAGACAGGGTATGTATCCAAGGGTTGGGATTATGGGGCTATAGAGAGGTCAGAAAGGGCTGCTGACTTTCTGTACCCTTTCCTGACCATTCCCTGGCCACGGGACCCTGGACTGGTGGCCTCACCCCTCTGAGCCTCAGTTTTCCCACTCTCTGAGGGGGGTGATGATGCTAGACCGCCCTCCAAGGGCAGTTGTCCACGTAGGAGAGAGCCCAAGTGAAGGGCCATGAGAAACAGAACAGGCTCAGGAAACAGAAGCTAACGTTTTACCCCAGAGCAGGATGGGGGGTAGCCAGAGTTGCTGTCATTTTCTCATCGTCAGTCAGACCCTGCGTCATTCCCCCCTGCCTCTCTCTGTTACAGGAAGCCTTGGGAGCAGGTCCCCAAAAAGCCAAAGAGGAAGAAAAGTAAGTGGGGCTGCAACCAGGGGGGAGGGGTGGGTGTTGGGAGTTCCTGGCTTTGTTGCTCCCCACCTTGCTCCCTCATTCTCTCAGGAACTGCTTATGGAGAGCCTGTATATGCGAGGCACTGTGCCGAATAGGAGAGCCCCAGCCTTTCCCTCAAAGAGCCCACAGTCTCCTGGGAAAGACAAGGGACAGTCTGAGCAGAGCTGTGACCAAAGCGGTCTTAGGGTACTGGGGCCCGGAGGAGAGGCCTGACCCAGTCTGGAGTGGGACTGAACCTGTGCTGTGCTCAGCAGGGGTGCCCTCCTCATCACCATCGTAAGCATAAAGACATCCTGGAGGGCCTGGTCACTGCCCCAGGCTGCACAGCTGGAAAACGGCAAGGCCAGCCTGCAAACTCAGGTTCTCTGGTCTCCAAAGCAGTCCCCTTAGCTCCTCTGCCCTCCTGCCCAGTGTGTGGGAGTCAGCCAGGGAAGAGTCAGGCAGAGCAGAGGGAACAGCTTGTGCCAGGGCCTAAAGGGCATATTGTGTGCCAGGCTCAAGGGGAGCCAGGCGTGGGCACTCAGAGCAGAGGCCTGGAGCATGTCCCTCCTGCCCCTGAGCCCTGGGGCGGTGGGTCTTGAGCTGTGTCCAGCAGGGTGAGAGCCAGCTCTTCAGGGACAGCCCTCTGGTGGCAGTGAGCACCGCCCGTTCTTATAGTCCTCAGAGGCTGGGGTCAGGTGAGCTAAGACGGTGACACCCCAAATCTTAAAGGGGTGGGAATGTAGATAAGGAGGCAAGTGCTGAGCTAAGGAGGTGGCTTACTGTTGGTTCCACCATGGTTGTCACTGTGCACACAGGGGCCGGGGCAGGCATGAGGGGCAGGGCTAGGCCACCCAGGGCAGTACGGCCCCTAGAACCAGTTTGAGGACCTGGGCACTATCCTCAGGCCCAAGGACCTTTCCTGGGCACGCTCCTCATCTCCTAGCCTGTAAGGTCGAAGGTACACCTTCTTCCCATTCACTGAGGGGCCTGGCACCAATTCTTGGGCGCTCGCACAGTATGTGCAGCCACAATCTGTGCCCTGTCTATATCTTCACTCCCTAACCTCCTCCCTGTCAGTCTTCAGGGAATGGGGACCTTTATTCTTCCCTGACCAGAGCAGGCAACTGAGGTTCAGAGAAGCCAGGTCACTTGCCTGGAGCCACCTGTCCAGGAAGTGGTGGAGCCAGGACTTGAACCCAGAGATCTAGCTCCGCCGTTCCCACCCCCTCGCAGTACTATATGTAGGTGCTGGGTATACAGGAGGAACAGCCCAGTTAAGTGTCCCTGCCCTTGAGGAGCTGACATCTAGTGTGGGAGACAGACAAGAAACATGAAAACAAAGAAGCATAGGTGGCATCCAGGTGCTACCTAGAGAAAAAGAACAGCAGGCCACGTTGGCTAGAGGGACAGGGAAGAGAGGTTGGCTGACCAAAGGGAAAGGCCTGAGTGGAGGTGGAGGGGGTAAGGTGGTTACCTGGCTGAAGGGGAGGCAGTCAATGCAAAGGCTCTGAGGCTGGGCCATTTCTGGCTCTGAGGAGGAGGCCATGAGCCTGGAGTGAAGTGAGCAAGGAGAAGGGTGGGAGGAGGTGAGGATGGGGTGACTGGGCAGAATACGTAAACTTCTGGGAGGACTGTGACTTTTCCAACAGGTGAGGTGGGAGCCATGGAGGATTTTGAGCAGAGGAGGCACGTGACCTGACTCAGGTGTTCACAGGCATCCACAGCTGCTATGAGAGGACTAGACTGGGAGCAGGGCAGCGCCGAGGGACTGATTATTAGAGTAAGAAGCAGCCTGCAATGACTGGGCACCTCCTGTGGCCATGGCCCATTGTTTATCTGACTTAATTCATCCAGTGAGGACAGTGTCTGGCCAGTCTCTGCTCTCTCCAGGGTGTGTCTATCTCTCGGAACTTCAGTTTCTTCACCTATGAACTGGGGACACACCTGAACAGGGTTCAGGAGGGTGTCTCAACCCCCAAGAGCCAGAAGACGCAGGTGGTTCTAGGGGCCGTACTGCCCTTGGTGGCCTAGCCCTGCCCCTCATACCTGCCCCGGCCCTGTGTGCATAGGGCGTCGACGCAACGTGAACTGCCTGAAGAATGTGGTGATCTGGTATGAGGACCACAAGCACCGCTGTCCGTATGAGCCGCACCTGGCTGAGCTGGACCCCACCTTCGGTCTGTACACCACAGCCGTGTGGCAGTGTGAAGCTGGCCACCGCTACTTCCAAGACCTGCACTCACCCCTGAAGCCACTCAGCGACTCAGACCCCGACAGTGAGAAAGGTGGGTCCATGGGGTAAGGGCATGCAGTGGCCCCTGGTGTCTGGGGGTCTACAGCTCCTTGTGGGGAGAGTCACCCTGGACTCCCTCCATCCTGAGTCTTGCTAGCCTCAGGCCAGTGTCACAGACATCTCAGCAACTAGATGGCACTTGTGCTGACTTCAGGGGCAGAGCGCAGACTCGTCCGACCATGCTGCAGTCTTTGGATCTTTAAAGATCCTGAGACGCAGTTCCCATTTTACAGAGGGACAGCTGAGGCCCAGGGCAGTTTGTCTACCTGTGCCTGAGGCCAGTCACAGGTAGGTCCAGGAATCCTGGCTCAGAGCTGGAGAGAGGGAAGGGAGGGTGCTGGGCCTCAGACTCTCCAGGGTGGCTCTTCTCTCCTGGCCTCTTCCTCCTCTTCTATTTTCTCTAGTCCTTTCTTGGTGTCAGGGTATGTCTTTGCCAGTCTCTTTCCCTTTCTCTATCCTGCTGTCCTTGTCCTTACTCCCTATTCCTTGCTCTTTCTGTGTCTCTCTTATCCTCTCCGTGCTTCATCCTCTCTCTTCTGTCTCCTTCCTATTCCCTGCCTCCCCCCACTGTCTTTCCCTGTCTCTCCTCCCTCTCACACCCTTTCGGTCTTCTATTCTCTGCCCCTCAGTCACCTCACCCACCCCATCTCTCACTGTCCCTGCTCCTCTTCTGCCATCTCATGTTGGTCACACCCGTGGGCTGGCTGCCAGCTCAGGGCTGGGAGGGACCCAGTTACGGAGTTCCAGTGAGACCTGGTTGGGGGAGCAAGGAGATGCTGCCCACCTGCCTCAGAGGCTTGGCATGAACTCTAAGAAGGAGTGTGGGACCCACTGCCAGGTGCCCTGCCAGGGCTGAGGGTGGGGTCAGTCGCTGGGGCTGAGTCCAAACTGGCAAGCATTGTGGAGCAGATGGCATCCCAGCTGGCGAGGGGAAGCCGTGGGCGAGAGGTGTTCCAGGTGGGCACCCTGGCCAACAGCCCTCCTGTTGTGTGTTGGTCAGGCCCCCAGTGTGAAGCCTGTCCCTCAGCCATCCTGTCCTGTGCTCCACTCCAGGCCCACCCCAAACCACCTTGAGTCCTCCGCACAGTCCTGCCATTTGCCTCACTGAGCAGTCGGGGAAACTAAGGTTTTGGGAGCAATGTGACTGGCCCATCTGGTGATGGATCCAGCTGGGATGGGGGTGACACCCAGAGGAGCTCCGTTGTATCCCAGCATGACTTACACCATCAGCTGCTGGATCTGGGCTCTTGGGAATGAACATTGGGATCAATTCCAGGTCTGCTGTGGCTGCTGGGGGCTGGTAAGAGAGTGGCTGTGTCCCTGGCCCAGCCCTTGTCCCTCAAGCAGCACCCTTATCTGCTCTGTGCATGAGGTGGCCCTGCCACCTCTCACTAAGAAGACCCCCTGCCCAGGGACTGTGGGAGGCCAGGGGTACACAGTCATTTCTCTTGTTTTATTGTCATCTTGAGCAAAATTCACTGTCAGCCTTAGCAGCCAGACACTGCACTTAGGGACCCAGACGCACACGCAGCCATGCTCCCACCTCATGAGGTGACTGCGCCCTCCTTCGGGGTGAAGCAGGGCTCATCCCCCTCTGCAGACTACAGGATGTTGCAAGGAGGGGCTGATACCCCTACTGCCCCTATTGCTACCCCAGGGCCTAATTCAGGAATGGGGCATTATGATAATAAAGATAGTGGGTGCTTACTCTGAGCCTAGTACTATCCTAAGCCCTTTACACATATTTACTCACTAAATACCCAGAATACCCCCTGAAATAGGTACCAAGTTATCCCCAGGCCCAGAGAGGTTACATAAGGCATCTGTGTTCACACAGCTAGAGGAGCAGGTGCTGGGATCTCCTTCCCTGCTGCAGTCTGGCCGCAGAGCCTGCACTCTCCATGTGACCCTCTGGGGGTGTAGGACATGTGGTTCCCAGACAGTATGCCCCCAGCTGTGTCATAACTGTGTAAGTTAAGGGACAATCCTACATTTTTCCTGTCCCCAGTTTCTCCCTGTGTGGGGATCTTAGCACAAAATGCCTGGGTAAGATGCCATCCCCTTTGACCTTCACCATAGCCTTGATCTGAGTTGTTCATCTTTGAAAACGTGTGCTCACTGTGTACCATATAGCCTTCTGAGCATTAGGGACTGCGCACAGGGACCCCTGTCCTTGTGGAGTTTACTGTCTATAGGGGAAGCAGACAGTAAACAAGGTAGACAAGTAAAATCCAGAGAAGACTGGAAGGTGGGAAGTATTTTGGGGGAAAATAAAGGAGAAAAAAAAGGTACTGTTTGAGACAAGGTGGCCAGAGGCCTCCTTGGAAAAATACCATTGATGAAGGGTCTGATGGAGAAGGGAGGGAGCCCACGCAGTTGTCTGAGAGAAGAGGGTTTATCCCTGGCTGGTGTAGCTCAGTGGATTGAGCTCGGGCTGCGAACCAGGAGGTCTCCGGTTCAATTCCCAGTCAGGGTACATGCCTGGGTTGCAGGTCGGGTCCCCAGCAGGGGCCACGTGAGAGGCCACCACACATCGATGTTTCTCTCCCTCTCACCCTCCCTTCCCCTCTCTCTAAGAATAAATAAAACCTTAAAAAAAAAAAGACGGTTCAGGCAGAACAAGTGGCAAGTGCAAAGGCCCTGAAGCAGAAAGCTGTCTAGTGTCCCTAGGCATGGGAGGGAGACCAGTGGGGCTAGAGAGGAGGTACAGGCTGTGTGGCTGCAGTGAGAGCTTTAGCTGCTGTGCCAGTGAATTGGGAAGGGTATTAACTAAAGTAAGGCAGCTGCTGAAATAGACGTACCTGCAACTTGTCTTCCATGCAGGACCCTGGTTCTCTCTGTGCTAGGGCTCCAGCCTCCCTGAGTCTTGTCTGGCTGGTGGGAACAGAGGGTGAAGTTCATGGCTGGGAGTTCACAACCACTCACATTTCACTGGGACTCAGCCACATGGTCACACCTGTCTACAAGGGACACTAGGAAATGTAGTCTGCTCAGGTGCCAGGAGGAAGAAACTCAGGTTTGGTGAGCAGCTGGCCTCTTTCACAGGAAGTGAAATGAAGAGCAGGTTCTCAGTGAAAGAGGGATGTGACCTAAGCAGGTGTTCACAGACTTTCTCTGGACGCTACAGAAGGACAGACTGCGGGGGTTGAGGGTGGGAGCTGAGGGACCATGGAGAAGGGACTGCATGGTCCAGGCAGGGGGATGGTGGGACCATGACCAGGTGTGCGCAGGGGAGGTGGGAGAAACCGTCAGCCTTCGGGTGAATTTTGGATGCAGGGCGAACAGGTTTTGCTGACAGATTGGAAGTGGGTGTGAGACAAACGGAGAGGTCAAGGATAGGCCTGGGACTTGGCCTGAGCAACTAGGGGAACAGAGCTGCCATCCGCTGAGACAGGGACATCCATGAATGCTGCAGGCTTTTTCTGAGGGAAAACTCAGAGCCCAGAGTCGCTGAGAGGAGTGTGAGATGCCTGTGTGACCCCCACGGAGGGCGTGTCAGCAGAGAAGGCAGTGGGATGTAACAGTCTGCAGCTCCACAGGAGGTCCAGTGGGAGCTGTCCAAACGGAGGCACCAGCGTATGGGTGGTGGCAGCACCATAAAAATAGATACTTGACCTTTGTTCTTAGTTCCTGGCACAGAGCTCCTAAACCCATTGGAATTCCCTGAGAATGCTTTTCTAACATTATCCTGAGTCCCTTTCTTAAGGAACCCCTCTGGAGCATATCTGGGCTCTGTACTAACGTGGTGACTCAGGGAGGGGCCGTGAGATAGCTTCAGGAGGAGAGCTGATCACCAGAAAGACCAGACCCATCATTAGAGGAGCAATGTCTCTCAGTCCCATTCCCAAGCCCCGGGCAGTGGGCAGGGACTGGAGATTGGGTTATAAAAACTCTTGAACAATGGGGTTCAGAGACTTTCCAGGTTGGTGACTCTGAGGTACCAACTCTGAGGTTGGTGTGGAGGTACTGAGAGGGTGGCATACCAGGACGGGGCATGGCAGCTTTGTGCCCCCACGCCTGTACCTTGCCCTGTGCCTCTTCCATCCAGCTGTTGCTGAGTTATGTCCTTTATAATAAAACTATAGTTGAAAGTGGAGCACTTTCTTGATTTTTGTGAGCCATTCTAACAAATTATCAAATCTGAACATGGGGGTCTTGGGAACTCCCAGTCTATAGCCAGAAGTACCAGTGGCCTGGGACTTGCAGCTGGCAAGTGGGGTCTGAAGTGGGGTCACTCTTGTGGGGTCTGATGCTAACTCCAAGTGGATAGCATGAGAATTGTACTGAACTGTCGGACACCCAGCTGGGGTCAGAATCAGGGCAGCATTTAACACTGTCAGCCTGGCTGAAACCCTGGTGTGATCAGGACACTCAGTAGAGGCAGAACCTTCCAGACCTGTAAGAGCAAAAGAGGCTGAGAAGGAGCCACCAGGGAGGAGTCAGGAAACTGGAGTGGGCCAGAGGCCAAGGGAGGAAAGCATCTTTAAAGAGCAGGGGTAATTGGGGAGGATGGCGACTCAGAAGTGACCACTATTTGTGGCAATGAAGAGTCACAGCACCCAGCCCCTGGTGAGCCCATAACAAACACCAACTATTGCTGCCACTATTATAAGCACCCCCTTTCTTCTGTCACCACAGTGGACAATGGCCTGGTGGCCGGCAGCTCTGACTCGTCCAGCTCCTGCTCTGGCTCTGACTCTGAGGAGACCCCTGAGGGCCAGCCAGCCAAGGTGACAGTAGCAGCAGCGGCAGTTACCCCGACCAGCCCAGTGGGCAGCAGTGGGCTCATCACGCAAGAGGGTGTGCACATCCCCTTCGACGTCCACCACGTGGAGAGCCTGGCCGAGCAGGGCACCACGCTGTGCCCCAACCCAGCAGGCACCGGGCCAGAAGCCCTGGAGACAGTGGTGTGTGTGCCAGTGCCCGTGCAGGTGGGCCCAGGCCCGGGCACCCTTTTTGAGAATATGCCCCAAGAGGCGCTGGGCGAGGTGGTAGCCAGCTGTCCCATGCCAGGCATGGTGCCCGGCTCTCAGGTGATCATCATCGCAGGCCCAGGCTATGATGCCCTCACAGCTGAGGGCATCCACCTCAACGTGGCAGCAGGCAGCAGCACCCCCAGCGGGGGCCTGGGTGATGAGGTGCCCTGCACCATGATGGAGGGTGTGGCAGCCTACACCCAGACGGAGCCTGAGGGCAGCCAGCCCAGCACTATGGACCCCACCGCCATGGCAGGCATGGAGACCAAGAAAGGTCTGGGGGGGGGTCTGGGTGGGACGTGGGAGGGGGAGGATGAGGAGTGGCCCCAGAGTGGGCTCCTCGCTAGCCTTAGTCCCCACAGACATCTGCCCTGTGTCTACCCCTTAGAGAAGGAGGACTTGTACATCCTCAAGAAGGAGGAGAAGGAGGAGCCAGTGGCCCCAGAGCTGACAGAGCTGGCAGCCACAGTACCTGAGAGTGCAGAGCCTGAGGCAGAGGCAGACGGGGAGGAGCTGGATGGCAGTGACATGTCAGCCATCATCTATGAGATCCCCAAGGAACCTGAGAAGTGGGTGTCAAGCGGGCAGGGGTGGGGATGAGGACATTGGCCCTGTGGGAGTCCCAACACCATGGGCCCCTTCCTCTGTAGGAGGAGGCGGAGCAAGCGATCACGGGTGATGGATGCCGACGGCCTGCTTGAGATGTTCCACTGTCCCTACGAGGGCTGCAGCCAGGTGTATGTGGCTCTCAGTAGTTTCCAGGTGAGGCTACCACCCAAATGACTGGGCAGGGTGTGCTTCTGTGTCCACCTGCCTGTGTGCTGGAGTCTGGGAATTGAGGCTCGTGGAGGGCCCCACCAGACCCCAGCAGGTGCCACTGGCCTGCCTCCCACATTCCCACCTTTTTCCAGCCTACCTACCCTGCCTCAGCCAGCCTCAGCCTCTGTCTGCACATCCCTGGTGGCTGCCTGGTCATGGCCTGGTGGCTCCCTCACACACTTCTGTTCTCCCAGCCACCCAAACTCATACTGCCTCTGCCCTCTTAGCTCAGGATGCCCCTCTACCAGGAAGCCCACTCCAGTCCCCCGGGGCTGGTGGGGCCTGCAACCCTCAAGTCACTGCACCACCAAGACGTACCTGCAGTTTGCCCACTGGGCCTGGATGGGACACCCCAAGGGCAGAGACAGGCTCTTTTCATGTCCCCACTCTAGGCACAGGAGGTGGCATAATTAGGCTCTTGAATTTGCCAAATCATGTTTTCATTAAGCACATATTAAGCACCTATCAGCGCCAGGCCTGGTGCTGGGCTTGGAAGCGAGATATGTGCTAGTGAGTTAAAGAACAAAGGAATAAATGCCTGGGGGGTGGAGATGGCTGCGCTGCCTGCTCCAAGCCCCGGGGGCAGCATGGCACCGTGGCAATAGGGCCTGCTGTGGGGCTTACAGCCCTAGAATCCAGTCCCAGCCCTGCCACTGCCCACCTGTGAGACACCAGCCAAACCACTGAGCTTCTGGAATCTCAGATTCCCCATCCATAAACTGGCTAACCCCTGGGTCCTTCACAGGTTATAACAAGGTTCGCTGATGCCCCAGCCAAGAGCCTGGCTGGAGTAAAATGCTCAGTAAAGCTGCTATTTGATTCCAGCATGCCCCTGGGCCCCAGCTCGGAGCTGGCAGTCCATTCCAAGGGCAAGAGCACCTCTCTTCCCTCCTTCAGTGAAGTTGGCCCCACCTTGCCTCCCAGCAGCCTTCACCTGTCCCCACAGCCCCACTTCTGCCCCTCTCACCCCTAGAACCATGTCAACCTCGTGCATCGGAAAGGGAAGACCAAAGTGTGCCCTCATCCTGGCTGCGGCAAGAAGTTCTATTTATCCAACCACCTACGGCGACACATGATCATCCACTCAGGTCAGGCCCTGGGGCACAGGGGCCTGGGCCTCAGCACTAGGGCAGGGGCAGGCAGGATCAAACCTGGGCCCAGGACTGCCCTTTGCAGAGTTTCCTGTCTGTCCTCCACATGGACTGGTCTAAGATGGTGGAAGTAAAGCACTGAACCTAGCGCCCCCAGACATCTCCCTGGTGCTCAGTAAGCTGGAGCTGTACAAGTCACAGTGACACTGACTATTACAAGTCACGTGGAACTGGGCAGGGGCTGGCTGTCTCTTACTCAACTTGGGGCCCATTGGCCTTCCCACTCCTACAAATAGGTCTTATGCCAGAGCAGTTCCAGGGCTGAGGAAGGACAGTGAGCCACCCCACTTGGGCAGGGAGGGGGAGAAAGCTTAGCAAGGACCTGTGTTTCTTCTGCTCCAAGCACCTCAACCCAGGGTGTGGACTGCCGACACAGTGGCCAGTGCTGGTGCCTGTGCTCAGCAGGAGGGCACAGCGTAAGATTTTTTGAGACCAGAACTTGGGATTTTTATGTGAAATCTCTCCAAAGTTCAAATATTGGGGCCAGACCCATCCATACCCTGTGCCCCTCAGGGACCAACATTCACATTCCACCTCTGCCCTGGGCGTTCCTGGGCAACAGCCATGAGCCTCCCTTCTTATTACCACCTCTGGTTATTAGAGTCGATGTTCAAGCCCAGAGATGTGGGGGTTTGGTCCATCTGCACCCTACTTGGTCTCTACAGCACAACAGAGACACTCCACAGCCCCCTCTTCAAGGGCAGCGTCCTCAGCCTTGTTTTTCCCCCAGGTGTTCGTGAATTCACCTGTGAGACATGTGGTAAATCCTTCAAAAGGAAGAACCACCTGGAGGTACACCGGCGCACACACACTGGCGAGACACCCCTGCAGTGAGTGACAGGTGTCCCGTGAGGATACTGGGAGGGAGGGGATTCAGGCTTGGACCAACACAGAGCAGGTTTCACTGCTGCGGTTGCCATGCCCAGTTCCACCTGTGCTCTGGTCCCTGGTGGTGCCGCCCCTTTCTGGGGCTGGCCCTGCCCATTCTGACTGTGCCCTGACTCCTGGCAGGTGTGAGATCTGCGGCTACCAGTGCCGACAGCGTGCTTCACTCAACTGGCACATGAAGAAACACACGGCAGAGGTGCAGTACAACTTCACTTGCGAGCGCTGCGGGAAGCGTTTTGAGAAGCTGGACAGCGTCAAGTTCCACACTCTCAAGAGCCACCCGGACCACAAGCCTGCCTGACCCACCCAACGACAGACTGCCCCTATTTATTCGTCCATTCTAATGCCACTCCCGGGCCTGGTGGCCCGGACAGCCTAGGGGCCACCTGGACCGCAGGCCGGAAGGTGGTGCCCCTGCCCCACCCCAGGGCTGGTCCCCCACCCCACTCTGTCTCTGGAGCGGGCGATTGGGGCTGCACTGTTGGAACTGTGTGAAGAGAGGAGAGTGAGATTAAAGAGCAAGAAAGTAGATGCCCTTCCCCTAGGCCTGGATGATCTGGGGAGGGTGGGGGAAGGGGCCTCTCTTCTCCAACCTGGTGCCTTCCTGAGCAAGGCCAGGGTGGGGGGGGTGGTGGAAGTGCAGGCCAAGTCATCTTTGGTTGCCTGGGCGACCCTGAAGCTCCCTCTACTCTCAGTGCCAGGGCTGAGGGCTTGGGGGCCCAGGGAGGACACTTGGCAGCTCCCAGGACTTGATCTTAACTCTCAGTCCTAATCCCTCGTGGGTCACTCGTTCCCCACCCTACAGAAATCAGGTAACAGTTGGGGAGATATTCAGTAAACACTTAAGTGAGACATCTATGGCTGTGACAAGCACCATGCAGAAAAGAGTAGTGTGTTAGTTTCTGGGGGGTGCTTTAGGCCAGTGGTCATGGAGTATACACCAGAATGACAACGAGGTTCCACTGGGGGAGGCAAATCCCAGGCTGAAGAAACAGCGAGTGCCAAGACTCCGAAGTAGAATGGGCTCCGCATGTTCCTGGAACAGGAAGCTGCGTCGGGGAGGGAAGTTGGTGTCGGCTAGGGGGCTGCTCTGGCCCCATTGCCTGGAGGAGGACACTGAGGCAGTCTTCTCATACTGGGAATTGTCAGGGAGGGGCGTGGGGAGTGAGACCAAGCTGTTTGGCCGCCAGGTGGCGCACAAGCCGCATGGGCCGTTAGGCCTGTGACCACGTGACCCTGGGGACTGCAGCCGCGAGCTCCAGCACGTGCCCTGGGGAGCCCCGTGGTGCCCCGCGCAGATTGGCTCCGCCAGCTCCGCCCCAGCTCACGGAGCCAGCCGCAGCTAAAGCCTCGTTTTACCCTTCGAACCGGGAGCTAGCCCAGCCAAGGGCAGAAGTTTCGTTGAGGATGAGCGAGTCCGGCTGCTGGGGCCGCCCCCCCCCCCACCTGCTAGCTGCCCCTTCTATCCCCACCAGACTCAGTTCGTTATCTCCACACAGCGGGAGCCAGCAGTTTCCATGGGAACTGCAATCGGGCCTGCGCGCCCAGGAATAGCCCCCTCCCGGTAAAGGCACAGCTTCTGATCCCACTGGGGCCGGGAGCATCACCAGGTGGGAGCAAACCCTCGCTCGAAGTCCCCAGGGTCAGCAGCCACGTTGCCCTGGCAAACCCTAGAGGGACACCGCCCAGACAGTGCAGGCCACTATGATTGGCCTGCCTTCTCCGTCAGCGTGTCATCGTACTCTGCTGCGCGGGTTCTTATTGGTTCAATCTCGAGGGCGTCCTCCCACAGTTCATTCTCGCGAGGGCTGTCCGTGATTGGTCAAAATAGGCTCTCCTCACCGGGTTTGATGGCACCCTCCGATAGTCTGGAGCCTAGTAGGGCGTCAGGGACGAAGATAGAGTGGGAGCTGTGACTCTCAGGTTTAGGGGTTCCTGGTCCCCTTGCCCCAGCATCCTCAACAAGGCTGTCAGGCCGCTGTCTGTGGTGCTGAAGCCTCGAAGTTGTTCGCCTTAGTGGCTCTAAAGGCCGCCCCGACGTAAACGTGAGCCAAAGGTCGATGCACCACCTTCTATTGCAGACTCTGCAGGCGGACTAATCATGAGCCCGGAAAGCCAGTATATTTACAGGACAGATATGCCCACCCCAAGTTTAAAGTGCCCGAGAAGGCCCAGTGGTTTCCTGGGGCTGCAGGGCACCAGCGGGGTTTGCTTAGAATCCTAAACCCCAAACCTCTTTACCGCCTCTGTAACAGTGCCGAGTGTTCCCGAACTGTGGGATGCCAGTCCCCAGCTTTTGGATTCTAGGGAGAACTAGTCCACGGGGTTCCAGTTCCTTCTTCAGTCAGGCTAGGTCCCCAGCCATCTCCACTTTCCTCTCTAAGCCAAACCTGGGGAGCCAGGCCCTTGCTCATTTAAGTCTTGGATCCTGGTCCCTTTCCAGTTTTCTTGGTTGACTGCACTTCCTGATGGTTGTACAATCGGAGGAGAGCCCTCCCTGTCTTCCAGCTAGAAAGCCCTCCTGAAAAGGGACGCCAGGGCAGGAAGCGGAGTCCTCGGGGTCGAAGGGGTCCGAATCTGGCGACACAAGTCCCCAGGAAGCTAGTCTGGCCCAGCGCGCGCTCGCTTCCACCTGCCGCGCCGTCGGGCGCCGCGAGGAGGTGGAGCTCTGTTGTTGCAGCCAATGAGCGGCCGCGGCGCTGGCAGCCGCTGATATAAAGGGCTGGGGGCGGCGGCTGCGCGGCCCAGATCGCGGAGCGCGCTGCGCGGGCCGGAGGGTGGGAGGGAGGGCGGGCGAGGGGAGAGGACTGAGCACCCGGAACTGGACAGGCCGGGCTGAGGGACAGCAGCGAAAGGCAGAGCGCCGCGATCTCCGTTGGGAAGCGCAAACTCCCCGGGCCCCGCGGGGCCGTGCAGGGGGCGTTCTCAGTCCCGCGCCCGGTCCCTCTTTTCATCCTCTGCCGCCCGCAGACTATCCGGGGCTCGGTTATCCGCGCGCCCGCGCGCCCCCGGGCTCGGGCCCGTCTCTGGCCCTCGAGGGAGCTGCCGCCTTCACCGACACGTTTGCAGCGGCCGCGCCTGAGGCCGCCCGGGTAGGACTCGGGCGTAAGCAGCGAGTTCCCCCTAAGGAGTGCACGACCCTCAGAGCCGCCCTCAACACGGACCGCGCCCGCCGGGCACACAAGAATGGTCACTGTAGGTATTCCCCTGTCGCTAAGAGGGAATCTGGTCGGGTGGTCGGGAAGGGGTTAGGCACAGGTTCCGCGGAGATGGAAGGGGGGGGGTAGGACCAGGCCTAGCTAGGCCCAGGTTGGGGGTGGGGGGCGAGTAGGACCGAGCCTCCGGGCCTGATAGTGCACAGGGCTTCGCCCAGTGCTGAGGACGCTTAGAGTTTGGCCTGAGAGGCCTTAGGGAGCGAAGCTGCAATTCGGGTGGCATCCTAACGACGCCAAGGGGGCTGGATTGCCCCCCTCAAGCAGGCTGAATGGGGGAGGTGCCGCCGCGGCGGAGGATACCTCCTCCATCCAGGCCCGGACCCCGCAGGCCGCCTAGGCAAACGCAGGGCCCCAATCACTGATACTGGGCCAGGACAAGGCGGCAAGGCGTCCCTGAGAGACCCATGGAGCGGGTGGCGTCGGATCGCGCGCCCGGGCCTCGGCCGCGCCCGGGATCCGGGCGTCTCGTCCTCAAGCCAGTCGACCTTGCGGCAAGCGGGGAGGGGAGAGGAGGGGGCGCGCCCGGAGGCCCCGCGGGCCCGCCGCCGCCGCCGCGTCTCTTTGTTTCTCAGCGCTTCTTCGCGGGCCGTAGCATCGCGCGGGCGCCTAGGGCTGCGGGGAGGGGGGAGGGGAGGGCCCACGGCGCAGGGGCTTCCCAGCGGCTGGGCCCTCGCGTCCTGGGGGATGGGGTAAGTGACTAAGACAGGCCCCCTAGGCCAGTCCAAGAGCCCCACCCCACCAAGGCTCTGGGCCGCGGGGTGACCTTGAGCGCGCCTGCCTGCCCGCGCTACTCGCCCCACTCCCCGTGCTTTCAGCAGCCACGGAGCTGGTCAGCTCCCCAGCACACGGCCACGCCCGACTTGGCCCCGCCCCGCCCCGCCCATCTAGGCCCCGCCCTCATGGCCCCGGGGGCCCGGCCTCGCCCGAGCCCTCGGATTTCCACTAGGCAGCCTAGGCGTCTCCCGGGGGCGGGGCTGGCCAGTTCTAGCCCCACCCCGGCTCCTCCCCCGCCCCAGCCGAGCTACTCTGCTCCCCGCGCCGCCGTGCGTCCTTTGTCTGGTCCCGGCGCCCGGGCCTCCTTCTTCTGCTCTTCCAGTCTCTTGGTTCTCTGTGTGTATGTCTCTGTGCATTGTGTCTCTTTCTGAGCCTTTTTCGAGTCTTGATGAGCACAGTGGGTGGGGGATGCTCAGCACTCCTTCCTGGGCCCTGGGACCCGCCCACCTGGCTCTGAGGAATGAGGCCCTAGAGGCCACATTTTTCCTGCTGTGTGACCTCAGGCCAACTCCTTCCCATCTCTGAGCTTCACACTGCCCACCCAGGTCCAGGAACATGATTGTGGCTTCTTGAGGGCCCTCAGAACCGCTACATCTATTCCTCTGATCTGTTTCCTCATTTGAAAAAGGGGAAGATGCACAAAGAGGAAAGGGTGTGGTCAGAGGTCACAGGAGGGCCTTGGAGGCTTGATTACTCCAATGGAGGGCACCCAGGCCGAGAACCCCCCATGGGGACAGACTGGGAGGAAGTAGGGGGATAAATTGAGATGGTGAGAGCCCTGCATGGAGGAAGATGGGCACAGAAGTGAGAGGCTCAGTTAGCACCACGTGGTGGTTCAGCCTTACCATGCATAGCCTCTCAATGCCCTATTGTCACCGGTATCCAGACATCTGTCACTGTGACTGGGGCCCCAGGGTACAGCTGGGGACCAAGTGGATCAGATACTGGAGGGTCTACACAGTGAGTGACCATAGGTATGTTTACTCAAAATTCATATGCCAGCTGTATGCAGTGGTGCAAAAGAGTTGGAGAAAGATTAAGAGAGGAGGAAATAAAGAGTGGTTCAGAGGGGAAAAATAAACAGAGGGGGAAAGAGAGAAATGAGGGGAAGAAAGAGAGAAACAAAAAGAGGAAGAGCTGCAGAGTGGGAGGGAAGGTTCCATTGCTCCCAGTCAGCATCTGCCTTTCCTTCCAAGGTCCTCTGCCCCACTAACTTCACCCCTCCATCCCTAGCCTGGGACAGCTTTCAAAGTCCCCGTGATCCCCATGTCATCCCAGGCCACCCATTTGCTATGGACTGGATCGGGGTGGGTGTGACCTCCACCAATCTGATCCCCATTATCGGCTTAGACGGCTCAGCCATGGAGGAAATACAGGCTACGCTGATCCCACTAAGCCCTGGCACAGATGGGAGGGAGATGGGGTGGTGGTGAGATTCACAGGCTGAAGCTCAGGATCCCAGGTAGAAAACCCCCAGTCAACTTTTAACCTCCTCCAAGTAGAGGACAGCATTTGGGATGGGGGAGCCTGTAACCCAGTAGGGTTTGGAGTTGTCTGATCAGCAGTCAAACCCTGACTGCATCGCCACCGCCTCACCCAGTCACCCTAGGCAAGTCACAGGTCCCTCTGTCCCTTAGTTTCTCCATCTGAGAAATCGAGAAGGTATCTCCAGCTTTCTGTGTGGTTGTGGGAAGTCAGTGAAAACTGCACATTCTCAGTGCCTGGCACACAGTAAGCATTCTAAAGCTGGAACCTGGTATGTCCTAAAACAGGGCTGTGTACTGCTGAATGCTTGTCGGGCTCCCGTAGCAGACATTATCAACTGATCAAAGAACTGTCTCACCTGGGCAGCCTGGGCAGGAATTCAGAATCCATCTCCATACATGGGCGACCTCTGTTCCTTTAGTGGAGGAACAGAGGCCCAGAGAGGCAATGTGAGCGTCAGAGAACACATAGTGAGGAGGGAGGGAGGCCAGCAGCTCATATGGTAGCACCCAGTAAATATTTGTTGAATGAGTAGTAAACTCAACCAACATAGTGGGTTTGTATGAGTGATGCCAGGTTTGGCATAGAGTGGGTGCTCAGCTTCAGTTTACCGTTTTTATTTTTACTATTATTGGCTTTTTCATTAGGCAAGTGGGCTCTGGAGTCCAAACTCTGCATTTGAATTTTTGGTCTATCACTTGCCTGCTGCCCTACCTCATACAAATCCTACCCTTCACTGACACCCAATTTCCTCACCTGTTAAATGGAGAAAAGAGCCCCGAAGATTCAACATTTGGAGATTTGCCTGGAAATTCTCACATAAAGAACTTTGTCTGGCATACAACAGGCACTCAGTAAATGGCCATGTTATTAATAAAGTATTAATACCATGGAGACAGGATGCAGATCTGTGGAGTGTGTGTTACTGCTTCCCTGCAGGTGCCTGTGGCAGGCATTGCTAATCAACCCAGCATGTGTTCCTTTTCAGCCCGGATATGGCTTCAAAATAATTCTCCAGGCAGCCAATCTCAGCCTACTGGAGATGTAGAGGAGTTGAGCCTCTGTGCTATCCTTTTAATAGGAATAAATGGAAAGGAAGGAGCAGACCAAAGAAGAGCTAAGATTATCCCTGAAGACACACAGCTATAAGGGGCAGAGCTGCCCCAGTGCATTGGTCACAGTCGTTAAAAATAGATAGCTCTGAAGTCCAAGTCAAACAGGTTTGAAATGGAGTCCCCCATTTATATCCCTCCACACCTCTGAGCCCAGTTTCCTCCCTTATAAAATGGATAATGTGTTGCTGTCTTTCAAAATTGTAGGTTTTTTAAAGGTTTTTATTGATTAATTTTAGGGGCAAGAGAGAGACAGAGAGAACCATCAACTTGTTGTTCCACTTAGTTAGGCATTCATTGGTTGATTGTTTATGTGCCCTGACCAGGCATCAAACCTGCAACCTTGGTGTATCAGGACAACACTAACCAACTGAGCTACCTGGCCAGGGCCTCAAAGTTGTTGAGAGAAATGAGTGGCGTGACACCTTGAAGCACATCACCCAATGCCTAACACATGGGTAGATGCTCAATGGAGTGGGACAATTAGTAATAGCAGGATGATGAGGCAAGGATGGTGGGTGTGACAAACCTGTTTCCACTTCTTGTGGTTGTACCCATGGCAGACATGGCTAAGTGATCCCAGAATGCTTTCTGGCTGCACTGTGGCTTTAGATCCTTCCCAGGCCACTATGACAGTAATTTGAAGCTTGCAGCCAAGTGGAGCAGAGGCCCAGAAGCGTTAAGTAGCATACCTGAGGAAATAGAGCTGGGAATGTTAGAACTGACACTAGGCTGGCAGGAGAAGTTGAAAATACAGACTCTGGATCAGAAAAGCTCATGTGCAAACCTCTGTTCCACCATGTATAGGCTGCATAGTCTCCGGTGATTTTCCAAACATCACTGAATCTCACTTTCTTTATCTGTTGTTTTAGCTCGTGCTGCCATAAAAACATACCATAAACCAGGTGGCTTAAACAACACACATTTATTTCTCCTAGTTCCGGAGGCTGGGAATCCAAGTTCAAGGTGCTGGTTGATTCAGTTCCTGGTGAGAGCTCACCTCCTGGTTTGCAGACAGCTGTCAACTTTCTGTGTCTTCACATGGTGGAGAGAGAGATGCTCTCTCTCCTGTCCCTTTGAACAGGGTACAGATTCCATTCATGAGGGTTCCACCTTCCTGACCTCACTGCCTCCCGATGTCCTCACCTCCAAATACCATCACTGTGGGGGTTAGGGTTTCAACATATGAATTGGGGTGGGGGGGCACGAGCATTTAGTCTCCAACATCTGCTAAGCAGAGGGAATAAAACCCTCCTCTTTTTAAGGCTGTTACGAATAAGAAAAGAAATTGCCTGTAGAGGGCTTTGCTCTGTGCCTAACATATAGGGCACACTATTTGGGAACAACTGTGGTATTGCATTCTGGATCGGGGTGGCTGAGATTATGTGTACCTACTGACTCTCTACAATTCTGTGGCCACAGCAGACATTGCTAATAAATCAGTGGTCTTCCCTACTGAAACTGGACGTGGCTTCAGATCTTTCTTAATTCATCCCTCTTCGAAGACCCTACCAATCGATTTGAGTTTTCAGGTGAGGGCAACCTATTCACCAACGATGTCCTGAGACAAGACCTAATGAAATGCTGGCTACTTCCCCTTCCCATGCTCATGACGGACGACACTAGTTGGTCCAGCACTGTTTCCCTTCCGCACCAGATGTGGCTTTAAAATCCTTCTTGATGTGGCCCTTAGATATAAAATAGATGTAGAATGTATTTGCAACTGTTAAGAGAATAGATATTAAAGTTCTCATCGCAAGAAAAAATGTTTGTAGTTATGTATGGTAATGGATGTTAACTAGACTTATTGCAGTGATCATTTTGGAATATATACAAACGTCGAATCATTATGTTGTATGCCTGAAACTAATATAAATATGTCCATTGTATCTCTATTTAAGAAATAGATCTAGGAAAATAACATTGAATAAAATTCAACATCTGTTATTTTTAAAAATTATATCAGGTTAGGATACTAGGAATAAAATTAAACATTCTTAACCTGATAAAGGCCATTTACAAAAAACTTAGAGTGAAGATCATATTTATCTGTGAAATGTCTAAGGCATTTCCTTTAAATTAGTAATAAGGAAGGCACTATTACATTGTAGCCCCTGCACTAAGACAAGAAAAGTAAATAACAGGTATAGACTGGAGATAAAGAAAACTGTCCTTATTTGCAGATGTTATGTTACACTTAAGAAAAAAAAAACTTAGTGGAAAAACTGAGAGTAAATACCTAGTGGGAAATTTGTACATGAAATGTTAACACATTTGGGACAGGAATTGCCTTTGGTGGGAGGAAGGAAGTACATGGGGAGGGAGGAACTTGAGAGAGGGCTTGAAATCTAATAAAAATGTTATATTTCTTATTCTGAAGACAAAGATGTCTATTATTAATATGAAAATACACAAGTTGTTTTTTGAAAAAACAAGCAAACATACACAAAAGGGCATATATGGCATTTATGTATGGAATTTTTCACAGTAAAATTATATGTTAAGTGCTTTGCTCAGTGCTCAAAGAGTGGAAGGGATTATTAGAATAATACGTTGTCCTCTCCCCATCTTCAAACCCGTGTCAGACATGACTGGTCCAACACCACCAAGCCCCTCCTTACTCCCCTGGTCCCCTGGGGACTGGGCCGTGAGCGGGTGTGGCCTGTTGTCTCCAGCAGATACTCGGGGCCATGGAGTCTCAGGTGGCAGGGGGCCCGGCCGGCCCGGCCCTGCCCAATGGGCCACTCCTTGGTACAAACGGAGCCACTGATGACAGCAAAACCAACCTCATCGTCAACTACCTGCCCCAGAACATGACCCAGGATGAGTTCAAGAGTCTCTTTGGCAGCATTGGTGACATTGAGTCCTGCAAGTTGGTTCGGGACAAGATCACAGGTGGGGCTTCTGGCAGGTGGGGAGGTGGGGAACAGAGGCGATAGCCTCAGTAGTACAAGTGTAATGGGGCCAGGTGGGACTCTGGAGGTTTCTGAGGTGTGATTGGGAGAAAGGCATGGCTCGAGGTGAGTTGTCTCAGGGGTAATGGGACAGGTGAAACTCTTGCCTGGGGTCTAAGGTGTTCTGGGGGTGGTCAGCCTCTCGCGCCTGGGTCAGGGAAGATACTGGCAGGTCCAGGGAGGTAGATCATTGTCTGGTCCTTCCCACAGGGCAGAGCCTCGGCTATGGGTTTGTGAACTACTCTGACCCCAATGACGCAGACAAAGCCATCAACACCCTCAACGGCCTCAAACTGCAGACAAAGACCATCAAGGTTGGTGCCCTTGCTCTCTTGTGCTGCTTGCCTCCCCCAACCCCCGCATTAGTACCCATTCTGACTGTCCCCACCAGGGGCACCCCCTTCATGCCATCCATCCCTCCCCATGGTTTATCCCCTAAGGGGTCTAAATCTCTCCCCAAGGCTTCCTGGCTGGCCAGTCTGGGGGCCAATGGCTTTGCCTTTCTGAACTTCAGTTTTCTCACTTGTCAGTGGGGAGACTATTAGCCTCCACACAAACTGGCATGAGGAGAGTGACCAGGGCCCTATGGCAGCCCCCTCCCTGCCTTTGTTATGGAAATGGGGGAGGGGCGGGGCCCCATCTGCCATCTGGAGCCTAATTAGTGTCTAGGAGGGTGGGCTTATGGGTGGGCCACTCCCCGACCTTTATGCAATGCCCCTCCCTCCACAACCTCCTCTCTCAGCAGCTGCAGCTGGGACCCTGGGAGCCCATGTTCCCTAGGGTTGGGATTGCCATGGAAACCCCCCTCTAGGTTTGCCTGGAGTGTCTGGACTCCACCCCACAATTCTGCTCCTGAACCCTGAGGGAAGGTGGGCTAGAGAGGCACCCATTTGACTCTCAGTTCACCATGGGAACAGAGGTATAGGAATCTTTTCCTCTCCCTGGGGTGGGAATGAGGTCATGACTTGATGGGTCTCTCGTGGCCAACTAGACCCAGAAACCCCCAAGCATGAGGGTGGACCCCAGTGATGAACTGTAAGACCCTGTGTGTGTGGGTATGACACTAGGCTGCGAAACAGTGTTTGTTGGACACCGTGCCTATGTAAGTGGCTGTCGTCACATAGGTCGAGCTATTACAGACTTCGGGTGTGTTACTGTGTTTGTGGGACGTGCTGTCTATTTGGCAGGTATTTGTCACACACTGTGACTCCAGCTGTGACCGGGTGGGGCTTCGCGGGTATGTCTGGCTGTGGCAGGGTGTTCGTGTGTCACAGTAAAGTTGTGCGGTATGTCTACCCGGGCCCCATGCAGGGTGGAGCGTGTGTGATGTTGTGGGCTTGTGGCAGTTTGGCGTGTGCAAGCAGCTCTCACTGTAATTGTATAAGATCCTCAGAGTTGCCATGAACGTGGCCAAGGCCTTGTGTTACGCTCTCGCTTCGGTAGCCACCATGACTGTGCATATAGCACACTGTGGCCGTGGTGTGTGTGTGTGTGTGTGTGTGTGTGTGTGTCTGCTGGGGGGCGGGGTGGGGGCTGTGTTGTATGGTCAGGCCTGACTCGGTGTTCCAACAGATCTGCCCAAAATATTTCCAGCCGCCCATTGTGTGCCAGGCATTTCCTGGTGTGGAGGGGAGAGACCCCGGTTAGCGCACATCATGGAGGAACAGGAAAGCTCCCTGAACACCTCCTCTGTTTCTCAGATGACCCCCGACTGAAGACACCCACCCAGGAGCTTAGACCCCCCCTCTTCCAGTCACCTCCAACTTCAACCCAAGAAGCCCTCACCCCTCAAAGCTCCTAGACCTCTACGGAAGAGTGGAAATTGTGAAGGACATTGCCGTGATTTTTAATTATCATTACAGAAATAATAGCCGCTGATGTGTTTTCTTTTTTTCCTGGTGTGCACAATGGCATTAATTAGAACTCCCCCACCCTCTCCCTGAGCACCCTCCCCCTGATCCACCCCAGCTCAATTTATTCATTTTGTTAGTTTTTTAATTAGTTATTGCTAATGAAGTAACATGCCCTCACAACTCACAGCTGCAAACAAAAGCCAGACCCTTCACAGTGACCCCTATCTACCTAGAGGTTAATTTAGAAGAAATAGGAAATAGAGGGGAGAGGACCTCATGACACCCCTTGCCCCGCCAGCTATAGGTCACCCTGTTAGCACTTGGGGGGCGGACCCTTCAGTCCGTGTTTCCAGGACATTGATACACACAATGAGAGGGGGGTCACACAACACTCGCTGCTCTATAAATGGACTTTTTCTTTCCTCCACTTTACAATACTCACCACTGTTCCGGGGAAATCAATATCCACGTCCACCATTTTTTAAACAGCTGCAGAGAGTTCCATTGTTGGGCTGGGCCATAATTAATGACATGATTCGAATGATCGTACTAAAACATGACTAATTCTAGGAGAAATATTTTGAAAGAGAGTAGCGGGGGTAGGGCTCAGGATCCGACTCAGATGGAAGAGGACAGGGAGGACATTTCAACTGAGACCTGGAGAAGAAAAAAGGGGAAGAGGATTCCAGGCAGCAGGAACAGCTAGCACAAAGGCCCGGAGGCAGGACCCGGTGCTTGGGAAACAAGGAGGAGGCCTGTGTGATTGCAACAGAGTGATCAAGGGGGAAGTAGGTGGAGATGAGTACCGGGGACGATGCGGCAGGTGGTATATGGCCTGGTGGACCATGGGAAGGACTTGAACTTTGAAGAAAGTGGGAACTGTGGATGGTTCTGAGCAGAGGAGGGATGTGACCTGGCTCAGATGTTCACAGGCGCCCTCTGGCTGCTGTGGTGGGAACAGCCTCGAGAGGTGAGGTTGGGAGGGAGGACCAGGGCAGAAGGCTACTGTACTGGTCAGGGTTAGCAATGGTGGGTACTAGGCCAGAGTGGGGAGACAAAAGTGGGAGGATGTATTCAAGTTCTGGATAATGAGGAAGGTAGAGCCAACAGGACTGATGGTAGACTGGATATCAGTGTGAAAGTCAGAGAGGGGTCAAGGACAACTGAGGCTGGGTCCTGAGCGCTCAGGAGAACAGAGCTGCCATTACTGAGTAGGAGCAAGTTGGAGGAAGCCAGAAGCCAGATGCCTCTGTGCTGAGGGTGACCCCCATGAAACCCCCTTCTGAGGTGCCCGGAGGCAGGTGTCACCTAGGTAGAGAGCTCAGGGACCAGGTTCACGCTGGGAAAGGACATTTGGGAGCTGTCAGGGTTGAGCAGGTGGCTAAAGACCTGAATGACTCTCAGGGACCCAGTGTAGTTGGGAAAAGAAGGGGCCAGTGTCCCAGGCTCACTTTCTGAAGGCATGGGACACATCAATGCTGATGGGATGTCCAGCATGAGAGCATGAGCTAGGGACACAGAGTCCCTGAGGTCTTCAGGGAGACATGTAAACCAGGGGTGTGGCTCCTTTGACCTCAAGTGACAAGTCCTCCATCACTCTGTGCAGGCAGGGCCCCAGTCATGTCCTCTCCCCCAGGCCCTGGTCGGCCGCAAACGTGGTGACCACTCAAGAGATATTCGTTGAGGGAATAGATAAAGCATTTCTGTGACTCAGTGGTGGTTCGTATGTGGCCTCTCACTCCTCATGTGCAAAATGGGTGTTCCCCTCACACACATCCGCCTGACCCTCCCCCAGGTGTCCTATGCCAGACCCAGCTCTGCATCCATCCGGGATGCCAACCTGTATGTCAGCGGGCTCCCCAAAACCATGAGCCAGAAGGAAATGGAGCAGCTCTTCTCCCAGTATGGTCGCATCATCACTTCCCGAATCCTGGTGGACCAGGTCACAGGTCAGACCATGGGGGTGGGGAGAGCATGCACCTGGCGGGGGCACTGGGTGGAGGCATCTTGGTGGGACCAAAATGGAGAAATGGGAAATGGCAGGGCAA
Organism: Desmodus rotundus; assembly: GCF_022682495.2. NCBI lineage: Eukaryota > Metazoa > Chordata > Mammalia > Chiroptera > Phyllostomidae > Desmodus > Desmodus rotundus. The sequence continues at coordinate 43,142,662 of NC_071395.1, read as the reverse complement.
AACTCGGGGGAACAGGAGGGGATCGCCTGGGAGGAGGCAGGGTCCTCATGCCACCCTCTCTCCTGGCAGGTGTGTCTCGGGGTGTGGGGTTCATCCGATTTGACAAGAGGATTGAGGCCGAGGAAGCCATCAAAGGACTGAATGGGCAGAAGCCGCTGGGTGCAGCCGAGCCCATCACGGTCAAGTTTGCCAACAACCCGAGTCAGAAGACAGGGCAGGCCCTGCTTACTCACCTTTACCAGTCATCGGCCCGGCGCTATGCAGGCCCCCTGCACCATCAGACACAACGCTTCCGGTAAGCCCCCTGCTACCCCTAGCCCTGGATACCCCAGACCCCCAGGCCTGAGGCCCAAGGCTTGCAGCCGCCCTCTCTGAGCCCCATTCCCTCAGGGAAGAGGGACACTAGCACAGGCTCACATGCCGGGGTCACTGAGGGCAGCAGAGGGCAAACATGGGCTTCTGTCAGGTGCTGAGGCCAGGCCCTTGTATACAGCAGGTGTTCGGTATGTGCAGGGCACTGTGAGTGAGTGGCATTATCAGCGTTTAGAATCACCCGATCAGGTCCGCTCTGACTGCCCCTTTCTCTGGCACATGACTCCAGTTGTCTGCCTCAGCTTCCTCATGCAGATTTCACGAGTGCTCACTGCGTGCCAGGCACACTCATTTATCCTGCACCATCACCATGAGAATGCGGTTTGTCTTGTCCTCATCTGACAGATGGGGACCCAGAAGCTCAGAGGGGCCTTATCACTTGCCCAGCCCAGCCACTGTGGTGAAGAGACTCAGACCCTTCCTTCTGGGGACCTGAGTCCAGCAGGGTGGGGGCAGGCAAGTGGGGCTGGACAGCCCGGAGAGGGAGGATGAGGGCGTGGCAGGGCTGGCGAGAGGCGGTGCTGGAGTGCCCACGCTCCGTGCCAGGCAGTGTCCAGCCGAGCGGGCAGCGGGGGCAGGGCTGGCACTGCTGGCCTACAGGGTGGGGGCAGGGAGGGCAGGCTGGCTGGCCTGCATCACAGCCGGGATGTGCCTGGAGGCCACCAGTGACCACCCTTTCTACTCCACAGGCTGGACAATTTACTCAACATGGCCTACGGAGTCAAGAGGTAACAGTGCCCCCACCCCACTGCCCCTGGCCCCTTGCTGTCCCTCCTCAGACCCTTACCCTGACAGATACCCCCTCCACCTTGCCCCTGGGATGGCCAGTTTAGCCATGTCTGCCCCTGTCAAGGAGTCCATTAAGAGATTTGCGGGCTGTGGAGACTAGTAAATGCCTACAAAGAGCTACTGTGGAATTTGAGCCCAGGAGCCCTGTCCACGACCTCTCTGTGGCCTCTCCAGCCCAGTGGAAGGCGGGCAGTGTTGCCCGGGCCACAGCCATGCCCCTGGTTCCCGTGTTAAGCCTGAGTTCCACCTGCCACTGTTGGCGATCCTTACTGAGCGTCACAGACTGCCCCACTCTGCCCTGTGGTCGGGGATGAACCTCGAGGCCTCCGCGACATTGTCCACATCCCGGGCCCTGTGAAGGTCCGAGTGTATTGAATCATGAGCTGTGGAGCGCAGGCTGAGTGCCAGCTGCTTGGCTTGTGACTGGGTACCCAGCGTGGCCCAGCCAGACTGGGTTCCTCACGGAGATGGAATGACATTGAGCACAGTACTTGCCACATAGTGAGCGCCCAATAAAAGGTAGCTGCTCTTATGATTATTGTTACTGTTATTAATTAACTCAGTCTAGTGGGAAAGGAGACAGATAAATGAACAGTGATGAGGATGGAGAAGTGGGCAGAAGGGGTGATGGGGGCCCAGAAGAGGCCGACCCATCTGAGGCAGCAGAGTGCAAGCGGAGCTCCTGACAGCAGGAGCAGCCCATGCAAAGGCCTAGAGGAGGGAGTGAGCAGTTAATCCCGAGCCCACCCATCTGAGTGGAGCCATGTGCCTACTGTGTACTGGGAGCTGTTCTGGGCTGGGGCACCACAGAAAACAAAAGCTTTTAGAGAAGAGGGAGCCGACTGTAAGTACATGATTTAAATAGGAAAAGCCCAGAGAGAGGGGTAGAGGGAGGAGGTGACCCCCTTATGGGTCAGAGGAGGTGTTCAATTGTGCTTAGTCCTGAATAACAGGAGGGAGATGCTTAAATGGCTACACTCACATCTGGACTCCCAGCGCTGCCCTTCTGGGGTGGCCCTCCAGGCTCATGGCCAGGTAGCCAATAGGACAAAGGGGACAGCATGGCTGAGGGCAGCGTCAGGATGGAGTCAGAGAGGGTAAGAGCAGGAGTTGGAGGGGAAGATGTACCAAGGGAAGGGGGTAGCCAGGGGTGTGGGGAAGTAGTCAGGGTCAACAGAGCTAAGGACCAAATAGAGCCAAAGGTCATGGGGCCAGGGTGTAATTTGGGGCTTAGGGCAGGATCATGGGTGCGGGCCTAATGTTCAGGGATGGTCAGAGGTCAGGAGAAGGTCATGGCGAAGACTGGGGGCTGGTGTCCCAGAGCCAGTGGGGCTGAAGGTGGGATTACAGATGGAGGACACAGCAGGGTCAGGGCAAGAGTCGCAAGGACAAGGCATGATCAGAGGTCATGGAGGTATCAGGGGTCACAGGATCACGGGATTGTCGGGGGCATGCCGGGGGTCAGGGCAGAGCCCGCGTGACCCCCAAAGTAGTCCCCTGTCGCTCATCGCCAGGTTCTCGCCCATCGCCATCGACGGCATGAGCGGCCTGGCGGGCGTGGGCCTGTCGGGGGGTGCGACGGGTGCTGGCTGGTGCATCTTCGTGTACAACCTGTCACCGGAGGCGGACGAGAGTGTGCTGTGGCAGCTGTTCGGGCCATTTGGGGCAGTCACCAACGTCAAGGTCATCCGCGACTTCACCACCAACAAGTGTAAGGGCTTCGGCTTTGTCACCATGACCAACTACGACGAGGCAGCCATGGCCATTGCCAGCCTCAACGGCTACCGCCTGGGCGAGCGTGTGCTGCAGGTGTCCTTCAAGACCAGCAAACAGCACAAGGCCTGAGCCACTGCCGCCCTCCCTACCCTCCCCGGGCAGCAGAGAGAGAGAGAAAGAGAGAGAGAGAGAGAGAAAGAAGGGGCCCGAGAGAGACAGCACAGGCAGACCACGAACGGCACGAGGCCCCGCACCCCTGCGGAAGCCACAGGGTGAGCACTCGGGCTGGGAGGGTCTGCAGGCAATGGGGGGTGCCTGGGGGTCCCCCACCCCGTCCTCCTGCCCCTACCCCAGGCTGGGCTGTTCACTCTCTCGTCTTGGTTTTGTTCATGGCGATGGTTTTTGTTTCTTTTTTCGGCTAAAAAGAAAGCAGAGATGTGCCCCTATCCAACCCTCAACCACCCTCCATGGGATGGCTTTGGGGGGGTGCTGGTGGTTTCCTCCAGGCCTCCCCAGTGCTGAGGTGAGCCTAAGTGGGGGAGGAAACAGGTTTAAAAATCCCCAACAAAGCAAAACGTGAGAGGGGTGTGGGCATCCCTGGCCCAGAGCCCCTTGGTGGATTGTGAGGAGCAGGGTGAGGGGCTGGAAACAGAAACAAAATGAAAAAAAAAGGGGGGGGTGGGAGGGGAAGAAAAACTCTATTTTTGTAAAAAGGGAAAAAGACCTCGTGGAGAATTTTTACTGGGGATTCTTGAACTTGAAAAAAAAAACAAAAAAAGACAAAAAAAAAGAAATATTTTGACAGGCTATGTTTACCAACTGGGGCAAAGACAGGGAGCAGGGCTTGGGGGCTGGTGGGCTGTGGGGCCACAGAGACACACCCCGCAGGGGCACACAGCAGTGCTAACAGACCCAGAGACACTACCTGGACACATTTAGGAATCATCCAAACTCAGACACGTAGTAGACAAACACGTGGGTAAAACATAGAATACTGGTATGGGGCCGTGTAAACATGGTAGCAATTGAACACGGAAGTGGACAAATGTAGCCACAGGCGGACGTAGACCATGGCACATGTAGACATGCAAACATGCAAATATTTCCAGGCACACGCATGGATACATGAAAGTGGAAACAGACGCTTGGAGACACAAATCTAGACACTTGTTCACAGAGAAGCAGAGACACAACACGCAGATGCCCGCAGCATCCCTCAGGCCCAGGCAAGAGGCCCCAGTCCGATTCCTCCAGCCAGGCCAGCCCGGCCCCTGTCCCAGTTCTCAGCCCCACTCAACCCTGCCCTGGGTTCTCTGCAGAGCTCTCTTCTGGCTCATCCGTGGTCCATGCCACCCATGAACACAGGCGTGAACACGCAGCGTCCATGCATCCAGACACACAATACCTCGTTCACTTTTGGCATCATGGTGGGCGGGAAGCAGCACCCTCCAACACTTGAGGCCAAAGGACCCCCGTCCCTAGGGCTGAGCCTACCCTGGGCCCAGGCCCTGGCCCATGAGGCTGAGGGGGAGGCCGGGCCCTGAGTCTCCCCCAACCCAGGGCCTCCTCACCAGGCCCAGGGTGGATGGGCCCCGGGGCCCAGCCCCATATTTCCTTCCCATCCACTCGTCACCCTCTTTCAGTTTGTTGGGTTTTTCCGTCTTTCCAGATGAGTGTGGGCAGTGGACGCAGCCCCCATTCTGAGCCCCAGCCCTGGCTTCTGTCTGGACTTTCCAGCCCCCTAGTTTTCATTCTTTGTTAACAAAAAACTCCAACAGAAGCCAAAGGCCAGAGCCCTTGCAGCCCCCCACCCCCACAGTGGGCCCAGTAAGAACTGAAAATTACTAACCCCGATTTTAAATTCAGTTGACCTTCCTCCGGTGTCCCTGCTTTGGTGTCTGGCTATGGCCCCATCTGACTGCCCAGCTCTCTCTCCCCCACCCCTCCCCGGTGTTTGTTATTAAACGTCTGTGGAGCTTCTGCTGCAAGGAACAAAAGGAAAAAAAATCAAAAAAGCAACAAAAAAACAAACAGAAGAGGAAAAAAAGCGACAAAAAAAGGAAGAAAAAAAAAAACAGAAGAGATTTAAAAAAAAAAAAAAAACAGGAAAAAAAAACCAGACATAAACTGGCACCAGTTAACTTTCTTGTACTTTTTTGCCGAATTTAGCTTCTTGTAGTTTTAACTTATTGCTATGTTAACTATTTATTCTTGTTGCCCTGTAAGGACATTTGTGTATATTTCTGTTCCTTCATCCAGTTTGCAAGTTTAAAGGGACCACGATGTTCTCTTTGTTTCTTTAAGTTTTGCTGAGACGTGGTTATGCCTAATTTATTTATAAAAGGGGAAGTGGAATCATTAAAGTAATAATTATTAATAACAGTAACGGTAGCGGAGTGGCACCAGGGGGGCATGTGCGCTCTTTGGGGCAGTCCTCCACGTGGCCAGCGACGCCCGGTCTCAATGGGATTATTTTTGCTCGTCTTGAGAATTTTTTCAGTCCTATTTAGCTGGTGAAAACCCTAGCTTGTTCTTGATACACGAACCTATTTATTCTTGTGGTTTTTAAGTCCTCCCCATCTCCCCACTCCCCTCCAGCAGGGCAGGACCCCCAGTGGTCCCTCCCTCTCCCTCTGTTTCTCGGGGCTTTCTCCCCTCTGCCGTCCTTGCACGCGGGGACTCGCGGGCAGCGTGCCGGGGGCATCTGTGAGCAATAAGGGCTGGGTTTGACCCCCACCCTGGGGGGCTGGGTTCTGGAGAGGGTACCTCCCCAACCCACCCCCCCTACACCGAGGCCTAGGCCCCTGCTACCCCCGAGACTGGGAGGGCACTTCTTTTTCTAAAACACAGAACTCAGCCCAGCCAGCCAGGCCTCCTACCAGGAGGCCAGCCCAGGAGAGGGGACCTGGGGTCTTCCGTGTCCCTGGAAGACAGGGGCAGGGCCCATGGGGAGGAGGCTCAGCCCCTCAAGCCCTCCCTTCATCATCCTGTTATTTATTCGGAAGGTTTCACATCACGACAGAGTCCATATGTTGGAGATGATAAAGAACTGCAAAAAAAGAAAAAGGAAAAAAAAAAAAGGACAAAAAACCCCCCAGAACCCAACAAGAACACTTTGCGTTGCGTTTAGACTATTTATTACCGGATTACAGGCCTGGCCGCGGTAACAGACTTTTACATGGAATTGTTTAATTATTTGTACTTTTCATGCCAGAAAATAAAAGTTCAGAATCTTATGGCCACAGTTGGGTGTCTGCACCGGTGGGCAGGGAACGCTGGAGTGTGTGCCATCCGCCCTGGCTGTGTGGCCTTGCTCAGGCCGCTGTCTTCTGGGCCCGGGTCTCAAGCTCCTTGGCCTACCCACAACACAGTTGGGACTCAGGGATGGGTGGGAGACTTTCTTTGCGCCCAACTTTTCGGGCTGTGGGCATCTCAGGTGTTCATCTCACATGTGATGAGGCCTCACCTGGGGAGCCAGCCTAATGGCAAAGGAGGCAAGCCCAGCATCTGCAGGCAGCTCTTGCTCCTGCATTCTGCCCTATGCCCACCCTTGGCCCAAGCAAAAGCAAGACAGACACAGATGGGTTGGGGGTGTCATTTATTGTTTCTAGGTCACAGTCAATTCACCATCCCCACCAGCAAGAGAGGCATATGCCCTGGGTGGGGGCCAGGTGGGACAGGCAGTGAGCCACTAGGCTCGGGGCCTGGGGAGGGCGCACTCCTTCAGTCTATCTTTGGGGGCCACTGAGGCTTTGGAAATGGCTCTGCCCCACCTGACCCCCTGAGAACAGGGCAGGGGGCCCCTCATGGTTCCTGCCTGTGGGGAGGGCAAGGAGACTCGGAGGGCCAGGCCTTCATCCAGACTGTGGGGCAGGTAGGCAGCACCACTGGGAGCTGGTTCCACGTCTTGAGGTTCTGGGGCCGGTGAACAACCCAACAAGAAAGACAGACAAAGGGACACAGGTGAGGAGAGGCGGTGCCAACCTAGACCTGTTACTTAGACACCAGTGCACTCCAGTCCAGGCAGCAGAGACCCACTTCCCTGCCCACCTATGCTGGGTAGGGCTCGGGCTCGTGGGGCTAGAGCTCATCGTGCTCGCCGTCTGCAAGTGGTTCGGGGGGTGGCTCTGGGCAGGCGGCAGGTGTCATCAGCTCCATGAGGTACTCGCAACGGCTGGGCTCTGTGGTGCTGGTCACCACAGTCTCCTTCCCGCACAGCAGGCGCACCTGGGGAGGGTGGGTGGGCAGGTGGGGGCTCAGGTGGGCTTAGCCAGGCGTGGGTCCCCCACCCGGCTTCCCGCCCTGTCCACTCACTGTGGTGGAGCGGTTTGGGCCCTGCCAACAGCCAGTGCCCTGTTCATACTTCATGGCGCTGAACTTGTCATGTTCAGGGCCGGCCCACGAGCCCCAGGTGCTATATATAGGAGAAAGGGGTGCTGAGGGTGGGCTGATTGGGGGATTGGGGGTACCAAGGAGACGGGGGCTAGCCTAAGCCCACTCACCCGAGGTTGGTGGGGGAGCCGCCAAGCTTGGGTTTCTGTGAGACAAGCTTGAAGGGACAGAGCCGGTAGACGTACCTGTCATAGGATGGGGCTGGTGGGTAGGGTGCACACCAGCCCCTCAAAACTACAGACTGCCCCTAAGGCTGCCGCCCTCATTCCCCTGTGACCTTGCTCAGGCTCAGACCCTCCAAGTTCACCCGGCCTGTCCGCCCACCCTTGGGGCAGGGAAAGCGGGGGAACGCACTCATTGGTGGTGAGCTCATAGCACTGGCTGTACAGATAAGCAAACTCCCCATTTGGGCCGAAGTCAAAGGAAATCTCCTGCTCCAGGTTCCTGCAAGGGAAGGCCAAGTGGTGAAGGGACAGCCTAGCTGGCACAGACTGACTTAGGACAATGCTGGAAGTCCTGGTGATTAATGAAGGGCCACCTGGGGGCTGGTCTCCAGCTCCCTGCCACTTGGGACCCTCCCCTCAGGAGCCACTGCTGAGCCTTGGTAGCAGTGGTTGCCTGGACAACTCCCTATTACCACCACCTCTTGGGGAGCTCAGCTGCGGGGCAGGTGGAGACTCCACCCTGCTATGGCCATACCTGATGGACTCCTCCATGTCCCTCAAGGACCGTTCGACCTCCTCAAACTTGTTGCGGGCCTCCTGGGCGGCTGGTGGGGGCAAAGTGGGGGACAAAGTCAGAGGCACCATTATCTAAATTCAGAAGAATGGGAAGGAGGGCCTGGACTCATCCGCTCCACGCCCCCCAGGATTGCTCTGGGTAGGAATGCGCCACAGAAGGCCCTGGGGGTGTTGCCAGCCACAGACCCCACCCCACTGCCCAAGCTCTTGGCTCCCAAGGGATCAGGGCCCTGGGCCCTGTGGCGCCACTCGCTCCCTGCCCGAGAGGGTGGCACAAACAAGCAGCAGCCAGTAAGAAGCCAGATGGGCCCACAGGGCTGGTGGGGTGGTACTGGCCCCCACAGGCCCCAGACACCCACTCCAGGATACCCCCAGCCCCTCTGGCTTACTGGGGGATCAGGGGGGTGCTGGTTCTTGGGCACCCACAGGGGCAGGTAAGGGCACGGCTCCCTCCCTCCCAGGCCCCCCAGTGAGCACTTGCCATCAATGAAGGCCTGCGTCTGTTCATCATAGGGTGGCATTTCGTCCTCCTTGGTGGGGCTGGCCGGCTTGGGGGGGGTGAGTGGGGGCGGGGCCTCCTGGGGAAATGGACAAAGTCAGCAAATGGCCCTGCTCCCAGTCCAAAACCCCCTTCTCCCCCCACACACACCTGGGGTTGTTCCCCCTGCACCTGGAAATCCTCCTCCTCCTCTTCCTCTTCCTCCTCTGTCTCCCCTTCTTCCTCTTCTTCCTCCACAGACTGTGAGGGTTGGGGAACCAGGGGCTGCTCCTCCTTGGGCTCCGTCAGGTCAGGTACAGAAGGCACTGGCGGGCTGGTGGGCAGCACCTGGAGGGGTGCAGGGTGCTTGGTGCTGTGGACTGGGGGTCCACTTTCCAACCACATGGGCAGCCTCAGTGCCTCCACCCCTTCCTTCTAAGGGACCTGGAGGGAGGGACAGACAGCTGGGAGGGGGCTGGGATGGCCCAGCTGGCCAAGGTGGCGTGGTGCCAGAACTGGAGGCAGTTCCTTTGTGAGCCATGGGGCAGGGCAGGTGGGGGGAGAGGGAGGACTGCATCCCCGCCCCTCCACCACTGACCTCAGACTGGTACTTGTCCCTGATGGCAGCCCAAACTCGGTCATGGAAGGAGGCAGCATTCATCTGTGTGTCTCCCCCGAGCAGCGTCTATGTGCGTGTGTTGGGGTAGTGTCAAGACAGGGGGCTCCAGGTGCCCCTCCTGTGCCCCAGCCACATGTCAGGAGGAGCCTCAGGTTACAGCGCCAAGGGTGGGCGAGAAGACAGCCAAGGCCTGGCCTGGGCCAGGAGGAGTGAGGTGCAGCAGCCAGAAGGGGGCAGCACAGGCCAGCAGGAAAGAGGAACCCCTCCCCAGTGGGATGGCAGGTGCCTCCTGGAGAGACCAGGGACAGTGGGAAGGAGACAGGGAAGAGCAAGAGCACCAGAAATCATCAGGTCCTCAGAGGGAAAGGCAGAGGCAGAGGAGGGTCGGGAAGGGACCCAGCAGGGGACAGTGACGGACAGACTAAAGAGGAGCAGGGTCCAGCCTATGCAGAGAGGCAAACGCACAAACATGAGGAGTGCAAGTTGGGTACACACACTCGTGGCAGCCAGTGGGGGCGTGTGAGTGGGAAACCTGGCTCTGTCCCAACCAGACACCCTGTGGCACCCGCATGACCCCGCCAGGTTCTAAAGGGCAGGGAGAAGTGACGCTGGGTGGCTGCCCTCTTGGCTCACTAGGCGAGACCAGGCGCCCCAGTAGCCCTGGCCTGGGGCCAGAGGGGAGCTTTCCATGGGAGTGGCCCAGCTTGTCCCCGGGCCCCTGGCCCTAAAGTCTCCTGGGGCAGTCTCCTCTAGGAATACAAAGCCAAGAGGCAGCACGGGATACCTGGGCTTCCCCTTCTGACAGCGCCCCGTCCCCATCTGTGTCCAGCTCCGGGTGGGTCTGCAGCTCAGCCACTGACACTCTGCAGGGGCGCAGGTGGAGATCGACAGGGGTGAGCAGCAGGTACGAGGTGAGCTCTAGAGTTGGGGCCCCTTCCAGCCCCCAACCCTGGGAAGAATAGGTACTGGCTACAACCCAGTCCCCTGCCTCCTGTCCCTTCCTTAAGTCTCCACAACACTGAAGGGGCTCAGAGGAGAGACAGAGACAGGAGTGGGACTAGGAGACACATGGACTCCATGTCCACCAAGACCCTGTGCCCCTGAGCCATCGGCAGCATCCACTTCCTTTCACTCTCAGAACCCCACACTCCCAAGCTGCCCTCTGCCTTGTGCCCTCCACCCAGAGGAGCCCATACCCACAGTGGCCTGCGCACCACATCCTGTCCCCTACCCATCACCACTGCCAACCAGGGAACAGCCCACCCTGCCCATTCTGCTCCCTTGGTCCTTGTGAAACCCCCTGCTCCTGACTACTGAGGTGCCTGCCCACCCTCCACTGAGCCGTTTGCTTGGGGTCAGCCAGCAAGTGTAGCAGCAGCGGCACCGCTGGGATTCTGGCTTTGACCACAGGGCAGGCTTGCAAAGAGTAATGGTCCCCTCACTCAGCTCCTTGGGAGGTCAGTTTTCCTCATTTCCTCCACAATCGCCTGCCTGTTCTGACCCATTTTACACACAACTAGAGGCTCATCCAGAGAGAGTCAAGGACCAGCTCAGGCCCCAGGGCAAGGAGGTAGGAGGCGGGGAGGCTGGTTTCCAAAGGCAGGTGGGAGAGGGGGACCCCAGGCCCGGGCAGGGCAGACAGCCTGGGCACACTCACACCCCGTCCATGTTGTCATCCAGTTCCTGGAAGGCGCTGGCCGCCAGCTCCTGCTCTCGCTGGGCCTTGGAGGCAGCCTGCTGCTCTGTGGAGGGGCCACTCTGTCACCCTCCACTCTGCCCTCCAGCTCCCCCCACCCTGAAACCTGCCCTCTGCCAACACTGTATGCTGAGCCCTGTGTTGGGCGGTGAGGCCCTGAGTCAGGCCACTGTTGGGGGCAGTCGAGGACAGCCCTGGGACTTTGATCTGAGTGAGGGCTGGCAGAGACCACAAGAGGGGCGGGTGGGGGCCCATGCCTTAGGTTTACTATGTCTGGGAGGCCCCCACGAGAAGAGGCCCAAGCACCCCACCTGGTTCACTCTCCAACATGAAGGAGGTTGGGGGAAGTGGGGCCTGGGGTCCCTGGGGGACATCTAGGGGCAGTCACATTCAGGTACAACTGGACTTGTGCATGGGAACCAAAGGCAGCCAGAGGTCAGGGTCCCAGCCCAGAAGAGGCACCAGGGTCTTGTGCCCACTGAGCAGGAGGAGAGTGTGCGCCACGAGGAAAACAGAATCCTGGAGCAGTGGCTTCCATGAAGGAGGCAGAGAGAAAGTTCACACTTAAGAAACAGGAAATTCGAGCCTCAGAAACCAGGACAAAGAGTAAAGGAAGCCAGGTTCAATCAGGACAAAAACAGAGAAAGAGGCAAACCAGCTGCACAGCATTTGAGGGGGAGGCTAAGTGTGGGGACAGCTGTTTGGGCAGTAGGGGTCTGAGCGGATTTCTAAGTAGAGGGAAGGTGTCAAAGAGGACCACCCAGGAGGAGGAGATAACTGAAGGCCTGGGGTCTCCAAAGCCTTCAGTTATCTCTCTGTGTTGTGTAGGTGTGGCGGGGGAGGAGGGACAGGGAGCAGGGGAGGGAAATGGCCTCCGCTGAGGAGAGAAGGAAGGGGGATCCCTGCAGGTACCTCCACTCAATGAGCCACTGCGATTCTGGACAGGGAGCCTCTCTGTAATCAGCTCCTCCCTGGTTTCCTGGCTCCCATTCCTCCTCTGCTCAGAATCCTCTATGGCTCCCCTCTCACTTGGGGTAAAAGCTCAAGTCCTCCCCATGGTCCCTAACACCCTGTATGGCCTGCCCTTCAGTCCCTACCCTCGTCTCTCCTCCACTGCCCTCTCTCCCTCCCTCCAGCCACACCGCCACCTTGCTGCTCCCTCTGTAGGCGAGGGCTCTGTCCATCGTGTTCAGGGCTGTATTGATGGCACCTGCGGTAGGCCTGGCACACAGCAGCCACTCAGCAAACACTTGTTGGATAAACTACTGAATTATTGATTACAAGAAATCAGGGCAGAGAGAGAGAGGGAAGGAAAAATGCAGTAGATGCCCAGAGAGATGGAACTGGGGCCACACAGCTCCTGGTTACCAGTCATAAGAACAGCTGGAGCCACACGTCCAAATCCTTACAGCAATGCTTTGTCCTTTAACTAGTCTGGAGTGGAGGGTTTCTGTCCCGCCTCCCCCTTCTGTCCTGCTGCCATAGTGTGGCCCCTACAGAGCACACTGAGAACGAAGACCAAGGCTTCCAAGTTCCCATCACAGTGGCACAACATGCCAATAGCAAGGAAATGCTGAGCACAGCATAAAAAATCATAAAACCAAGGCAGGCCTGACTGGTGTGGCTCAGTTGGTTGAGTGTCGTCCTGCAAAGCAAAATTTTGCTGGTTTGATTCCCAGTCAGGGCACATGCCTGGGTTATGGCCTGTTCCTGGTCAGGGTGCATGCAAGAGGCGACCAACTGATATTTCTCTCACACATCAGTGTTTCTCTCCCTCCCTCCCCCTCTCAAAATAAATGAAAAAAAAATCTTTAAAAAAACAAACAACAATAACAACAAAAAAAACCCAAGGCAGTAGGAATTGCCAGGGCAAAGGGACACCTGGGAAGGTAAGAGATGCAGAAGCTCATTTTGCCTTAAAGGATTTGCCAATCCTGGCAAAACTGGATGTTTTGATGAGAACTTGTGGGGCCAAGGAGACAAAAGTCAAAGTCCAAGGTTGGGGGGCATAAGAGCAGACCCCCCCCTCAAGTAACTACACTGTGACCCCACGGGGCTACCCCCTCAGGGGGAAGAGGCTGGACTGGAAACCGCCCAGCCTGCGCTCCGATCTCAGCTCAAACCTGAATTTGGATTCGGGGATCTCTGAATGTTAGTATTCCCACAAGGCTGGCAGAAGGAAAAGCCCTTCCTATCTAGAGAAGTACCTCTCATCCTAGGCTGCAAATTACTCCTGTAAATGACTGTCAAATACAATGACCAACACAGAGTCAAGGACAACTAGGCACGCAGGGAACTGAGGCACCCTGATCAAAAAACTCAGCAGACAAAACAAACAGATGATGAACAAGTCTCCTGGGCCAGGACCCAGCCACGAGTCCAGGGCAAGTCATGGCCACCCTGCGACATACCTTCCCACAGCTTCTGATGCCGGTCTTTGGCCTCCTTTTCTGGCTTCTCAGCCTCCTCCTTCACTATCCGCAGCACCTCCACCTGGTCCTCCAGGGACTTCTTTCCGGCCTGTAGCTCAGTGAGCTTTTGCTGGGTGGGCAGAAGGCAAGCAGCCAACTTTCCTTCTGTTCTACCTTCTTCCTCATGGGCTGCCACCTCCCTGCCTCTACTCCACAGGGCACCATAGGATCTTTCCAAAACTCACAGCTCGCTGGGCCCCACCCCGACCCCCAACCTTGCTGTGGGTCCCTGCAGCCCACTGAAGAGAAACCCAAACACCTTAATGTGGTCCCAGGGCCCTGTGTGACCTTGGTGCCCCTCTGGCCCCACCTGCCCCATTGCTATTTTAAACTCTAGGACCCAGCTGCCCTAACAACATTCGGACCCCCTAACGCTCTCTGCCTCCAGTTCTTCACGCATGCTTTCCTTCTGTCTGGAATACTCTGCCTGGCCATCTCTGAATTACTCCACAGATTCAGCTTCAAGGCCTCCTCCTCCAGGAAGCCTTCCCATTTCCTGCCCCCAAGACCAGCAGAAGGAGGGGAACCAGGCAAGAATATCCTCTATGCCAAGACATCATGGGCATTATTTTGTCTGTCCCTCCTACCAGGCAATGCACCCTTGAGGCAGTTCCTGGTGTGCTTCCAGCCTCATGGCCGGGACATGGCACATCCTAGGCCTCTGTGGATATTTCAAGAAGGAATGAGTATGCTGGGCAGGCTCCAGCCTAGGAATGGGGTCCTAAGCTGTAGGGTCTTAGCCCGAGTGCCCACAGGATCACTTTCCTCCCAAGAACTTGCATGACACCTCAGCCTGGCCTGCTGCTAGGATCCTCCCAACTCCCCAGAAGGGCAAAGGTCACTTGGAGATACCCTCACCACATAGCTCCCCCACTATCCCACTATCCCCTGAACTCAGGAAGGAGCTCACTGCCCCATGAATTTGGGAGGGACCTCACTAGCCAGGCCACAGGGATGGGAGAAAAAGACCTGGAACCTTCCCTAGGCCGAGAAACAGAGCTGGAAGCCTTGCTCAGTGGGTCGAGCAGAAGCCCAGGAGCAGTGTTGAGGACTGTGACCCAACGAATAGCCAAGGGGTGATAGGCAAGGGAGGGAGACACACACTGGGGGGTTCACCCTCCTGTGGCTCCCAAAGCACCCACCCTTATTGAACTAACTCAGCTGCCGCTGACTGACACGATCCTGAGTCCTCCCCCAGTCACACAGTCATCAGCCCCATTTACAGATGACCAAACCACAGACCTGGGACGCAGGGCGGCATCCCTCCTGTTCTAGGAGGCAGCAGAGCTCCCCCAAGCCCACTTCAGCCTGCCACCTAATGCTCTAGTCAACGCTGTGCTGACCACTTGGTAACAGCTTACCCAATGACTAAATGCTAAGAGGACAAATGAGTAAACCAAGGCGTAGGCAGTAACTGGCCCTAGGCATCCACTTGTAGGGAGATGTCAACCCCACCCGGCCTTGCCCGCCCATGTCTCTGGGCCACAGGGCCCAAAATGTCCTGTGTCAGCCCCACAAGGCTACTCACCTGCTTCTCCTCCCGGGCCTTCTTCCAGTCCTCAATAAGGATCTTCTTCAGGCGGAACCCCTCACGGGTAACCTCTGCCATCTGCTGCAATGTCTCCCTCTCCTTGCGGCCCTTCTCTCTGGGGTGAGGGAACACACAGGCACCACCAGGGGGCATTTAGGACCCATCAGATCTGCCTCCTCCAAAAGGGCTCAACCCCACCTGCAGCCCCTACATTGGGAAAAATAAGAGCAAACCCTCCTCCTCTACCACCCCAGGCTCTCTTGGCCTCAGAGCCCCTGTAAAGAGAGATAGTAAGCAGTTCACCCACCCTCAGGGTCAGGAGTGGGACTAAGGAGTGCTGAGATATGGAGCTGGAAGTTGGCTAAGAATAAGGAGAGGAAAGCACAGCTGTCACAGACTCCTGGACAATCTGGCTAGTAAGTGTGTTGTGCATGATCAATCCTCTCCTTGAAGGAAAGATCTTCAGCCCTGGCTGGTGTGGCTCAGTGGATTGAGTGCTGACCTGAGAACCAAAGGGTCGCTGGTTTGATTCCTAGTCAGGGCACATGCCAGGGTTGTGGGCCAGGTCCCCAATTGGGGGCGCATGAGGCAACCACACATTGATGTTTCTTCCCTCTCCTCTCTCCCTTCCCCTCTGTCTAAAAATAAATAAAATCTTATTTAAAAAAATAAATGAAAGATCTTTAATCAGGACAGCTTACATAAATATCAGGACTTTTGATTTTGTTGGAAAACACATCAGGCCCTGTCACCTGTTGTCAACTGAACAGGAATCAAGGGCAGCTGTCCCTTTAGGTCCCACAACCCCCTTCACTCCCTAATGCCTTATACTCAGCCTGCTTCTGCTGTTTAGATCACCTGCCTGTGGACATTTCAGTTTTCAGGTCCTGCTCCACCGTGCAGCAATTAAAAGCATGGAGTCTCGAGTTAGACTGAGTCCCCGCTCTGCTATCTACTAGCTACATGACCCTGAGGAAGTCATTCTTTCTAAACTCGAGCTTCCCTAACTGTTGAACACACAAATGATTGCACCTGCTTCCCGGCCAGAGGAAAAACTGGTGGTAGAGCCTTCACAAGCCACCTGGCACAGAGTGAGTGCTCCATACTCAAAAGCAGAAAAGAGAGGCGGCCTGATTCACCAGGCAGGGCAAGGAAAGGTCCTAAGGGGTGGGTGGAACCCACGTACTTGCAAGTGTTCTCACAGACGATCCCACTATTGTACTCATCCGTCCCGTCGCAGCAGTCTGAGGGCAGAGGCAAGGGCACCATCAGACCCAGCAGTGTCTCCTTCCTCCTTCCACCCACCACCTCCTCCCCCAAATCCAATGGGATCTCATTTACCACACACTCCGTCGTTGACCCATCTGGAGGAGATATACAAGGGCTTATAGCCAGTATTGGTGCAGTGAAAGCTGCCATTAGGACAGGCAGCCGTGCCTGTGGGAAGAAAAAAGAGGGTTTTCAGAGTGTGCTCATGGCCTTACCCATCACATCCACCCAGACAGAACCCCCGACACACATGCACAGAGAGCACAAGACAAGCAGAACCACCACCGCTGAGTAAGGGAAAGAGACGGCTGCACACTCAGGGCCTGAAACAAAACTCTCTAGTGCTCCCTTCCTGACCCTCCTCCAGAACAGTGCCACCAACTCCTCCCTCCCTCGCCTTCACCTCTGTTTGCCCTTAGTTCCCACTCTCTCTCCCACCTCTGAATGCTTACATGTGCTGGGCTCTCCATTTGCAGCACCCTTCAAGATGCAGCTGAGACCACACCTCCTGATCCCCAGGCTGGGTGGGGGCCTCTCTCCTCACCAAACGCATGACCACTTGCTTCTGTGCCTGCTTTCCCCACTCAATCAACAGGGAGCAGGACTGGGTCTGTCTTAATTACCACAAAGGACCTGGCATTGACCAGGTGCTCACTAAATGTATGATGGATGAATGAATGGAGAAAAACTCACCTGGCTCATCCGAGCCATCCTTGCAGTCACAGTAGTCATCGTTGACCTGATCGAAAGGGATGGTGGTAGAACCATCCAGACAAGTGAAAGGCTTGGACTCATCGTAGAAATGATGGTCTGGGGAGGTGGGCAAGAGAATCAGCCCAGGGCAGGAAGAGGCTGTCTCAACCTAATGGCACCTCTGCTTCCTCCCACTGGCTGAGCGCTGCCACCTTCCCTACCCAGAGTCGGGGAAACTGAGGCCAGAAGCTATAAATGCCTAGCCAAGGAATCAAAGTAGACCCCTTCTACACCCCACCCACCTACCCACATCCAGAGACAGACTCACTGGTGAGAGGGACGCCCCGGGGCCGCTTGACCTCCACGGACCAGCACACGGGGAACAGCAGCAGCAACAGTAACATCTTGGCAGATGATCGGAGGCCGGAAACCGGCTCTATGGAGGAAGCAGGCGACGGGAAGATGCGCTGTGCCCCAACGCTGCAAGAAAGGGGCGGCTGGTCAGTGGCAGAGGGCTACTTCCAGCCAAAGGAAAGCGCCTCTTCCTCCAGCCAATTGGATTCCTCCACCGCTTCCGGGCAATGGAGGGTCATAGGGGTATATATCGGAAGATCTCTCTCCAACCCTGCCCAGTGGAAGGGTCTCACTTTGCTCATATCAGTGGTGGAGATCTCAAAACCTCCGCTCCCTATGCGGGGGATTGTGAACTATCCAATTCCCGCCAATACGCCGAGCCGGTTAACAGCCTCCCCCACTCCCGACGCACACTCTCAAGATTACCCCAAAAGAAAATTGGGGTGCCCTCCCGCCCGCTAGTTCATCACTTACACGAGGCAGGGGCAAAGGTCAATCAATATCCACCGCGCCCCCCTAACCCAGCAGCCAACTGTTCTTCCGGCAGAAAAAAAGGCGGAAGTATGTGTTATATCCGGCACACGCTGTGCACCAAAACGGCAGTTCAGGGACACCATGTTGGGAGTGGCCAATGGGGTGCCGGAACATGGACGGCCATCTTGGCTAGGACGCTGAAGCCTTACAGGAAATATTTCTGAAGGTTCGCGCTTAATGGCGGCGCAAGGTGCCTCCATCTTGGGAGTGGCGGCTTTAAGGTTGCAACAGAAAGTTCCTGAAAAATGCCCGTGAACACTAGGTGGATTTGGGGTGGGAGGAGGAAAAAAAAAAAGGGATTAACACGTGACTCGAAAGTCGGCGCGACCCTGCTCCGCCCCCTGTTGGGACCACCCCTCCGCGCAGCAACAGCCAATGAGAGCAGCGATGCAGAACGGTTTCCATGGGAGCGCGGAAGGGAGGAGGGGAAGAGGTTACCTAGCAATTGGTAGATGCTGCGAGGCCCAGCCAAACCGTCGGAAAGTGCATTCCCAGAGTCAGAGGAACCCAAACTGACAGATCCGGGACTGTGGTGATCCCTAGTCGCCCCTTTGGCCCTAACCCAGTCATGGCGTCTCCCCTGTGCTGGGCGGCCTCCACCAACGCTCTGCCTTCTCAGGACCAGCTTTCGACCTCTTCCAAGTCCAAGGGCAGTCAAGCTCAGGCCAAACGCCGCCACACTAGAGGCAAGGGCGTGGAACAGGCCTGGCACCCCCTCCATTCCAAGAAGGTACCCACCCATGCCAGCGTGGGGAAGTCTGCTGTGCACACGCAGGTGGCTGAGTTACAAAGGAAGATACAACTATTAGGTAAGATGGCTCCGAAGGGCATAAAATGCTCAGGAATCAACAGTGTCCACCCAGCCCTCTGATTAGACGTGGTGCAACGTGGTGCGATTGGACATAGTGTTTTACCACAATTCATCCAGGTGGCTAGTTCTGGAGTCAAAAAACTCATTTTGTTCATGGTTTTTCTTATCTTATAAAACTCTTCCTGGACCCAGAGCCAACTAGACTGTATTTCATGCTTTTGTGTAATTTCAACTCTTCAGTCATGCATGATGTGAAAAACATTGGTTCTAGCCCTGGCCGGGTAGTTCAGTTGGTTGGAGCATCGCTCCTGTACACCAAAAGGTTGTGAGTTCCATCCTCCATCAAACGCATACCTAGGTTGAGGATTTCCTGCCCCCCCCCACGGTGTGCATGTGGGAGGCAACAGATCTCACATTGATTTTTCTGTGTCTCTCTGTTCCCCTTCTTCTCTTTCTCTAAAATCAATAGAGAATCCTTAGGAGAGGATTTTAAAAAAAGTTTTGGAGACAGATTTTTCTGGGTTCAAATCCTGGCTCTGCATATACTGATGGTTTGATCTTGGGGGACTAAGAGCGACCTAATTGTTCTCAGTTTCTCCATCTGTAAAATGGGGATGACAGTACCGCCCCATAGGTAGTTGAAATGTGTTAAGTGCTTGGAGCAGTGTCTGGCACACTATACATTGTAAACCAGGGGTTCTCAAAGGGAGAGGACAATTTTGCTTCAGGGGGGACATTTGGCAAAGCCAGGGGACATTTTTGGTTGTCACACTATTGGTGGCAGCAGGTGGGGATGGCTGCTGGCCTCTAGAGGGTGGGAGTCCAGGAATGTTGCTCAACATCCGACAATGCACAGGACAGCCCCCACAGCAAATAATTGTACAGCCCAAGTGTCAGTCATGCCAAGGTTGGGAAATCTTGGTGTAAACCATTACTGTTATTATTGGTTTGTTATAGTGGTTAAAGGTCAGGAATCAGACTACTTGTGTCCTTAAACAATCTAACAAGCACAAGCCTCAGTCTTCTTGCCTATAAAATGGGTATGACATGGATATGCACCTAGTGGCACAGTATTTTACACATGGAGAGATCTTAGTCCAGCATCCAACACATAATAAATGCTCAAAGCAAAGTATTGTGATACCATTAAGTAAAGATGATTACGAAAAGATCATCCTTCTGGGAAGTCTTGCCCATCCCCCATCACGCTCTGCTTGTACCTGCCCATGTCACATGACCCCAGAGGGTGACCGGAAGTCCTTTTATGAGAGCACTCAGTGGAACATCAAGAAGAATCAGGAAACCATCGACCAGCTACTGGAGGAAACCAGGGTGCTGCAACTACAGCTGACAAACCTGCTCCAGGTGAGGGTGTAGGAGCGGGTGAAGAGGTTCCAGGGGTCAGGGCCAGCATTCCCAGGGGCAGGACACTGCCTCATGTACAGGTAGCCTGGGTAAGTGGTAACTGGGCTCCTCTCTTTGCAGGGAGATGAGAAAGTGGTCCAGGCATTGATTTGGGAATGGAAGTCCGAGAAGCCATACCTGAAGAACAGGACAGGACAGGTTTGCCCCACACCCCCTCCACTGACTATCTCCCTTCAATTTTTTTTTACAGATTTTTTTTTTAGAAAGGGGAAGGGAGGAAGAAGGAGAGGGAGAGAAACATCAATGTGTGTGGTTGCTTCTTGCACACCCCCTACTGGGGACCTGGCCCTCAATCCAGGCCTGTGCCCTAGACTGGGAATCCAACCAGGGACCCTGTGATTTGCAGGCCAGCATTCAATCCACTGAGCCACAACAGCCAGGGCCATCTCCCTTTATTTTCAGCCTGGATCCCCTCCCCACTGGACTCCCTACCTCCTGCCCCTCCCTCTCTAGTCCTTTCTCCATACCAGCCACTACTCATTTATTCACTCAATTTTTATCACACCAACCATGTGCTTGGCATGATATTAGGTGGTAGTGATCATACAGTGGGAAAAAAAAACAAAAACCCAAAGTCCCCACTGGAAGAGGGATTCACACTTTTTAAATTTTCATTTATTAATTTTTTTTTTTAGAGAAAAAGAATCATCGACTTGTTGTTCCACTTATTTATGCATCATTGATTGCTTCTTGTATATACCCTGACCACGGTTGGAGCCCTCAACCCTGGCATATTGTGACAGTGCCCTAACCAATTGAACTACCTGGCCAAGGCTTGGGGGTTCACACTTTAGGTTGATGGTTGGGGGGTCAGCAAAGACCTTCTCTTTAAGTGGTGATATTTGAACTGAGAATGGGCCAGCCAGGAAATGATCTGGGGGAAAACACTCCAGTCAGAGGGAGCAGCAAATGCAAAGTCTCTGGGGGTGGGAACAAGTGTAAAGTGTTCGAAACATGGGGAGGCCAGTGTTGCTGGACAGGAGTGAGTGAGGGGGATCGGTAGCAGGTGAGGGCAGGAAAGTCATCAGCAGGCCTGCCAGCTGTGCTGAGGGGTGCAGACTTTATATACGAAGACTCAGGGAAGTGGAAAGCAGACTGTGAGAAAGCAGGAGTGGAAGCCAGGAGGAGGTCACTGATGAAAGGTGGCATTGGGTACAGTAGGATGAAAGCCAGAAATAGGAAGAAAGTGCACTCGAGGGGGACCTTTGACATAGAGTGGAATTGCTAACAAATTCAATATAGGTGGGAGAGAAAACAAGAAGGTGAGGATGACATCAAGGTTTTGGACTTGAGTGCTTGGAAGAATAGAGCTGCCGTGGGCTGAGGTTGGGAAGATTTGAGAAGGGCAGGTTTGGAGAAAAGGCAAGTGCTTGATTTGGCCACAACGATTTTAAGGTGCCTGTGCACACATCTGGAAGGTGCCTGTGCACACATCTGGAAGGCAGTGATATGAGCGTGGAGATAGGAGCCTGCAGTTCAGGGAAGGCTGCATTTGGGTGTCTTCAGTGTATAGGTAGGTGATCTTTAAAGTCCCCAAGACTGGACAGGAGATCATGCTGGGGGTGGGTGTAGACAAAAGAGAGAAGACCCTGGGGCTGTCTCTCCAAAGGCAAAGGAGAGAAAGAAGGGGCAAATAGGGAGGTGGGTGGAAAACCAAGGAATGGGCTTCCTGAAGCCACCAAAGTAGAAAATCTGTGGGAGGAGGGTCAGCCAGGTCAGATGCTGCTCAGAGACAAGGGAGATGAGAACTAAAATATGGGAGAAGGAAGCTCCTGAGGAAGGACTAGGGGGTGGTTCAGGTCCCTGCTCTGGCTCCTCTCCCTCCAGCAGGCCCTGGAACACCTGGACCACCAGCTGAGTGAGAAGGTGAAGCAGCTAAATGCTCTGCGGCACCAGGTGAGGTTGCAGCAGAAGTGGCTGGAGGAGCTCCAGCTGCAGCACAGTCTGCGTGAGCTGGTGATGGCAGAGGCACAAGATGGCAACACTGAGGTGGCCAAGGTGAGGCCAGTGAGGTGTGGAGGGGTGGGAGGTGGGCAGAAGCAAGAGGGGGTGCTTAATCCTGGGATGGAGGAATTGAGGAGTGGGGAACTCAGCCCAGCCTTGCTTCCCTTTAGACCTTGCGGAACCTGGAGAACCGTCTGGAGAAGGCCCGGATGAAGGCGGAAGAGGCAGAACACATCACCAATGTGTACTTGCAACTCAAGGCCTATCTACAAGTAGGGACCACAATGGCTGGGGAGGGGGAGGCAAGTGGGAGGGCTAGCCTGGCCAGGGACAGCAGTCACAGGCCTGCCCCACTCCTCACACCCCAGGAAGAGAGTCTTCACTTGGAGAACCGTCTGGACTCCATGGAGGCTGAGGTGGTGAAAACCAAACACGAGCTGGAGGAGCTGCATGTGGTGAACCAGGAGGCACTCAATGCCCGGGACATTGCCAAGGTGCCAGCCCGCTGGTCCCTGGGGATCCTGCCCAGAGGCCATGGTCTCCTGGCCCCAGAATCTGAATCCCAGCTGTCCCAGAGCCCCTCCCATCTATCTCCTAGGACCTTGTGGCCTGGCCCAGTTGGGCCTGCAGCTCCAGCCCTAAGCCATGGTAGATTCCAGCTGGTCCTGCCGTTCCCCTACCTGTCCTTCAGAATCAGTTGCAATATATGGAGGAGACTGTGTTCCGAGAGCGGAAGAAGCGTGAGCGCTATGTGAGTGAGTGCAAGAAACAGGCAGAGGAGAAGAAACTGCAGAACGAACGCATGGAGCGCAAGGTGGGTGCACCCAACAGTGCCGGGACCAAGGCCCTGTCCCACCTGTGCTGACCCTTGTTTGGTTGCCTTTGCCCTGGCTCCCAGGACTGGGCCCCACCCACTCCCTGACCCTTGTCCAGATACCCTTTCTTGGCCTCTGTCCTAAGCCCTTGTCTGAAACCTGACCCTGGACCTGACCTCAACCTGGAGCAGACCCAGCGAGAGCACTTGCTGCTGCAGTCTGATGATACGATCCAAGACAGCCAGCGGGCCAAGGAGGAGGAGCTGCAGCTGCGCTGGAACATGTACCAGATGGAAGTGCTCTTCGGCAAGGTCAAAGATGCCACTGGGGTGGCCGAAACACATGTGAGTGCTGCCCACAGCCCTCTGTGCCCTGGATCAATTCTTCAGCACACAAACCTGCTCCCTTAAAAGATACCCCTTCCTCCTGAATCAGCTACCATCCCATTTTTCTGCTGCCCCTGACAACAGAATCCATGCAAACTGTCTATACTCACCCCCATCCCCCTCCTCCTGTTCACTCTTACACCAGTGATGCTGACTGCTTCGGCATGTGGGCTCTGTGAGAGCTGGGGGTTCTGTCCCTCCTCTCCTGTGTCTCCATCACCTGTAACATGGTCTAGTGCCCAGCACACTGCCTAGTGCCACCCTAGGCCCAGGGGAAGCCAAACTCCTGCCCTGAGCCCCCTCTTTGCAATGTCTTCTTTGAAATTTTTTTAAGACCCTATGTTCCCTGCTGGCCAGCACTGATCCCACTGAACCTCAGTGTGGCTTCTCCCCTTTGGGCACTCTGCAACCCACTATACTCTTCCTGTGGGGTAACCCCTGAGAAGTTCCAGGACTTGGATCTATGACATCATCTGAGGCACTGTGGCTGGTCACCTTTTCAGAAATTGGCCTGGTGGGCAGATCACTTTCACAGCCGGCCAGTATTTCCTCACAGAATTGAGTGAGATTCACCCCCAGAACGTGGCTGGCACCTTGATTTTGGAAAGCAGCTATGGCCACTGCCACCTGCCCTGCACACAGATTTTTGGCTGATTCAAATTCCTGATATGGAGTGGGAAGGGCCCAGCAAAACTTATTTGTCTGAGGCTACCCACCCTTGAGGGAGCCCTGAGTTCTACTCACATACTCCCTAAACATCGCTATACAGAAGTCACCAGCTTAGGCAACCTGTGCTTCATGCCCCAGGAGTAAGGAAGAGGGTGGCACCTGGGCCTGCCCAGGCCCTGGCTCTGACTGGAGTTGGTGGGCCCCAGGCGGTGGTGCGGCGGTTCCTGGCGCAGGGTGACACCTTCATGCAGTTGGAGACGCTCAAGAGCGAAAACAAGCAGGTGCTGCTGAGGTTGAAGCAAGAGAAACAGCAACTGCAGCAGGAGCTTGAAGACCTCAAGTACTCTGGGGAGGCCAGGCTGGTCAGGTGAGGCCCAGTGCCCCAGGGAGAGGGTGGGGGCTTGCGGGGGACCCTGCACTCCCAGAACTGCCTCCCCACTGCCTCCCCACTCCGTGTAGTGAACAGAAGCTGCAGGCGGAGTTGCAGGGTAGCCTCAAGGTGGAGGAGCAGAGGAGGGCTAAGGCCCAGGGCCAGCTGGAGCAGGCCGCACGGGCAATGCAGATGCTGAAGGAGGGCCTGGAGCACCTGGTGGGCAAGCTG
Organism: Desmodus rotundus; assembly: GCF_022682495.2. Lineage (NCBI taxonomy): Eukaryota > Metazoa > Chordata > Mammalia > Chiroptera > Phyllostomidae > Desmodus > Desmodus rotundus. The sequence goes on along the minus strand of NC_071395.1, from coordinate 43,118,357 downwards.
GAGCACGTCACAGTGGGTAGCCAGGTCTCTGAGGAAGCCCCACTCAGAACCACCCAGGACTTAAGAGGCACTACAGCCCCTCAGGTGAGGTTTCTGCCCTATAGGCCACTCGAACCCACCCCATGCCTTGTCCAGGACGTCAGAGGCCCACCTACAGGGGAGTCCCTACCCCGCGTTCCTTTGGGAACCCCCTTACTCTTTAAGTGGCCCAGGACTTCAGAGACCTTGTACTGCCCCAAGTCCCACCCCCAGAGGAAAGTCCCGCCTTGCCCCCATAGAGACCTTGCTGCAATCCTGGAGCAGCTGGAGACACGAGAGGCCCCGCCCTGTCCTCAGCAAAGTACTATTTCTTCAGGTCATCCCCGCAATGGTTTCTCTAGAGTGATAGTGCTCTCCCTCCCAAAAAGACCTCCACGCACTCCTTGTCCTGCATCTCCAGTTCCCAGGTTCTGTCCTCACAGGCATGGCTCTTGACTGCGGGAGGCCCCGCCCCACAGAGAATAGCATAACCTCTGTGGGGGGCTCCCTTTAAAGACCTGACCCCTGGGAGTAAGTGCCCAGTGCCCAGGTATAACCCACCGGAGGCCCCACCCACTCCTGCAGGAGGCTGGTCACTCCACTAGGAAAGAGCTGGATCCCAAGGCAGGTGACTATCTGCCCAACCTGCTGGGCCTCTTTGAGGAAAAGCTGCTGAAGCTGCAGGCGCAACTCGAGGGCCTCGACGTGCCAGAGATGCTGCGCCACATTGCAGATCGTGAGGTACCCATGTAGGGAGGGGATTGGGCTGAAGGGGAGGGGAACAGACAGCGGGGAGCCGGGGACAACCCACGGAGACCCGGAAGAAGGCCAGTTTCAGACGCCGGGGGGCGGGGCCGCAGAGACCAGGGGCTGTCCCGGGGTTGGGATGGGGCACTTAGTAGTGAGGACAAGGATGTGGGACTGGGCATCAGGGTGCATGCTGAGAACAAATGACGCCACCGGCCTGAGGGAAATTAAACAGGGTGATTGGCCAAGGGGCTGTATGGAATCGGGGTATGTCGGAATGCTCTGGGTAGGAGGGGGAACAGGACTTCCCCGTAGTCCTTGTCCCGCCCACAGTCTTCTCTCCCACGTCCCTCCTCCCCAGTTTTTCTCCAGCCTAGAGGGAAAACTGCCCACGTACAACACCCGCATCGCCCTGCCCCTTGCCAGTCCCAAGGACAAGTTCTTCGGTCAGTACGGGCAGGAGCAAAAGCGGGTCTGGGGTCCCCGGGACCCAAGCAGAGAAATGCTTGGTGGGAGGTGGTCCGAGACGGGGCTAAGGGCCAAGGTAGGGCAGGGAAATCTGAGGCAGGGATGGGAACCTGGATCCCCTTACCAGCAACCCCTGCCCCCGCCCCACCTCCGCAGACGAAGAGGAGACAGAGGAGGAAGACTACGATGTGGTTACTCGAGAGGAGCTCAAGATCCGTTCCCAGAAATTAATCGAATCTCGCAGCAAGAGGCGCAGTCGCTCTCGGAGGGTTTAGACTTTCCCTCTTGCCCACCCGGTCTGGGCGTCATCGACGCTCCCAACCCCTCTGGGCGCAGCCACTTGCCCTCGGGGCCCCTTCGAGGGCTGAGGAAGGCCTGGAAACGGGAATAGAGCTGGCCATCGGAGCCCAGAGTAAATATCCCCAGGCAACCGTGCCGACCTTGGAACCACGAATAAAGGTCACCGACCAGCCTCCTGGATCTTTGCCTCTCCTTGACCGTGCACCCCCCCCCCCCCAAAAAAAAACCGACTGATCCTGAAACCCAGGCTGCAGGCTCTGCCCCCTCTGACCTGGGGGTTGATGACTTCCATCAACGGGAAACACAGATTGTGCCCTCTGCGCCCCTCCAGAGATCCCCGCCCCCCCGCCCGGCAAATGGGGCTGGTCAGCCCTCCCCACTTGAGGACAGAGGGCTCTCCACCTGGGCACACAGGCCTGTCCCCGCCTGATACAGACACCGGTTCTCGCGCACCCGGAGACACAGAGAAGAGCCTTCCCCCGGGGTAGAGAGGTGGCCTTTCTCCTGAGCGCAGAATGACACACACCTACAGGGAGAACCAGGGCCCCGCCCCGAGGGCCTGGACTGGGCACTGGGGTCCAGCTGGGGGCATCCGAGAGCCGCGGGTCCCGGTCCCCTCTCCCTGCCCCGCCCCCGCGCTGCGGCCCAGCCCCGCCCCGCGGGCCCCAAGTGCCCCAACACTGCCCGCCGCCAGCGGCCCTTCCGCCTCACTCAGCCTCGCCACGGAGCGGGACGGGCGTGGGCCATGCTGCGGACAGCAGGGAAGGAGCTTGCCCTGGTAAGGGGACCCCACATACCCAGAGACCCCCAGGTTCAGAAGTCCTAGGTGCCCGCCCCCGAGACCCTATCTCCCAGCAGACTGGACCCTTCAGACTCGCCCGGGATTCTATACCTCGGGCCTCTTGTCCTCCGACTCAGTGGTTCCTCTTAGGGATGGAGGAGAGGGGGCCAGAAACAGACTCCGTGAGACCGGACTCTGGGACCTCCCCAAATGCCACCCCATCCTCCCAGGACCAGAGAGGAGGGTACGAGCATCGTCGAGGGGACTTCCCTAGCTTGAGTCTTTCTCCGGGAAGGCCTGGCCTGAGTCCCCGTGGGAGAGGGGACCCGACCCCCTGCAGCGCCCTGAACTTCCACGCCCTCCACATCCAGGCGCCGCTGCAGGACTGGGGTGAGGAGACTGAGGCCGGCGCGGTGTACAGTGTCTCCCTACGGCGGCAGCGCAGTCAGCGCCAGAGTCCGAGGGAAGGTCCTGGGGACAGCCAGGTGAGAAGGGGATTGAAGGGCGCGGCGGGGCGAAGTGCAGGTGAGGGCGGGGTGGAGAGGAGAGGCCAGGAGGTTAGCAGGCGAGGGCGGAGTAGAGGGCTGGAGCTGGGGCTCGAGGGAAAGGCGGAGCTTAGGGGTAGCCAGGTAAGATGGGAGTCTAGGTGAGTGGGGTAGGTGAGTGACGTGCAGTCGGGTCAGGGCCCAGTTCGCGAGTGGGACCTGCCAGCAGAAGCTAGGTAAGGCAGGTGAATGGGGCGGAGCTGGAGAGGGAAGGGTGGTCTTAGAAGTGCCGGGTGAGCGCTAGTGGGGCGGAAGGCAGGGACTCCGACAGCCAGTGAAGCGTAGCAGGAGAGCTGAGAGCAGCCTGGGGGGCGGGGAGGGGGGGAGGGAGTTGGGGGGGAGTGAGTGGCGGCAGAGGGCGGGGCTTGGGAGGACTATGGTGTCTAGGTCATTTGTGCGTGGTGCAGAATAATAAATCCAGGGGCCTGATTCAACGGAGTGGGCAGGATGAGATGCAACAGTCTTGCTAGCAATGGGTGTGATTAGAAAAGTGCTGGGGGGGCCACTCCTCAGGTCAGTGCTGCTCCCTGCCTCGCAGGTCCCTCGCCCCAATGCCAACAACACCTTCCTCCATTACCGCACAAGCAAGGTGCGCGTGCTGAGAGCGGCGCAACTGGAGCGGCTGGTGTGGGAGTTGGTGTCTGTAGATCGTGAGCAGGACCCCAGCTTCGTGCCTGCCTTCCTGGCCACCCACCGAGCCTTTGTGCCCACTGCACGCGTTCTGGGCCTTCTCCTGCCCCCACCGCCGCCACCCATGCCGCCCTGGTCAGTAGGAATGGCGAAACCTCCAAGCTCCCACCCCAGACCCTCACCTGGGCCTTCCCTCATTTTTAGAATCAGGAAATCCCCCAAATTCAGAACCCTTTTCCTAAGCCCTCCCCTTCCCTGCCTCCTTTCTTCACCTGACTGGGGAGCTCCTTCCAGGGTAGAGATGAAGAAGACAGAGGGTCAAGATCTGAGCTTCAACAAGAACCTGAGGTTGGTTTCCAGTGGAGTAGCAGCGGGAGGTCCTAGAGATCAAAGGTCGGACCTGAGGTTGGGGGTGGGGGGCTGCAGAACTCCCAGGGAGCCTCTGAGACCCTGCTGTTCTGACTAGGGCTGTGGTATCAGTGCTGGGCTCCTGGCTGCGGGACCACCCTCAGGACTTCTGGGACCCCCCTGCCCACTCAGACCTGGGCAGTGTCTGTACCTTTCTGGGCTGGGCTGCCCCATTTGGGGCCGAGGCCCTGGAAGCAGAGAAGCTGCTGGGAGATTTCCTAGAAGAGGCTGAGCAAGAGCAGGAAGAAGAGGAGCAGCACCAGGCTTCTACAGGTGAGGCATTAGGGAACTGGTCCTGCTCTGAGCAGGCCTTTCCTGTTTGCTCCCTCCCCCAGGGGACTCCTCCCCTCAGGGAGCTGCAGGTCTTGGACAAGTTTCTTAATCCTGCCTGAGCCTCAGTTTGCTCACCTGTAAAATGGGAATAATGACCCTTTGTCGTACATATTGGCAATTATCTAACACCTCCCTCCCCCCTCTATCCTAACTGCAAAAATACTCCATCATTAGGTCTGGATGCCCTGCATTTTTGTTTTTCTTTTTTAAAAAAGAATATGTGCCTTTTGAAAAGTTATTTTATTTAAAACAATTTTTTTAATCCTCATGTAAGGACATGCTCACTTTAGAGAGAGGGAAATGGCATCGATGTGACAGAGGCTGCCTCTCACAGGCACCCCGATCAGGAACCAAACCTGCAACCTAGGCATGTGCTCTAACCTGGAACCGAACTTTAGACCTCTTGGTTTATGGGATGATGCTCCAACCGAGCCACCAGGCCAGAGCTTGTCTGGTTGTTTATAGAAAAACCTACCAACCTCTGTTGTAGAGAGCTTTGGGGGCAGAGAAAAACATCCACATACTTCATTCAGGTCTTTGTTCAGTTGTCACCTCCTCAGACATGCTTTCTCTGATCCCTTCCCAACAAATATGTTCCCCCTTTCTGCGTCCTTTTAGCCTGCCTTATATATCTGCATAGCACTCAGTTCTGTCCCCACCTCCGTCCCCAGGGGCAGGGACAATGCAGATTCATTGACCGAATAATTGTATCCTGCTTATAAAGTATCATCTTTCACCCATCTGTGTTCCATCTGATCCTTATCACAAAAGCATCTATATCCCTAATCCTCATCCTTCAAAATATTGGAACCCTCCATCTTCCTTCACAGTTATTGTCTTTCTTCCTCTGCCTTCAAGATTTCGCCAGCTGATTCCAAGTCATTAGAACTGCACAGTTGAATGCAGTAGCCACCAGCCCCAGGTGGTATTGAAAGTAAACTTAAGTTAATTATGTTAAAAATAAACATTCAGTCCTGGCTGATGTGGCTCGGTGGATTGAGTGCCAGCCTGTGAACCAAATGGTCGCCTGTTCAATTCCCAATCAGGGCACATGCCTGGGTTGTGGGCCAGGTCCCCAGTAGGGGGCGCACGAGAAGCAACCACACATTGATACTTCTCTCCCTCTCTTTCTCCCTCCCTTCCCCTCTAAGGATAAATAAATAAAATCTTAAAAACAAACAAACAAACATTCAGCCCTGGCTGGTGTGGCTCAGAGTGTGATTCCCAGGCAGGGCACATGCCTGGGTTGCAGCCAGATCCATGTATCTCTCACACATGGGTGTTTCTCTCCCTCCCTTTCTCTCTCCCTTCCTCCTCTCTAAAAGTAAAAAAATAAAATCTTAAAAAATATAAAATAAAATAAATTCAGTACTTCCGTTGCACTAGCCACATTTCTAGAGCTCCGCAGGCACATCAGACAGCACAGGTAGAATATACTTTCACCACTACAGAAAACTCTTGAAAATGCTGCCCTAAGCTATGAGTTCTTGAGGTCAGAGGAGAAAATGAACATTTATTAAATACCTACTGTGTGCCGGGCTCTGGGAACCTAACATTTTTATTTTGGGGTAACTTTTGACCATAGAAAATTTCGGACATACACAAAAGCAGAGAGAATAGTATAAGAAGACCCAAACACCCATCACTCACCTTCAATGATGATCAGTCAGACAAAAAATGTCCAGGATGGTTTGAAGGCAAATCCCAGACTTTTGTCACTTCACACATTAATACTTTGGTTTACTCCTCTAATTGACAAGAACTTCAAAAAATATATAACCTTCATGCCCATAATCATTTCCAACAAAATCAGCAATAATTACTTAATATCAAAAAATACCCAGTCTGTAGTCAAATGCCCCTATGGTCCCTAAATTGTCTTTTAATTACAGTTGCTCCTTTGAAACAGAAAGATTCATTTAAGGTATTCTGTTGTTTCTTGGGTCCCTTTTATTCTACGACATTCCGCCTTTGCCTTTCGTTTAATGCCAGTAGGAAAAAATGGCATTAAATGTCTCACATCGCTCATTTGTTCTGAGCAACGTCTCACATTCTTCTTCATTTGCCCATTTGCTTTCTCATGGTGACATGTGATATGTACCTGTATCCCCCATATTTGCTGTAAGACCTGAAGGTTAGATATAGGTGTAATTTTTTTCCCAATGCCACTTTTTTAAACTATTACTTTGTAATGTCACCTGTCCTAATTTGAAATGAAAGACAATAATCAAGCAGATTTATACAGATAGTTTTAAAATAATAATATGATGCTGTAACTGTAATACAAAGGAAAATAAAATGAAAGCAATTTACACAATGAACTATGCTTGTTGCTGTGTTGGTGCTCGGGCATGCCTCACTAGGAGACATGGTGAAGAGTGCCATGGTTATTGTGGCAGGCACAAACACCTGCTAATGCAGGGGAGGTCACCGGCACAGAAGCAGTGGCATAGATGGTGACATCATTTTCCAAAATGCTGAACACCCCTTGCAATTTCCAAACAAAACAAAGTTCAGAGTTTCACAGTCCTTGAATTCCTGGAGTCAAAATAATTAGTGTTTATGAGTAAGACAGTTGGGTGTTAGGTGCAGATTACTGTAAACAGGTTTTTCAAGGACACAAACGAATGAAAAAAGAAAGAATAAATAAATAAGATCAAAAAAATAAATGTAGAAGGAACAAAAACAAAACAAAAAGAAACAAGGACACAGATGTCTCAGAGGGACATTTGGAGGCTGGGTGGCACAATTATGAGTGTATGACAGCTGCCCCTTGCAGCAAGATTCCAACTTCTCAAGTGATCCCTATGGATGCCACCACTGAAAGCCCCTAACCGTAATGTCATTCATATGTGAATATTTTATAGCAGCTTGGTATCCATGATCTCTTTTATTTTTATTTAAAAATAAAAGATTTTATTTATTTTTAGAGAGAGGAGAAGGGAGGGAGAAATAGAGAGAGAAAAATCAATGTGTGGTTGCCTCTCATGTGTCCTCTACTGGGGACCTGGCCCACAACCCAGGCATGTGCCCTGACTCGGAATCAAACCGGCAATGCTTTGGTTTGCAGGCTGGTGCTCAATCCACTGAGCTACACCAGCCAGGGCTTGTTTGATTTTTAAAAAAGAAATGTGGATGAAGAAAACAAGGCACAGAGAGGTTTAAAGGCTTGTTTTAGTTTGCACAGCAAGCCTGGTGCACAAGTTTGAATTTGAACTTGGCATTTTCTGACAATAACCTTCCCTTAATCACAAAGTCATATGAACTCTCATCAAAAGAAAAGGGCAGAAGATCTTATCCTAATAAAGTCTCAAAGTCATAAAAAGCTCTATTTTCTTTTTTTAATATAATAATGTCTTACTGTTATTTTTAACTTGTTGATTTTAGAGAGAGGAAGGGAGAGAGAAATATCAATTTGTTGTTTTGCTTATTAATGCATTTATTGGATGATTCTTGTGTGTGCCCTCAACCTTCTTGGGCATGGAGATGCTGTTTTAACCAACTGACCTATCGGGTCAGAGCCATAAAGCTCTATTTTCTGTGTTAGTCTCTGAGCACCTAGCTTCAAATTCCTGCCCTGTCATACACTGAGGTGACTTAGGGCAGATTGTTCCTGCCTCAGCTTCTCCACCTGTACAAGGGGGATAATGGGACCTGGCTCACTAGTAAGTGTGCTAAATTGCAGACTTAATCCACGCTAGGTGCCCAGTGAATGTCACTGTTGCTCTGAAGCCCTCACAAACATTCAGGGAGGTCTCCATTTCGCAGAGGAGGAAAGCAAGGCTCAGAAGCGCTAAGGGACTTGCCCTAGATCACACCGCCAGGCCTGGATTCACACTCGAGAATTTTTAAACCCCCTCTGATGCTCCCTCAGGACCTCCTGGAACTGCCGGGACCCTCAATCCAGACTCCCCTGAAGGATGCTTAGAAGAGGAGGGAGGGCTGGTCCAAGAAGGCCCTGAGCTCCTGGACTTCAGTGTAGACAAAGTGGCTGAGCAGTTGACTCTGATGGACGTGGTGAGGATGCCGGAGGGGCGCGGATGCGGGGCAGGTCCCCCTTAGCACAGATGCTAATCCCCCAACCTCTCACCCCCCTCTGTCAGGAGCTCTTCTCCCGGGTGCAGCCCTGGGAGTGCCTGGGTTCCGTGTGGTCCCAGCGGGACCGACCAGGGGCCGCAGGCACTGCCCCGACTGTGCGCGCCACTGTGACCCAGTTCAACATGGTGACCGGCTGCGTGCTGGGCTCGGTGCTCGGGGCGCCAGGCCTCGCCACCCCTCAGAGGGCTCAGCGGCTGGAAAAGTGGATCCGCATTGCCCAGGTGCATGCTGCGGGGGAGGTGGCCTGGGGGCGGGACATGGAGGAGGTGTAGAGAGAGGACAGGGATGAGAAGAATGAGGACTGGCGTCCGGCAATGCGGACAGCGTTGAGATGGAGGGTGCCAACGGGAAAGTCTAGGAGAAAGCTGTGCCAGGCTGGGGTCGGGGCAGCCTAGGGACGCTGGGTGGGTCTTAGGATAAGAGGAAGGGATGGCGGGTGGTGGGGCGGGAATGGGGTTGAAGGAGGAACCAAAGCCCAGAGAAGGGGGCAGGGGTCCCGAAAATGATTGGTTAGAGGAGGAGCAGGAATCTGAAGAGAGTGGAGACGTGGCAAGAGGCAGGGGAACCTGGCCCGAGACTTGGGTTCAAGGAGGCAGGTTTGGGGTCCAGGAGCAGTGCTGTGGGCGCGTGTGGTGCCCAGGGGAGAGGAAGAGCGGGGACGAGGGGAGTCCAGAGCAGAAGTAGGGGAGCGAGGCAGCTGGAGGAGGGGCCGGGGCTGCGGGTTGGAAGAGGGAGGAGCTCCTGGAGGAGAAACAGTCTTGGTAGCTTGTCAGGTGTGGGGCCAGAAGTCACGAGATCATAGAAGGCGGATTATACCTGGTTAGGCTTGGGGTCTAATCAGCGACCCCACGCCGCCCCCTAGCGCTGCAGGGAACTGCGGAACTTCTCCTCCCTGCGCGCCATCCTGTCCGCCCTGCAGTCTAACCCCATATACCGGCTCAAGAGCTGCTGGGGCGCCGTGGGCAGGTGAGCAAGAACGGGGAGAGGAGCTGGGGCGAGACCTCCTCCCTACCCGATCCCAGCCCGGACCCTCCCAGCCACCGACCCCTGACCCCTCTCCTGTCCCCCACAGGGAACCATTATCCACTTTCAGGAAACTTTCGCAGATTTTCTCCGATGAGAACAATCATCTCAGCAGCAGAGAGATTCTTTCCCAGGTACAGAGGCCCGGGAAGGGGACCCAGGACGGGGCAAGGCATAGGTTGTCCTTGTCCTAACATTCAGTGTCCTTTCCCTACACTGCAGGAATGACCTTGCCCTTGTATGTGGGCAGCCCCACGTTTTTACTGCCTCTGCTGCCCTCACCATAGCTCACATTTGGTAACTGCCTTATTTATTCATTCAACAAATACCAGAAGTTACAAGAAAAAGTTCACTTAAGGCTAGAATCATGGCAAAGAGTGAAACAAAAAATAATGCAAGGGGCTTGACTTTAATAAGCAAAACTAAAAAGCGTGTGTCCACAGATCAGACTTATTGTAGCAAGACTGCGGTTCTAAATGCAGCTAGGTGCTGGGTTTTAGGGTGAGCCCAGAACACATGGAACATTCTTCACATTCACCTCCTGCAGGTCTCTACCCAAATGTCCCCCTTGGAGATGCCCTCCATGCACCGCCTCAGCATCTCCACCCCCTTTACTGTTCTTACCTCTGAGTGTCCTTAATTACATGCTTAGTCCGGCTGTTGCTCTCCCTAATGTCTGCTCCGTGAGCCCAGGGTCACTACTGCTTCCCCAGGGCTCAGAGCAGTGCCTGGCTCAGAGTTGGTGTTCAATAAACATCCAAGTGAATGAATATCTCACATAGGGATGATCTCAGGGAACAAGGAGCTTTGCGTTGAGCACCTACTGTATACCAGGCGCTCTGCCAGGAGTCTTGGCCATGAACCAGAGAGGCACAGTTCCTGCCCTGGGGAGACTAAGGCTCCAGATGGGGAAACACACAGGACAGTAACAACTGCCCCAGCAATGCTATAATTAATTACCAGGCAGAGCAATGCTATGAAGGCAAGGGTCAGGGCATTCCCAGGGGACTGCCCCAGGGCCTGTTCCATCAAGCCTGGGACAAGGATTCTCAACTGTATGGAGGCTGTCCCTGGGGACCATGGTACCCACAAGCTCCACCTCTGGTCACCCACTGGGGCCTGCCTGCTGCCTCTTGTCTGCTCCCTCCCTCCCTCCCCTTCCTTATTCACTTTCCTTTGAGTATGGCCTTTGCAACTGGTTTGTGATGGCTAAAAGCAAAATGGGGGTGTATTGAGGTATCTTCCCTGAAGGAGAGGTCCAAGAGACCCCAGGTTTGCTCAGGGCTTTCCCTGTCCCCAGGAGGAGACCACTGAGGGACCCCAAGAGGAGGATACTCTCCCAGGAAGCCTGCCTTCAGTGAGTGATGGTTGTTTGGGGTAGGGGACAGGTGGGACTCTTATGGAAGGGGATGGAGTTTAATGGGGTCAGTGATTGCTGAGAGTGACTGGAGCTCTGGGTGCCACAGAAACTGCCCCCAGGTCCAGTCCCCTACCTTGGCACCTTTCTCACGGACCTGGTTATGCTCGACACAGCCCTGCCGGACATAATAGAGGTGTGACTCCTGACTCTTGACCCAGTACCACTTGCCCTCAGCACAGTGGGCCTCCTGACATCCCACCCTTGACCCTGCCTGCACTCCCGACCCCAGCCCCCTTAGTGCTGTGGGGCTTCTGACATTCCAACCCCTAACCTTGACCCTCAATCAATCCTTGACCCTGGAGACTCCAGTTCAAATAAAGTTTGCCCCCAGGGGGATCTCATCAACTTTGAGAAGAGAAGGAAGGTGAGTGGGCACTGGGGTGGGTGTGGGAGGGACCAGGGTGGGGTTAGGGCAGGGGTGAGGTCTCAGAAGCCACACCCTCAGGAGTGGGAGATCCTGGCCCGAATCCAGCAGCTACAGAAGCGTTGTCGGAGCTACTGCCTGAGCCCATGCCCACCTGTCCTGGCTGCCCTGCGTGCCCAGCGCCAGCTCAGTGAGGAACAGAGGTGACCCTGTGGCCTGGCCCAGCCCCACCTCGCTGACCCTGGATCACACACTGGATTCACCTAAGACAACCCCCTTCTTGAGCCCTAACCCCCAAACTGTGACATTACATTATCTCCAGCTCAACTGGGGGCCCCAAGTGACCTCTGACCTCAAATTTGACTCCATCTAACTTTCTGACTTCAACCTTTAATGTACAGCTGGATATTCAACCATCTCATCTGTACTCTTCCCACCCTCTGACCCTGACCTGTAACCCATTTGTGACCCCCAATATGACACTCTGAGACCAATCATTGACCCCCAATTTGGAATAACTGACCCTGACTTTGACGTATATTTGACCGTCCAACTCAATTATCCCAATTATTTCCTTTCTTCTGTTGAATCCATGACCCTAACTGTTGACCCCAGTGATTACCTGACCTCAAGGTAATCACTGAACCAATTCTATTCTGGACCCAATTTCACTCTTCAGTCCCACCCTGTGAATCCCTGAGTTACCTGCCAGCCAAGCCATCCCATCTCATCCCTAATAAGACCCTATTACCTTATGATCTCATTACTACCCTGACTCTTACATTTGGTGCCCCACATTTGGCAATGCCCAAAACCCAGATCCCAACTGATTTTAACTCTTGTCTTCCAAATGTCCCCCACCTGTACCTTGATCCCTCAGCTACCGCGTTTCCCGTGTCATTGAGCCACCAGCTGCCTCCTGTCCCAGCTCCCCACATGTACGGCGACGAATCAGCCTCACCAAGCGTCTCAGTGCGTGAGTCTTGGCCAGGGGTGAGGGGGTCATGTGTGAGGTTATGGGGTCTGAGATGGCTGGGCTGCTCCTGGGGCTGAGTCTGGCCTTAACCTCATTCCTTGTCCCCATCCTCAGGAAGTTGTCCCGAGAGAGAGGTTCATCCCCTGGTGGGAGTCCTGGGGACCCCTCATCCCCCACCTCCAGGTGAGTGTCCCTCTTAGTAAAGGAATTGTAGATGATGGGGTCAGAGGTCGGGGTAGCTACAGCACCTCAGGCTCTGTGTCTCTTCCAGTCTGTCCCCAGGGTCTCCCCCATCCAGTCCTAGAATGAGGGACCCTCCTCCTGGAAGTCCCCCAGCCTCTCCAGGGCCCCAGAGCCCCAGTACCAAGGTACCAGGACTGCCTGTGGAACTGTGGGTGCCTAGGGCTGTGTGTGTGTGTGTGTGTGTGTGTGTGTGTGTAGTGTATGGGATTTTAAGGCCAGGAATGTACACAGAGGATTGTACTCATGCTTGACTCAGCAGTCTGGGTGTCTGTCCAAGGGACCATGCACATTTTCATGGTCCTGATTGAGGAATTGTCCTTCCATCTGGTTTGTGCTCAGATCTAGACCCCTGTGTCTGCTCACCCACAGAGCACTCCAGGGTGCAGTCACACACTTTTGTGAGAATAAGCGTGTCACCAGGAATTTGCGTTCCTAGAGGGGAAATGTGGGCATGAATATTCACACATCCACAGGACCATGTGCAGGTCTGTTCATGGACCTGGACTTGTGTGTGTAAAACAACTGTGAGCATGTGTATATACTCACTGTTCTGTGTATACAGGATTTCTTGTGTGTGAACATGGGTTTGTGTGTTAATCAATTGTAGACACTTATGTAACAGGGGGTGAAGGTCTGCATGTGATGGAATTGGACACATGTGGGTTTGTGTGTTTGTGTGCCCTAATTGTGTGTCCCCTGACTCTGGGTGTGTAGGGGTATATGCTGAATACATTAATGAGGAAGGGGCTTAGTGCTCTCCCACTGTTCAGCTTCCACCCCCCCATTGCTTACAGCTGCCCCTGGCCTTGACCCTGAGCTGTCCTCGAATCCCCGTTGTGGGGCAGCAGGGCTCAGAGGCCCGAGTCATCCGAGTCAGCATCGACAATGACCATGGGAACCTGTATCGAAGCATCCTGGTGAGGAACTGGGCCAGGGACCTGCTGCAGGCAGCCCTTCCCTTGGGAGTCAGACCGTCACACCTTACCGTTCACTTGCTTTTCCCAGCTCACTAGTCAGGACAAGGCCCCCAGTGTGGTGCAGAGAGCCTTGCAGAAGCACAATGTGGCCGAGTCCTGGGCCCGTGACTACCAGCTCTTCCAAGTCCTTCCTGGGGACAGGGGTGAGCAGGGACAGCTTGGCTGGGGGACAGCTGAGCTATGATGTGGCACAGGCACAGAGTAGGGATAAGATGAAGCAGGGTGGGGGTAAGATGCAGTAAAATATTTGTTTTTCAGTTATATGGATCATGTGGTTATCCTGGCTCAATGTGAGGCAAGGGGCCACCAAAGGTATCTCCCTAGGATTTATGGGGAAATGAGACTGTCCAGGGTTAAATGAGAGGGACTGTAGAATGTTGTCTGGGCTTAAATATATAGGATCATGCTGTTGTTCAGGCTCAGTCTGGTGGGGTACAAGACTGGAGGAGGCCTGGGATTCTCTCTGAGGGGAAATGAGTTTGTCCAGACTCAGCATGAGGACTCTGAAGTTATTTGAACTTGGCATAGGAGAAGGCCACAAGGTTTTGAAATTCAGCTAGGGAAGCATGAGGTTGCTCAGTGTAGGAGGTTGTCTAGTTTTTGCTAGGGAGAGGCAAGAGGTTGCTATATCAGAGGATGTGACCTGAAGGCTGGACATTAGGAAGGAATATATGAGGTTCAGGTGTCAAGGGCCCGAGGTTGTGCAGGCTGGAAGTGGGAAGTCAGAAGTTATCCAAGTTCACAGTAAGGGCAGCATGAACTTGACTGGGAATTGGGTGGGAGGGGAGGGCTGGGTAGGAAGGAAGTTGTTTGGGATGGGTGGCCTGAGTTTGCCCAAGCTTGTAGTATAGGGTGTCCAGACTCCAGAGGAGATGGCAGGAATTGCCCAGGTTCATGGTGGGGAGGAAACCTGAGGCTGGACAGGCTTCGAGTAGGCAGTTGTTTAGGTTCCCAATGAGAGGAGAATGAAGATGTCTTAGCGCTGGCTGAAGAGACCCGAGGTTGTTCAGGCCCCAGGGTGAATGGCAGAAGGTGACCTAGGTCCCTTGTGGGAGAAGTATGAGGTTGTGCAGGCCTTTCATTATTCTGTCCACGCCTGGCCAGAGCTCCTGATTCCTGACAACGCCAACGTCTTCTATGCCATGAGTCCAGCCGTCCCTGGAGACTTCTTGCTACGGCGGAAGGAGGAGGCCCGGCATACCTCAGTCTCCCCGACCTGAGTTGGCCCTCTGCTGCTTCCAGGACACAGGTCCCACAGGCAGCTCTATCACCATGGGGACAGGGCGGGCACTCCCATTCCCCAGTTGAGCCCACTGTGCTCCACACCCTGTCACCCCTCTCCCCCAAATTTATTGGGCCCCATCCATCTGACCTTCTCAGCACTGGATCCCTATTCCAAAGCCATCAGCTCACAGGGTGGCTGGTGGAGAAGTCCATCACATGCTGGGGTCAGACTCTTCCCCAGAGAAATATTGTAACTGTTGGAGATGCATCAGAACTGACAGAAGTAGATGAAAACGGTGACCAAAATTATGAAAAAGGAGTCAGTCTTCTTTTTTTGGTGTCTGTGCTTCATGTTCACTCTTCATTAAGATAAAAATGTAAAAGAAAAAACTAAGAGCCCTAAGACAGGGGTTGTGTGAAGCATGACCAGACACTGGGGGATGGTGGCTGTCATGCACACAGGTTTCAGAACTCCCTCCCCCAACACTTTTGGGGTGGTATGCTTTTCTGCTGTGTACATGGGAGATGAAGAAGTGAAATTCCATTGGAATCAGAGACAAATAACATCATCACCCATGAGTCAATAAGGGCTGTGGGGAGGAAAGGAGAAGCTGAGCTGTCTGTCAGTACTGGGGTAGGAAAAGACACAGGTAGAGAAGGCAGAGATGGAGTGAGCTATAGGGCCACTGACAACAGAGTTATAACAATAATAATAATATGCCCACTTATGAACTCTACTCTGTGCTGGACAATAACTAGGAGCTTTATATCTCACTGTATCAGTCAGGATTCTTTATATTTCAAGTGGTCAAAAATCAAACTCAAATAAGCATGTGCCAAAAAGGAAATTAATAGCTTGTGTGATTGAAAAGTCCAGTGAGTTCAGCTTCAGGTACAGTTGGATCCAGGGACTCAAAAGATGTCATCAGGATTTTGTTGCTGTCTCTTGGTTCTAATTTTGCTCTAAGAATAAAATTGTCCATTGTGCCCTCAAAACCAACCACCTTCTATGGTGATACCACCAGTGATTTTTATCTGGTCACCTACAATTTTTTTAAAAATGTATTTCCAATATCCTTTGCAGCAAAATGTAGCCATGTGACTAAGTGCTGGACAATGAAATGTAAAGGGAATGAATATGGGCAAATGCTAGGTTTTGCCCTTAAAGACAAAGGGTAGTCCTCCCCTTTCTCTTTTTCTGCCTCCTGCTGTTTAGAGTGAATCATTTTGGATTGGGTGGTTCACACCCTCTAAATAACTGAGCAACAAACTGAAAAGAACATGGCTGTCTGAGACCACAGAGCTGCTAAATTGTATTGCTGCTTCCTGGGTTGTTACATAAGAGAGATAAATGTCTATCTTACTTGAATCACTGTTATTTGGGTCATTGTTAGTAACACAGCCCCACTCAAGGCAGGCTTGCCCCTCCTGGGGTACAGGGCCAAGCTTACATCCTACCACCTCCACCTTCCCATGCATGCAAAGAGAACTAATCCCTTTTTCCCATCGGGTCCAGCAAAAGTCCCATAGCAGATACCCATTGGGACAACTTGTGTCTTATGACCACCCCTGAACCAATCACTGCTTACAGGAATGTAACATACTAATTAGCCAGGCCTGGGTCCTGTGCCCATCTTTTGAGCTGGCAAAGAAACTTCAAATCACAGGAGTGAGGTCTGGAAGGGCACAAAAATGGAAATTACGTTTGGGTGCTGTTACTAGGAGAAGAGAAAATTATGGTGAATGGACACAAAAAATAATAATTCCTAGAGTTGTAACCATTGTCCTTGGAGCAATAATGGAGGATGCTCAGGCCCTGTCTGGGCAGGGAGAGGACATAGAAGAATCTAATCATCTCACCCTCGCTGGTGTGGCTCAGTGGATTGAGTGCTGGCCTGCAAACTGAGGAGTTGCTGGTTCAATACCCAGTCAGGGCGTATGCCTGGGTTGTGGGCCAGCTGGGGTTGTGTGAGAGGCAACCAATGGGTGTCTCTCTGGCATATTGATGTTTTTCAACCTCTTTTCCCCTATTTCTAAAAAATAAATAAATATTTTTTAAAGCATTGTGTAGTTTGATAAAAGATAGATTGCAGTACACAATATGGTTTTTTTTTGCGGGGGGGGGGGGGGCGAGGGGTTGCTATTAGTATCAAGACCTTAGTACTAACTGGATGTAAGTAACAATATCTTGAACCAGCTGAAACAAATAATAATTGCTATATAATGTAGTATGTCAATTATATCTCAATAAAAATAAAATAATTGCTATTCTTACTGAATGCTTACTATGTGCCAGGCTCTACTCTAAGGACTTGACGTAATCTCTCTCATTTAATCCTCATAATAGCCCTATAGAGGAGGCACTATTATTTTACCCATTTTGTACATGGAAAACTGAGACTAGGGAGGATTAAGCAACTTACCCAAGGTGGCGTGGCACGTGGCAAAGCTGGGGTGCGATGTCCAGAACGTGCACTCACACGGGGCTAGTTGATCTCTTACAGCTTCTGCCTTTCTCGCACACAGTCCAAGTGCCAATTTCCTGAGGACAAGATTCTTACCAAATCACTTCTTTTTCAAAATTGCAAGGGTACACAGGCACAGCTGTATCCAATGATTAACACAAGCTCAACTACATCTTTACATCTCTTAGCTGGGCTTTTCTCTAATCTTCACAATTATTTCTTGAGCTCCTACTGTGGGCCAGTAGTGAGAGCAGAGAATCAATACAAAGCATCATATATGTTAGGTAATATTAAGCACAACAGGTGCAAAATATAATAAGTCGTTTAAGGGCAATGGGGAGTGTGGGATAGGAGGGTTGCTATTTTAAATAGGATGATCAGGGAGGACTTTACTGAAGAGGTGACATTTGGGCAGAGGCTTGAATAAAGTGAAGGAGTGACCCCTGATATTTTGAGGAAGAGCCTTCCAGGCGGAGGGAACAGATGTTGCAAAAGCCCACGTTAACTTTACCACCTGGTAGTTTCTTCCCTCCTAATGGCAAAGGTGTTCCTGGTTGCTCCATCTGCCTACTTTGTTACCCAAGATAAAATGACACCCCTTTTCCCAGTAAGGCCAGGTAAAGTCCAGGTGGAAGCTCATTGATTGCATTTGGATCACATGCTCACTGTGGACCAATCACTGTGCTCTAGGGAATGGAGCATTTAATTGGCTGATCTGGGGCAGGCAGGAGCAATCAGGTAGGTATCACCCCTCCTCAGCATGTACCTCTGTGGGTTGTTTACCCCAGTTTAAACTCAGCCCAAGCAAAAAGCTTTTACGGTTTGTTCTATAATTACTTTCCACGTTATTAAAAAAACTGCACACTCCTTGTAAAATAAAATCCCAAGTATACAAATGTAAACTAATGAAAAAAATTCACAAAATCTCACACTCCAGAATATATGTAATTTTACAAATACAGTATCAATTACGATTATTATTTATTTCTACCCAGACTGGGTAGAGATGTTGATTAACACGATAATATCAGTAGCTTACATTTTTGAAATGTTTGCCATATGCCAAGCCAAATTTTACAGACAAGAAGGCCGAAGCTCAGATAAGGCAGGTCACCTGTCCAGGGTTACACAGCAAGAAAGTGTTTCTGACGCAGGAACCAGAGCTATTCTCGTCCACGAGTGGCAGCGGGGCCTGAAAGGGCCTCTGTCCCCTCCCACGGGGCCTGGCAGGGCTGCCGCCTCCTGCTTATCTCAGCCCAGGCTCCCTGCTGGTCCCGCCCCCTCGGGGGAGCTGCCACTTGGAGACGCCTGGCCGGGAAGGGCCTGGTCAGCTGTGTCCGGCGGAGGCAGCTGCTGACCCAGCTGTGGACTGTGCCAGAGGTGAAGGAAGCGTGGGGCAGGAGCTCTGGGCCCCCTTGGCGGGGGCTGCACCATGGATCACCTCGGGGCGCCCCTCTGGCCTGGAGTCGGCTCCCTCTGTCTCCTTCTTACCAGGGCCGCCTTGGCTCCTCCTCCCAGCCCCCCGGGCCCCAACTTTGAAAGCAAAGGTAAGGAAGGATGGAGCTGTGTGGACCCCTACGCTGGGTCCTAGAAAGTAATGCTGGGGCCTGAACTTCCAGCCTGGGTCCTAGGGACCAAGCTGGTGTCCTAACACCTAGCCTGGGCTCTGGCGGGGTATGTTGGGTCTAAGCCTCCAGACTGGGTTCTGGGGGGAACCCTGGAAAGAAACGTAACTTTCCTGTTTTATCTTTTCAGGGAGTCTGGGACATGCTACATTCTGTTGGGGTAGGGGTGGTACCGGGTCTGGACTCCGTGGTCTAGAGTCCCTAAGGGGAGAGGACCTAGCGGACCCTCCAGTAGGGGAGGGAGGAAAAAGCCCGGGTCCGAGTCAGAGGGGCCGGGCGGCAGAAGACTGTAAACACGGTTTGCGTGTGGGCACCAGATCCCTCGTGCCGCTGGGTTGAGGGAGGGCGGCGGGGGGCACGGTTGGCGCTATCGGGCGGCCGGGAGCCTGCTGGGGCAGATAGGGAGCCCCGCCTCCTCCACACACACCCACTGGCTCACTTGGCCTGGACTGGGGCGGGCCGGGCAGCGGGAAACGGAGTCCTTGAAGGCTGCACTCAGTTCAGCGGGTTGCGGGGTGGGCGGGTAGGTGTGGGGGCGACAGTAAGGCAAGTAACCTGTGCTTGGGAGTTGGGGAGGCACCACTTCTGCGTACCCCTCTGGGGCCCCGCTGGGGTACAGAGCTGGGTGGGGCTTTTGTCTTATCAGTCCGCACAGGCGGCGGGAAAGAGGGGGAGGGCGCTGTGGTCCGAAAACAGAGCTCCGCTCCCCTGACCCCTTCCCCTTGCCCCCTACCCCCCAGCGGCCCTGCTGGCGGCCCACGGTCCCGAAGAGCTTCTGTGTTTCACCGAGCGGTTGGAGGACTTGGTGTGTTTCTGGGAGGAAGCGGCAAGCCCCGGAGTCAGGCCGGACAACTACAGCTTCTCCTACCAGCTCGAGTGAGTCCAGTGAAGCAGGCGGAGCGCCCCCAATGTTGGAGGGAGCAGGCGGGCGGGGCCCGGGCGTGTTGGCACCTCCCTTGCTGTTGGGAAGCCCCGCAGAGTCAGGGCTGACACACCCCCTAGTGGCCGGAGTTGGAACACTCCAGTGATCACCGCTGGAGCGGGACTCCCTAATATCAGGGCTGGGACAACCTGTGAATCAGGTCTGAGCCGTGTAGGTGGGGCTGGGTCGCCCCCTGGTGGTAGTGGCCAAAATGAACTCATAGTCCGGTCAATACCTTCCAACTCGCTCTTCCCTACCCCGTCCCTTCACACACAGAGGTGAGCTATGGAAGCCGTGCCGCCTGCACCAGGCGCCCGCTGCCCGCGGAGTGGTGCGCTTCTGGTGCTCGCTGCCTACGGCCGACACGTCGAGCTTTGTACCCTTAGAGCTGCGTGTCACAGAGGCCTCATCGGGTGCTCCACGCTATCACCGTGTCATCCAGGTCAATGAAGTGGGTAAGTTTGCCAGGAAAGGGGGAGTGTTTGGGAGGGGGTCTCCGTCTCCGCCCACCTGAGCTACCCTTCTTGGTAGTGCTCCTGGACCCACCCGCAGGGCTAGAAGCGCGGCGGGCCGACGAGGGCGGCCAAGTGGTACTGCGCTGGCTCCCACCTCCTGGGGCCCCCATGGCAAGCCTCATCCGCTACGAGGTGAACATCTCCGCAGGCAGCGCCTCAGGGAGCGTGCAGAGGGTGAGGCTCAACCCTGCGTTTCAGCCCGAACACTGCCCCAAAGTTGCAGCCCTTCTAAGTCCCACCTAGATGGTCATCACAGCCCCGCCCCTCCAGGTCCAGCCCCTAACGCCCAACATCCCATTGCCCAGGTGCCGGAGACAGCTCCACGCCCACCGACAAGGCCCCTTTTTCACTGCCTTCCCAGCCCACCAAAATCCTAGTCCCAAACCCTAGACTGCCATCAGGCCTGGCTCCCTCCGCGCTCTGGCCTCTTGGTCTACTCGGAGCCCCTCCTGATTGGCCTCCAGCCTTCTGAGCCCCGCCTCTTAGTTTCATTGCCACTTGGCTGCTGTCCTTCCTTTCTCTGATTGGCTTGCCCTACATGCCTGTGTCTCTTCGCCCCGTCTGTATTGTCGACACCTTTCAACCGGTCCGGGATCCCAGGTGGAGATCCTGGATGGTCGCACTGAGTGCGTGCTGAGCAATCTGCGGCGCGGAACGCGTTACACCTTCAAGGTACGCGCGCGTATGGCGGAGCCGAGCTTTGATGGCTTCTGGAGCTCTTGGTCGGAGCCTGCGTCGCTGAGGACAGCTAGTGGTGAGGCCCCAAGTAGGGGTGTAGGCGGGACTGGGGCTGACTGTGGGGCAAGCCCACTGCCTTGACATATTCCCGGCTCTCCAGACCTGGACCCACTTATCCTGACGCTCTCCCTCATCCTCGTGCTCATCCTGCTGCTGCTGGCCGTGCTCGCTCTCCTCTCCCACCGCCGGTGAGCACCCCATTCTGGCACCTAGTCCAGACCCCTCCCTACCAGCGTCCCCCCTTTCCCCCATGGACACCTAGGTCCGGAGAGAGGCCCAAGGTCACACAGAAGTCAGTGGCAGGGCTGGGATGCAAGGCAGACCAGACCCAAGCTCTTAATTAAAATATTCTGCTCTGGGGGACGGTCATCTGGTTTTCCTTCTGCCTCAGTGGCTACCCTTGTTTAGATTCCTTTGCAAGCTTCTTTTCCCAATTTCATCAGCTTTTGTAAAGTCAACGACATGGGCTTAATGGAAAGATTTAAGCCCCTGAGTGTCTTCCCGTCCCTGTTATTAAGCTCCTCAGATGCTTTATGATATGACCAGCCATCCTGAGGTTTTTGTAGTTCTAAGCATGTACTAGGTGGTTTTCAACCCTAAGCCTTGGCACATGCTGTTCCTTCTGCCTGGAATGCTCTTCCTGCCTTGTCCACTTAGCACTCTCTTAGTTGTCTTTCAAGGCCCTGTTCATTTATTTGGTTGGAAAATACATATTGAGTGTCAACAATGTATTAGGCACTGGGAGAAAGTGAAAAACAAGCCAGGCATGTCCCTGACCTTGAGGATCTCAAGGCTGAGTCAGTTAACAAACAAGGGAACCAACATATTTGATTATAAATTGTGATGAGTGACATCACAGAAACAAATGGGACGTGGGAAAATGATAGCACGGTTAGGGAAGACCACTGGGAGGTGAACATCAAAGTGGAAATCTGAAGGTTGGAAGGAAACAGCCATGTGAAAAACAGGAAGAAACAAGTGCAAAGGCCCTGAGGTGGTAATGAGTTTGGAACATTGAAGCAGCTGCAGGAAGAGCTCAGTGGCTAGAGCAGTGTGTGAAGAGGGAGTAGTGATGATAAGGAGAATGGAGTAATGTGGGTGAAAATAAGCAGGGTCATCTGCAGGGCTCTGGGGAGGAGATTGGAATTTATTCTGAATGCATTGGGGAACCATGGGAAGGAGTGAGAGAGTGATATAAGAGACCTCCCAGCAAGCCTGGGCCAGGTTAAGGGGGCTTGAGACTTTGTATATTGAACTCTACATCCTTTAAAACTCTGTTTGTTACCCTCCTGTAGGGCCCTACACATTCAGCCAAAGCCCCTTCTTCCCATCCCCTATGTACTCCTCTGCCGTCATTGCGATCACCAGAATTATCTGTGCCCCTGGGACTGGACACAGAGGGGACATAGTGTGTTCAATGACATATGCCCATATACTTGTTTCTTTTGGTTTCACCAGGACTCTGAAGCAGAAGATCTGGCCTGGCATTCCAAGCCCTGAGAGTGAGTTTGAGGGCCTCTTTACCACTCACAAGGGTAACTTCCAGGTAGGTGTCCTGGTTGTCTCCTCAGAGCCTACGGCTTCCCTGCTCCTCTGGCCAAACCCCAGGTCTCTGAACTGGCTGGTACTGTTTCCCCAGTTGTGGCTTTATCAGAATGACGGCTGTCTGTGGTGGAGCCCCTGCACCCCCTTCGTGGAGGACCCACCCACGCCCCTGGAAGTCCTCTCTGAGCGCCGCTGGGGGGTAACACAAGCAGTGGAACCAGGGGCAGATGATGAGGGGCCCCTGCTGGACCCGGTGGGCAGTGAGCATGCCCAGGACACCTACCTGGTGCTGGACAAGTGGTTGCTGCCCCGGAGCCCATCGAGCGAGGACCCTCCACAGCCTGGTGGTGGTTTGGACATAGTAGCCATGGATGAAGGCTCAGAAGCTTCCTCCTGCTCATCTATTTTGGCCCTAAAGCCAGAGGGGGCCTCAGCTGCCAGCTTTGAGTACACCATCCTAGACCCCAGCTCCCAGCTCTTGTGCCCAAGGGCACCGCCCCCTGAGCTGCCCCCAACCCCACCCCACCTAAAGTACCTGTACCTCGTGGTGTCAGACTCTGGCATCTCAACTGACTACAGCTCAGGGGGCTCCCATGGAGCCAAGGGGGACTCATCCAATGGCCCCTACTCCAACCCTTATGAGAACAGCCTCATTCCAGCCCCTGAGCCTTCACCCCACAGCTACGTGGCCTGCTCCTAGGACTCTAGTACTCAGGTGCTTGGGGATCCAGCATGACCTCAAGTGCTAGTCAAGGCCCAAGACTTATCTGGAAGGGTCATGAGGCCTCTCTCAGGACTAGGGGCATTTCTGACTTTGTCTATGTGCCTAATCCATCCAACTTAGGAAGTCACAACCTTACAGTTATTTTTAATTTTTTTTTTTTTGGTATATATATTGCTGCTTCTATATGGCTCAGGCCATAGGGGGAGTAGTATAAAAGGCTGTGAGCTCAGTCTGAAATTCTGGACCTGGAAATCTGAATAATAATCATAATAAAATTAATTAATCACTATAAGTTATGCTAGCTGCCATAACAAACTAGTTCTAAATCTGAGTGGCTTAACAGAATTAGTAGTTTCTCTCTCATATCTCAATTCAAACAGGTGGGCAGCCATCCCTGGGATGTCAGAAGCCCAGATCTTCCGGTCTGTAGCTTCACCATCCTCCAAGGCTGCCCTGGGGTCTTTAGATGGATCCTCTGCATCCTGCCAGCCAACAAGTAAAGGGAGAGACAAGACTGTGTGGGTTATTTTAGGGATCTAGCCTAGAAGTGGGCTCCATCTCTTCACAAATTCCACCGGCTAGAAATGGTCACGACTCCACCTAGAATCACGGATGGCTGAGAAATGTAGTTTAGCTGTGCACTTGGGGAGAGGAAAGTGGCTTAATGGGCCTCTAGCTTGTCTCTGCCATGAATAATAATAATAACAGTAACAATATTAATTCATAGGGCTTTATCCTGTATCAGGCCACATTCTAAGAAAGCATTCTGATGACACCAAATGTCATCAAGTGGCTCGATGGGAGTTCAAGTTTAACCACTTTTTAAAAGTTTGACATAACTTACAAAAGCTGAACAGATGCATACCTTCGGCTGCAGCAATTCCACTTGTAGGAACCTGCACACACACACACACACACACACACTAGGACATGTGTGCAAGAATGTTCATAGCAGAAAATACATCAATCTGATGAATAAATTGAGGTATGGTCACCCATGGAATTATATGCAGTAGGGAAAAAGAAATGAACTAAAAAATGTGGCCGAGCTTCTCACAAAGATGGTGTCCAAAGTGAAGGAGGAAGCCCCTGCCCCTCCCAAAGCTGAAGCCGAGGCAAACATTTTAAAGGCGAAGAAAGCAGTGTTAAAAGGCATCCACGGCCACCAAAAAAAAAGATCCACATGTCACCCACCTTCCAGAGGCTAAAACACTGTGGCCCCAAAGGCAGCCCCAATATCCTGGGAAGAGCACCCCCAGGAGGAACAAGCTTGACCACTATGCTAGGCCACCGTCACGTTCCCCTTCACTAGAGTCAGCCATGAAGAGGATAGAAGACAACAGCTCACTTGTGTTCACTGTGAATGTCAGGGCCAACAAGCACTGGATCAAACAGGCTGTGAAGAAGCTCTACGACATTGACATGGCCAAGGTCAACAGCCTGACCACTCCTGATGGGGAGAAGGCATGTGTTTGACTGGCTCCAGACTATGATGCTTTGGACGTTGCCAACAAAAGTGGGATCATCTCAACTGAGTCCAGCTGGCTAATTCTAAATATAAAAATTTTATACTAAAAAAAAATGTGGTCAATTCTTAGTAACATTGTTGAGGGGGAGAAGAAGGAAGTCTCAAAGAATATATTTCTCATAAAACTTTTTATAAAGTTCAAAACAGCAAAACTAAACAATATGCTGATAGGGTACAATATGTATATCATAATGTTATTTTTAAAAAAGAAAAAGCACTTTACATTCTTTAGGTTTTAAAATCTGTACATGTCCCCGAGGTAAGTGTTCCAGCCACGGGACACAGGCATAGAGAGAGGTTGTTACACACCAAAGCTCATGGCTGGCCTCCAAAGCTTGAACCCTTGTCTGAGCCCCTGGGGTCACCAGCCTGGGTAGACCACGGGGTGATTGTCATTTTTCCATCTGGTTGGAAGGCCACACACCACTCTGCCCTGGGGACCAGCCCACATGGCTCCAGGCAGGCTCTGAAGCAACGTTCTCCTGAGCCTGAGGCAACTGGCTGCAGCCAGCACTGGGCAGGGAAATACCTCTGGAGGATGGACAGCTGCAGGGCATCCCCACTGTTTCCTTCCTCCTGGGTCTGGAGGGCAACAATGAGCCCACAGCCTCTGCCAGGCCCAACCTGGTGGCTGAAGTGGGCAGCGGTGTCTAGAAGCAGGGCAGCCAGGTAGGCAGCTTCCTGAGGCTCCAGGTCTTCAGCTAGGTATTCCTCCAGGCCATCAAGCAGCAGAAGGAAGGGAGCTGGCCCGCGGGCCTCGTGGGCAGAGCACAGGAGCTGAAGGAGCTCGTGGGTTGAGGGTGGGTACTGGAAACGGATCTTCTAGAGGGAAGGGGAAAAAAGCAAAGGGGCAAGTTCAGCACAGGAAGCCAGGCTTCCCAGCTATTAACAACCTTGCTTTCTTGCATATTCTCCCGTAGGAGGCTCTCCCCAGACAGCTGGCTCCAGAGTGAAGGAGCTCAGAGTGGTCGAATATATTCTTCCATTTGCCCTCTCCCCCCCCCCCCCCATACTATCTATCCGCCGGGTATTAGTTCAGAAGAAGGTGTGTCTTGGTTGTTGTCGTTTGGTTTTTAAGCGATAGGGGAAAGATTAGAGTGTAAAGCGATAGCACGCCCTCAGGGCAAGGTATGTCAGAAAACGACCGTAGTTAGTCCCCTTCCTTACCGAACCCCCACCCTTTGGGCACCGCCTTTCGTTAACTCCGCCCCTTCATCGGATTTTCTCTCAATTTTAACAAACCCCCACACGTCCCGTCCCCCACTCACTCCCGACTCCGCCCTAGAGTGGCTGTTCCGGCTCGCCACTCCTTCGCCCCGCCATTGGTCTTTCTACTAGTCACTCAATCCTCGACCCGCCCCTCCACGGGCTGGTGGGATTTGGGTCCCAGCACCCTGTTACCTGTAGCCGCAGGGGGTCGAGCGCGGCAGGCGTCCTTCCGGGCAGGCTTTGCAGAGGCCTCCGGGTCAGAAAGAGGACGGGGCCTCGGCCCTCCCCTGCCGCCTCCAGGGCCGCCGCGAATAGAAGAGCTGTCTTCCCAGACCCTGGACAGCCGAGCAGCAGCAAAGGTGGTCCGGCCTCAGCTGAATTATCCTCCTGGGACTCCGCCGCCCTACCCGGGCTTAGCACCCGCCTCAGCGTCTCCGCCATTCACAACGTACCTCTGTCCAATCGGAGGCTCCTTCCTGCCCTTAGTCCCGCCTAAGACTAGGGCTCTTTGGTTACAGTGCACTTAGCTTCTCCATTGGCCTATGGATCTGTTCATCAAAGTTAGGTAAGGCTTTGCTGGCTCCTACAATGGTGAAGAGGGATTGATATAGTCTGAGAGAAGAATGCGGCCGTTTGAGAGGGAAAAAGCCCTTCCCTTGATTTTGCCTGCTGAGAGAAGCAGCACTAATACTGTAACTGTGAGCTAATCAACAAATCACAAGATTCGTTGAGAGTTGGAGGAAGCAGGCCCTCCTGAATCAGTGACGCGCTTGAAGTCTCCTAGCTTCAGTTTGCTCAGCTGTAAAACGAAACTCATGTTATTGCAGAGGGAACACCCCGCCAAAAAAAAAAAATGGAATTATCTTCTGGCAGGTGATCCCCTTGTAGTACAGGCTTCCCTGGCTAGGTGAGTGTTCTAGGAACCAATCTGTATCAGTGTACCAGCTGGCATTGTGAGAGGCAGCGTTTGGCTTCAGTGATTTTTTTTTTTTTTGAAGACTTCCAACGCATTTGCCCATTTCATGATGGTAATTTACAAGTGCACCTGCCACACCACGCTGAGTGTTCAGCAGGTTTTGACCAAAAAAATGGCATGCCCATGTGCCCCGCCCTCCCTATTCACCTGATCTTCCAGGAGTGACTTTTTTGTTTGTTCCCCTGGGTGAAAAAAGTCCTCAAAGGGAAACGTTTTGCCCATGTGAAAGAGGTGGGGGAAAAAAAAGCAGCATTAAAATCGAGGAGTTCAAAAACTGTTCTGAGCAGTGGGAAAAAAAGTCTCGATAAGTGTATTGCGTCAAATGGAGAGTAAAGGTGATTAAAGTTTAAACATGTAAGAATAAATACACATTTTTTATAAGTAAACCTAGGTTTTGGGGTTTCCCCCCTCTTGTGTGTTTCTGCTGGTGTCACCCAATGACAACTGAGAAGTAAGAGGTGGGGAGCTGTGTACTTGTCTCTCTGGGTCCGAGCACCTGCACGAGTGTCAGGGGCTGCAGGCTAAAGGGTATCCGTGTGCAAAGCATCAGAAGCTGTCTC
This sequence comes from Desmodus rotundus, assembly GCF_022682495.2. Lineage (NCBI taxonomy): Eukaryota > Metazoa > Chordata > Mammalia > Chiroptera > Phyllostomidae > Desmodus > Desmodus rotundus. Next base: position 43,090,995 of record NC_071395.1, on the reverse strand, counting down.
TGAGGACCTGCGAGGGGTTTCAACGGGCTTCCTCATTGGCGTGGAGGCTCCTCGGGTCCCGCTAGGGGTCCGGGGGTGGGGGAGGTGACAGCAGCACAGAACAAAGAAGGGGCCAGGAGAAACAAAGAAACGGGCATGGAGACTGGGACCTTTTTTGCTTTGTTCACTCCATAGCTCCAGCGCCCAGAACAGTGCCTAGCTCATTGTAGAGTCTTAATATACAGGATGGAGAAATAGTAGGTTTACAGTTATGAGTATGTGAAACACAGTTTGTTCTAGTATTATCATTTATTAATTATTATATTTTCTATACACACAACTGTAAACCTACTTTTCCTCCACCCTGTATGTTCGTTAAATAAATGAATGAAGAAAGGAAAATAGGATTGATGAGAAACTGGGAGGGAAGGAGGGACAAGGTATGTGATCATGTGATCGCAGGCTGGGGCTCCTCACCCTGACTTTGACAAAGCTGCCACTCATGGTCCTGTTGCCCTGGCAACTCTGTCTCCTGGTAACTTCAAACTAGTGCTGTTGCCAGGAGACCCAGCGGCAGGGCGGAACTGAGATTTCCTGGGCTTTCTCTTTCCCTCTGGGACCAGAACACAGCTCCGCAACATCCCCCAACACACCCACTCACACAGCCGGTTACTCCCACAACCCCCCCCCACACACACACACTCACCATGGCACCTCTGCGTATATTCCATTTCCAGAATTCCCATCACCCACACGCTCATAGCCTTATCCTACCCTGACACGATGTATCCCATACACACACTCTCCTACCTTCACACCCCCACACCCTTCCTTTGAACACACACCAGAATACACTAATACAGCCATACCATTGCCACCATACACAGACACATTTCCTTTCAGCTGGTATTCCTGCAGCTCTTTTTACACACACACACACACACACACACATTTCCTTTTAGCTGATGTGCCTGCAGCTCTTCTGATACACACACAGAGATGAGGCACAGTGTTACAAAAGCACCATCTCAGCCTCCTCCAACAGATATACAACCCATGATTCTCCTCCAAATGCACAAGCACCCAGTAGTGACAACCGTATCACAGTTACATGCATGGAAGCATGCTGAACACAGCCCCGCCTCAGGTCTTTTGCATTTACTGTTCCCCTGATTAGAGAACCCCGCTTCCAGAGAGCCCTGTGGGTTTTTTTCCCCCCTCCATTCAGGTCCCTTAGTCAGGCTTTCCCTGCCTGCCTGTGTGAGATTGAACATGCTTCACTCTTGAACTGCTTTTCTGTCTTTGTTTATCTTCAAATAACTTATAATTTCCAATGTTATTTATTTATGTCATTGCCCCTCTCCCTACTAGAATGTCAGTTCCACCAGGGTAGGGTCTTTCTTTTGTTTCCCAGCTCCTAAAAGAGCACCTGCCACTCAGTAGGTGCTCTTAAATGTAGGCTGAGCGAGTACATTGGCAGAGATGCAGATGTCTGGCATATCTCTCGTGCACACAGTACTTCTTTCTCTCACTTCCCACAACCCGGTCTTCATGTTCTGGTGGAAGGACACTTAACATAGAGATGCTTCCTGGAGGAGGGAGGGCCGATGGGTGAAAGGATGGCTCAGGGATAGTCTGTGCTTCTCCCTCACTTATCGATATATTCAAGTTAATTTATTTAACAAATATTTATTGAGCACCTACTGTGTGCTTTGGGCATTGAGGACTGAGCAGTTAACAGATGACAAAGTCTCTGTCTGAGCTGACATCTCTTGTGAGGGAGAAGATAGTGACCACTAAGCATAATGAGGAATTTAAATAGTCTACAAACAGATGTTTAAGTGCATGCCAAAAAATTTTTTGCACAGGGAAGGAGATTTGGGAGGATCAATTGTTTGGCCTTTTTTGAAACTGTAAATAGCGTGGTAGGGACAGACCTCAATGAGAAACTGACAGTTGATAAAAGGCTTGAAGGAGATGATGGGGTGAACCATGCAGGTATGTGGGGGAAAAACACTGCAGGTGGAGACACCTGCACCTGCAAAGGTGCTGCGGCATCAGGAGAACTTTGGATTTTACATCGAGTGTCATGGGGATCCACAAGGTTTGAGTAAAGGAGGGTCATGGTCTGATTTGCATTCTAAAGCTCCGTGTTGGTTGCGCTGAGTTTGAGATGCTGTGAGACCCACGGGGAACATCGAGAAAGCTTTTTTTTTTTTTTTTTTTTTTAAGATTTTATTTATTTTTAGAGAGTGGAAGGGAGAAAGAGAGGGAGAGAAACATACATGTGTGGTTGCCTTTCACGTGGCCCCCACCAGGGACCTGGCCTGCAACCCAGGCATGTGCCCTGGACTGGGAATAGAACCAGTGACCCTTTGGTTCGCAGCCTGCGCTCAATCCACTGAGCTACACCAGCCAGGGCTTCAAGAAAGCTTTTGAATAAGCCAAGTACATCTTGGTCTGGGCCCTCTACCTAGAGTTATCCATCCTGGGGTGGGGATGTGGGCAAGGCCCGGGCTGTTGCCTCCACCGTCCCTGGCGGGCCTAGACACTTCTTTGTGTCCCGCAGTCCCCAGTTTACCCTTTCTTGTTCTGCGCTTAATATCAGAACCGTGGACAGCACCAACTGCGTTGGCCGAGCTGCTGTCCACCGTGCTGAATTTTTGCTTCCTTTCTCGCCCGCTTGGAGGCAGCTGTGTGACAGGCGGGAGCGGGGGTCTCAGGGGTGGGAGCCCTGGAAACAGGAGCTCTGGTCAGTGAAGCAGGCGGCTCCATAAATCCGTCCCTTCTCTGCTTTCAGCCCTTTCGTACTCCCATCTCATTCCCTGTGGTCCACAATCAGGCCTATCATCTCCCCCTCATTCATTCCGCTCCAGCCACACAGGCCTCCACGCCGTTCCCTGAACATAGCAGGCACACTCCCACCTCAGGGACTTCGTGCTTCCTCTTCCTGCCGCCTGGCATGCTCCTCCTGCCACCCCTGGTATTTTAATAGCTTCTTCCCTCCTTTCCTTCACACCGCATCTCCAGTATCCTCTCCTCAGAAAGAACTTTCCTGACCACCCACTTTAAATTGCAGACTGTGTTTCCATCCCACAGTTGTGCCAGTGTCGTCTTTAGCTTGAGTTTTCTCCTTATCACTTACCAATATCTAACATGTCAGAGATTCCAATCCCAGATCTAAATCTGTCCTAAGGTTTGGAATTCAGAATATTTTAGATTTTTGAAAGTTATTATGGCAAATACTATCTGTTGCATAATACTCCTGGTGGGGGTCTGGGATATCTCAGAATCAAACACTTTATTTTCAATGAAACATAAGAATATTCACATCAAGTTAAATAAATAAAAGCTACAATAACCTCATGTCAGTTCAGGTCAGGTTATTGCCACAGATGAGTTATGAAAAATATTTTAGGTTTTCAGACCTTTTTGAAATTTGGAATTGTGGTTCTGTATATAGCTTATGTATCTTGTTTGTCTCTTACATACTAGAACACGAACTCCATGAAGGCATGAATTTGTGTCTGTTCTGTTAACTGCTACAAGTCCCTGTGTCTAACTACACAGCACCTGGTACATGGTAGGTGTTCCTCAGTGTTTGTTGAATGAATGAATGAATGAGAGAAGAAAAGCAGCCTTCCTTTCCCTGGTCCTTGGATGACTCCATGCCCTGAATAGCCTGAAGCCCCTCAAAGCCATGGTGGGAGATGTGTCTGTGGCTCCTTGCCCCTCCTTCTCTCCCTGGTCTCTGCTGGGCCCTCAGCACAACCTCACACTAGAACCCCTGCTTTCACCCACACATCTAGGGGTTTGACTTTGAGGTTCCTACTGCCCTCTGCATCCCCCTTCACTATCAGGACCCTCGAAGTCCCCTCACCCTATTCACTGTGCCCTCTGCACCCTGGCCATGGTCAGAAACAGGCCAGCTGCAGGGGGAAGATGGTCATGTGAGGCCCCTCACCGTGGGTCTGCATTTCACATGAAGAAACATGGGCACAGTGAGGTTAATTAACTTCCTTGAGGCCAAGAAATTACTGGGCCAAGCTTTAAACCCAAGTCGCTGGCTCACAGCCCGACAATGCCTTTCCACAATGGCCCTCAGATACACTGTAACAATACACTCACACCTAGACCCACAATTAAAGTCCTCCACACTCCAACACCTAGGGAAGGAAGGCATATGACCAAACTTCTGTTACAAACAGGTCTTTATTAAAGGTGACAAGGAGGGGCAGGAAAGGGAGTTGGTATCTCCTCTGCCCACTGCCTTTGGCTGCCCTCCGGGATGGGAAAGCCCTCTCTGCCCCACCCATGACCCCACGATGGCACATCTACATGAGGCTGAGGCATGGGGGCAGTGTGAAGAACAGGGGTGGGTTCCAAGAAGAAAAAGTCCTTTACCACAGCCCTAGTAAGTAGCAGAAGGGTTTGGGGTGACCTGGGCACAGGCAAAGGGAGACAGCACCCTGAACAAAACCTCTGAACTGGACACGCCCTGCATCAGTAGGGAGTTAAGAGGGACTGGGTGACAGGGTGCACATGGTGGAGGGACTGAGAGGGGAAAGGGTGCCCCAAGGATCCTGCCATGGGGGAGCCTGCCCCCCACCCTCTGGCTAAATTCTGATCCTGAGGAGAGAGGACCCAGTTACAAAGAATGACCACGTCTCCCTCCTCAATTTTGCACGTCCTTAGACATGGGCGGTCCCCCATTGGCTGGAATCATACCCACCCACCCTAGAAATTCTGAAAACCAAGGACTCCTATTGGTTGTTCATTTGCTGAACCCTGGCTGGAGTTGCCCTCTTGCCTGAGGATACTAAGGACTGAGGAGGAGGCTCCCATTGGCTGGAGTAAACTCCTGTTGGTTAGAATTCAAAGAACTGGAGGCTCCCATTGGCTGGGCAACAGCCAATGGGGTCAGGATTTGGCCCTTAAAAGAGCAATTATAGGTGGCAAGGGCCCACCTCCCACTTATGCCCACTTGGATGTCCCAGAAGGCAAGAGAGGCAGGGAGTCCCCCAAATGTCCTTCCAGCCATCCTCTGATATCTGGGCCTGGCTGGTTTGGAGACGGGGGCTTTGGCACTCACATGGTGCACACACACACACGTGTGACAGGGAATAAATGAGAACTGGGCAGATTCTGGGTGGGTGGGTGGGCTTCACAGCAGGTGGTCACGGCTAGCAAACAGGTAAGGACTGAAGTTGTCCCGGTGGAAGGGGGAGGGATAGAGTCCACTAAGGGTGTACAGGTCCCGCAGCAGGGGTGTGGGCAGCAGCAGTTTCCGGCCACGGCCGCCACCCCCGCCTGGCCCCCCAGGCCCAGGAGAGGAGGGTGAGGGGCCCTGGCTGGTGGTTGGTGCTGGCAGGGGCAGGGGCAGTGGCAGGGGCGTTGGCTCAGATCTCAACCGAGGGCGGGGCACACGGGGTGATGAACACATGGCTGGAGCCCTGGAGGACACACAACTTGGGATCAGGTGGCCACGGCGGGCGCAGTTCTGCGGCTCTGGGGATCAGAGATCAGGGAATTAGAAAGCTCGGGAGGTGGTAAGACCTCAGGCAGTGACCACCACCTGGAAGTCCCCCCATTTACCCTGCCCCCATTCCCTCGACACTCACTGGATGGGGTGAGCCGTGCCGGTGTCGAATGCGGCCTGCAGGCCTCGGGTTCCTGAGACAAAGAGGCAGAAGGATGGGGCTAGCAGTCCCCCGGGACCCACCGGCCACAACATAAGGGGCTCACTGGGCAGAGAGCCCAGTGGAAAAGACAACCAGATTCTCAGGATTATCCATGTCCCCTTGGCAGGAAGAGATGGGGCACACCCTTCTATTCTGTGGAACTGTCCCCCAGGTTTTATCTCCACTGAGATGAGTCATCCCCCAATGTCCTGAGACACTTCCCCCCCTTCTTGCCTGACTCCCTGCCTCCTTGGTCCCCCTCCACCCACCACCCTCTCCAGCCGGGAACAGTCCCCGGCCCCCCTTACCTGGGCTACACTTAACTTTTCGAGGGGGCTGTCCACAGTAGGGGCTTGGCTCAGGCCCTCCCAAGGGGAGAGCCTTCGGCTGGAGGGTGGCCGGCTCTGGAAGTTGTGCACTACGCAGGTGACCTGGGATAGAGGGAGAGAGGCAAGTTGAGGCTCGTAAGACAAGAGTGGTATAAATACTATCCCCATTTTTCAGATAAGGAAACTGAGACTCAGGTTTTCAGAGACAACTAGCATTTTAATGGTACTTACTTTGTCCTTTCCACTTAACTAAGTAGCTATTACTATTATTGTTTATTCCACTTGGCTGGAACTAGGAGGAGGCAAGTAAGGCCAAGTTGTGCCAGGGCAGGATCTGATCCTGCCTTTATTTAAATTTTTGATATTTTTGCATTAATTTGATGGTTTAAGAGTTCCATTAAAACATTATTTTTCTGGATTAGGGAGTGTTTTAGCACCCTTTTAAATGTTGCGCTCAAAGCAAGTACCTCACTTGCATCATCACCCCGATCCAGGTCCTGTTAGCACATTTTACAGATGAATATTCAGACAAGCTAATGTTAAAGATCTTGTCCAAGATCACAAAGTCCACACCCATCACAATCATGCAGCCCTCCCTCTCGGGCCAGGGAGACCTGATGGAGGGTCTACCATACCAGAATGGGTATAAAGGGGGCTCACCAGAAAGGTGGCAATGGCCGCTCCAGTCAGGAAGCCGGCCAGCACATCCGACCAGTGGTTACGGTACTCCGCCACGCGGACCACACCCACCAGGAAGGCGGGGCACAGTAAAGCCAGGCAGAGCGAGGGTTTGACCAGACGGGAGCCCTTCACCCGGAACACCAGCGTCACATACATCTGTGGGAACCGGAGACCAGTCAGACTACACAGACAGTGCAGTTGTGGAACCTAAGTGTCCACCGCATTTGGGGCGAGGGGGCGTGGCCAGAATCCCCAAGATCTGCATTGTAGCTGGAGGACGTGGTCAGAGGCTCCAGGGAACGGAGCTAGAGGATGAGAGTTCGGGGGATGGAGTCACGGATCCCCAGTGGGCCCTTACTGGGCTGGGGGTGTGGCCAGATCACCAAAGAGCAGTGGAGCTCTCTGGGATAGTGCCTCCCAGAAACCAGTAACAGTTGGGGAAAAGCCTTTGCTGGGCTAGGTTGTGGCTGCAGAACCAGAGGGAGGAGTCGGGGCCCAAGGGGCAGGTCCAGGAGCTCCAGGAAGTAGAATCCCCAAACTCGAGGGCACCACTGAGTGGAATAGAAACTTGACACCCAAATTCCAGAAAAAGGAGTCCAAGCAACATGGGGTGTGTCCAGGGAAAAGCAAGGCTAAGTCAGGAAGTCCCAGCAGAGACAAGCCATGGGCGTGACCAAAACAATAAAGTCCAGGACAGAGAAGGGGGAGGCTTGAGAGCTCCAGGAAAGCCCATCCGCCCATTCTCCCAGCCAATATCCAGGACCTGTAGCATCCTGGGGACGTGGCTAGTCTCCAGACACAGTGTCCTGACCCCCCAGGGCGGAGCCAACAGCCTCCACTGAGTGTGGCATTACGGGTCAGGAGGCCGGGCCAGATACCAACAGACGCAGTCTAGAACAGCGGTAGAATCAGACTGGAAGGAGGGGAGAGAGCATGACCAGGGTGAAAGGGGAGCAGTCAGAGCTCCCTCTGGGCAGACTCCGCCTTATGGGTGGGGTAACAGCACTGGGGCGTGCCCTCATTCCAGTGGAATCAGAGGCTCCAGCCTGCAGGCTGCCCCTCGAGGTCCCCAACCCCCACTGCAGGGCTCTCATTTTGGGGCTCACCGCTGTGTAGGTAACCGCGTAGGCGCAAAGAGCGGCATCCTTGCAAGGGAAGGCGCGGCGTGCAGCGGCCACCAGGCTGGGGCTGCCAGCACAGGCACCCTGGTCGGTGACAAAGCGGTCAGGCCCTGGCCGGTCTGGTGAGGGCGGCAGGCAGCCCAGAGCCGTGTAATTGGGGCGGCACACGGACAGGAAGTGTGGTGTAGGGTTGCCGGTCACCACCTGCCCCGCGTTGGCGAAGATGGTTGTGGTGAAGAGGCCGAAGGAGTAGACCCCTGAAGATGGGGTAGGAAGGGGATTCATTTCGGGGATGCTGCAGTGGCCCTGCTCCTGTGAGCCCCCTTATGACTCATCTGGGCCTTTGTCTCCTTGTTCCCGTGACCACCATTATAGCACCTGGGACTCCCCTTAATGTTGTACCCCATTATAGCTGGGCCACCAAGATGGTACTCTGGGCCTCTTGCTTCTGTCCCTCTCAGATTACCACTGTGTCAGAAGTGGGCCCTCCCCTGCAACCCCATTGTACCTGGGCTGGGACCCCTCAACAGCATTAATCAGTAGTGGACCCATGCCTGGGACCTCCTAAGACCACCCTGATGGCATTTCTGGTCCTCTTTATACCTGCCCTGGACTTGCTACTACTGAGTTATTCTGGTTTCCTCTGGATCACCAATAAGCCAGAGCTAGACCTCTGGCCCTCTGCCACAGGGACCACCATTATTGGTGAGCTGTGCCCCTTCCCCTACCCCATGGCAACCCTCTGTGTCTGGGACTACATTTAAAGCACAGCTGAGGTCTCATTTCCCATGGTGTTTGGCCTACACCTGTGTCCCCCTTTTCTGACTGAGATTCTCCTTGTGGCAATTTGGGCCCTCCTCTTCCAGTTGCCACGGTTAGCTTAGGCCCCATCTATGTCCCTAAAACCTCCATCATGCATGGCCTGAGTCCAAGTCCCTTTTTGGCCCTGAAGGCACCATCATGACTATTCTAGGCCCTCTTCCCCCTGGAATCCTGACTGTGGCTGAGCCTGGATCATATCTCTTTGCATGGCTGAATCCTGGCCCCATCACTCACCCAGGAAGCGGACCAGCCTTCTCAGCGGGGGGCTGAAGCGGCAGCAGGCCCCAGACACAATGGTGCTCTCCCCAATGATGGGGATGGCTGAGGGTGGTGCGGGGAAAAAGGCACGTGCCAGCTCCCCCAGCAAGACCTGTGGGTAAGACCAAACAGGGTCTTCCTGGTCTTCAAGCCCAGCCTTCTGCCCACCTCCCCGTGATCTTTCTGCCTCCTAGGAGGTTCTCCCACAGTCTACGAAGGCTACCCCCAGTCTCACCGTGAGGGTGGGCCCAGCGGTGACCAGAGCATAGATAAGTGCAGGAGGTGCTCGGCTGGCAGCCTCAGGCCCCGGATAGGGCTTGGCATAAGTACTGTCATAGCAGAAGAAGCCCTGGGTGTGCACAGGAAAGGTGTCTGTGAACTCCAGGCGGTAAGCAAGCAGGACCACCACACCCAGCAGCACCGACTGCCGCCCAGCCAGGGTGGAGAGAAAGACGGAGAGAGACAGAGAGAAAGGAGAGAAGGTCAGGCCTGAGCTGGGGACATGGAGACACACACACACACACACACACACACACACACACACACACAGACGGGGCGGTGGGGGGAGAGATCAAGACTGAGGGAGATAAATGGAGTAAAAGTGACAGAGAGGTGGGGAATGGGGCTGGAGAAGTGTCAAGGCCTGGGAGACACACAGTAAGAGATGGAGATGGAGATAGAAAAATAGAGAAGACAGAATGGAGGTGAGAGGAGAGAGGAGGGAAGAAGAAAGAGAAAGAGAAGGGACTTGAACAGTAGAATATAAAGAGAATGAGAGAGGAAATGAGGTTGGGGCAAGAGAGTGAGGATATGCCTGAGATCTGACCAGAGAGAGATCCAGAGAAACGGGTGGTGGAGTGACAGAGCACCAGGGAAAGAATTACTACTAGTAGGACGAGCAGCTGCCACAGGTATAACCCTTACTGTGGGCATGGTGTCATGCTAAACCTCTTCTGTGAATAAATACATTTTACCTTCTAAGTATGCCTCTTTGACAGAAGCGGAAACTGAGGCTCAGGAGGATATGTGACATGCCCAGAGTCCCAAAGTAAGGATGGGAAGAGCGTGACTGGAACCCTGGAAGTGCCACTTCTGAGTTCAAGCTTATAGCCACATCTCAAGAGAAAGGGAACTGTAATCTCACCCCTGCCCCCCCCCCCCCGAGACAGGGAGTGAGAGATCAGGGAGAGAGAAGACAGGACTGGAATCAGGACGATGGAAAAATGGGTTTAGGTAGGGACCTGGCAAGGATGAGGGAGACTGAGGTTGGGCAGAGAGGGGACAGGAAGACAGGTACACCCTCTTCCCCATTGAGGGTCTGAACAAGGTACCGGGCTCCTCACCTCTACGAAGACAAAGCAGGGAATGATGGAGAAACTCCTCTTCAGCTGAGGTCTCCCTCCCGCCATGGTGAAGGCCCAGGCCTGTGGAAGTGGGAAGGGAGTGGAGTGGCCAGGGTGGGGCCCAGGGGGAAGTAGGGTAACTGGTCCCTGTAGAGTCCTCGGGCCACACCTCTGCATATCCAGGTCTTAACCTTGCCTCTGCCCATGGGGGACACTAGCCTCCCCTGACACGACCTGCTCAGCTCAGCCTATTGCAGGGCAGGGTGGGGACCCCAGAGAGAGATCCTCTAGTGGTCTTCACCCCCTACAACCTACATAGGAGATTATGACCCCATACCTTTTAGGAGGGACTCTCCTCCCTACCAAGCAGGACCCCTCCCCTTGGCCTGTAGAAGAGAATTCTCCAGCTTAATGGGGACAGCTCCCCCACAGAAGAGAATCCATTTAGAAGGGTCCTCATCCCTCACCAGTTTTTAGGGGACCCCATCCTCTTTCCCTACATGCTTTTTACCTTCTAAGTAAAACCTCATGGTCCTTGTCCCCACCTCTGTCAGGCCCCTCCCTTGAGCCACTCCCCCCATGGCCCACAAGGGCCTTTCTCCTGTCCCTATGGTTTGTGGCTTACGGCCCTCCTCTCCCAGCTGCCTCTCTCTCTCTACCTTCTTCCAGCCCATCTGCCTCCCTGTATCATTAGGGGCTGTCTGCTCGCCAGGTGCTCCCCCCTACCCCCAGCACTGAAGGGCTAACAGAGTCACAAGTGCATGACCCATGCTCCCAGCCTGGCCTCACCTGTGAAAGAGCGCTACGGCTTCCCACAGGCAACCACCATGCCCATGGACTCACAGCCGCCCCTGGAAGCCAGCAGGGCAGTGATGGTCACCCCCATTGCACAGATGTGGAAACTGAGGCGCAGGCAGATGCGGGCAGGCACTCTGGGTCCAGTGCTCCATCCACGAGGCTTGTTCTTCAGTGTGACATGTGGCAGAGGGTTGCTAGAGGTCCCAGATATCTACCTGGCCATAGACCCCTCACTCTCCCAAAGACACAATCACTTGCACTGGCATCCCCAGAGCACACAACTCAGCCACAGCCTCCATCCCAATCCCCCCCCCAAGCCATGGCCCAGCATTCATCCGTCTCACCGACATGGACCAAGCAAGCACCTGCCGCATTCCAGGCACTGTGCTGGGGGCCAGCCTTGTGGTGAATGAGGCAGGCCCCTTGTTCAGACAGGTGCCCAACACCCACCCCACACTTAACTGCGTACTCGTACACACACATGGCACCGTGTGCACGCAGCCTGTCACAGACACCCACACAGATCAAACAACTCCCCACACCCCCGACCAACACACAGTCACAGGGACACAACAGGAAGTCCTCCACATACCTCATGGCTCTGCACACAGCCCCACCTGAGCCCTCACCCCTCAGGGATGTGGACTCAGGGCTGCTAACACACTTCAGAGTAACATCAAAAAGAGAGTCACCACACACAATAGGGGGTCACAGGACCAGTCATAGTGTCACACCCCCAATTATAAGGCATTCAGTGACAACTACACACATTAACAGTTCTCATCCACACTGACAGCCATAGGAGAGCCACGCGGAGACACGGTGCTATACACTACCACAGTCACATGGCCACACAGGGGCACATACATGGACCATGACAGATTCACACACAGAGCCACACAAGAGAGATGCATGATCACAGCCACACACTGGAATGCAAAAATGGCTCTCCCCCACACCATCAGAAGGAACACACAAGAACAGCCACACAACGACAGTCATACACACAACCATAGATACCAAGGCAGTCACACAATCACAGTGATAGCCGTCACAACGACACAGCCATACACATAACATCAGTGACACCTGCAATGACAGCCACACAATGACGGCCACAGGAGACAGTCACACACATACACCACACAGACACCCCAGAAGCCACACAATCACAGCTATACAGACACACAATGACAGTTACACAACCACACACTGACACATAATGACAACCATACAGTCCTGGTCACACTCACCACCACCGCTTGGCTTGTCAAGCCCGGGATTCCCTCCCCATGCTCCTCTCCCCCAGCCCAGTCCCCACACTCCAGCTCCCCTCCCCCTCTCCACGCGGACCCGCAGGGGACCTGACCAACAGGATCCGAACCCCAGGCGGGACAGACAAACCAAGGAGGGTCGGAAGCTCGTGAGAGAGGGTACAGGGGGCTCTTCAAGCCCCTCCCCCTCACCGGGTCAAGGGTGCTGCTGTCTGAGCTCCGGCTCCGCCTAGACGTCACCAGCACCGCGCAATGGACAGACTGATGGCTGGCCTGGCAGGCAGGCGGAGGCACAAATGAAGATTCAGTCGGTCTGATTCGGCTCCTTACCGCGCAGACTCCGTGGAGTGAGGGGCGGGGCCTTCAGGAGCTTTATTTGCATAATAACGTAGGCGGGGCCTCGCGATGGTCATTAGCGTGATATGAGGAGGGGCCTCGGTTGTCCTTTGGGACGGGGTGTGTAAGAACAGATGGGGGGAAATGAAGGCTGGAGATTGAGAGGGAGGACTCTGGGTGAAGGGAGGGTGAAGAGGGCGGAGTATGAGAGTGTGACTCTGGGTCACCACACTCCCTCTCTGGGCCTCAGTTTCCCCATTTAGGCACTAGGGGCAGCAGTGCGAAACAGCCTGTCTGGCCACTCACATCTGGACAGACCAACCTCTGATCTGTCATATACTAATCTGGCTTCACACCGTCCACTGATCCTAGGCCCACACAACCCTAACACCCACTGGGGTCTCCTGTCTCTCCCCAATACTAGGGAGTAAATGAGGGTGGGTCACTCTCAGGCACAAGAAGCAGCAGGTGCAACAGTCCACAGGTGGTGGAGGGTCTCAGCTAGTTTATTTTCTCTCTGGTGGGGTCTCTGGGCAGAGCAGCCCCTGCTGCTCAGGCTGTGGGGAGAGAAAATGGGTAAGGGCCAGGTCTGGTCCAGGGAACCCCAGGGCTGGCGGGCAGGAGCCCAGGGTTGGGAGCTGGGAGGGTGCCTACTGTGGGATTCCAAGGCTGGACTGGAAGGGCAGGGTGGGTGCAGCAGGGGAGGATACACACCGGGCGGGAAGGAGTGGCTTTTGCTGAATGGCTGGGAAGGGTCCTGGTCTGAGTCTGAGTCTGAGTCCCATGACGGGTGTGGAGGGCTCAAGCATCGGTGTTCCTTGTAGCCTGTAGGAGGAACAGGTGCTGTTCTGATGCTCCATGCATCAATCCTGAGTGTGACCCCTGAAAGACCCCCGAATATGGGTCAGTGTCCTTTGATCATGTCCCTTGAATATAACCCAATGTGACACCAAAGTATGACCTCGATGGCCCTTGAATTTTACCCCAATGATCCTTAAAAAAGACCCTGGTGACCATGAGTGACCCGAGTGAAATCTCCAGAGACTCCTTAATGTGACCCCAGATTAAAACCCAACAGAGGTGACCTCCAAATATGGAGGGGGAAGAGGGATTTAAGGGGATTAAGTGGTAATGGGAAAAAATACAATAAAGATTAAATTAAAAAAACAAAAACAAATATGGCCTGGGCTGGTATGGCTCAGGGGATTGAGCACCAGCCTTCAAACCAAAGGGTCACTGGTTTGACTCCCAGTCAGGGCACATGCCTGGGTTGAGGGCCAGGGCCCTAGTAGGGGGCGTGCGAGAAGCAACCACACATTGATGTTTCTCTCCCTCTCTTTCTCCCTCCCTTCCTATCTCTCTAAAAATAAATAAAATCTTAAAAATATATATATATGGCCTCTCAACATGATCATGACCTCCATCATGTGTGAAGCTGAAGAATGACTCGCCCCCAACCCTGGAGCATGGCTGAGCCCCCTCACCCCTGAGGCTCGCAGCCCTGGGGCGGACCCCCGAGGAAATGGTGAGGCCATCAAAAGAGTTCTGCAGCATGTGTACAGCAGACCTGCAGGAAGATGGGGAGCTGGGGAACCCAGGTGACTCTGGGCTTGAGGCTGGGGCAAGGGTGCTGTTGGGGTGGCAGGGGCAGAAGTGAGTCCTGGTTGGAGATGGAGGGCTGGACTCAGATGGCTTCCAGGTTTGGTGGTCACTGCTTGATCAGATTGGTAGCAGGGCAGGGCAGATAAGGGTCAGGGGTCAGAGATCAGAGTGGGAGCTGTGCATCACCATATGTCACTCAGCTCCTTCTGGAGGTCACCCCTCCAAGAATCATTGCCTCCTGATGGCATCTCCTCTGTCTCCAGCCAGTTGGATGTCTCACAGCCCTGCTGTTTCATCTTGGTTAAGACCTAGGGCCCAGAGAGGGGTGGGGGTGATGAGAGAAGAGCAGCAGTAATAGTAATGATGGTGTAAGGTGATAGTTACAAGGCACTTATTACATGCCAGGCTGCCTTCAAAGGGCTTAAGAGTTCATGCAGCTGCTTCTTCAGGTAGGGATGTTGTTACACCCATTACACATATGAGGAAACTGAGGCCCCAGAGAGGTGAAGAAACTTGCCCACAGTCACACAGCAGTAAGTGGCAGAGCTGAGATTTGAGCCCAGGCTTTCTGGTTCCAGTCCAACGATGAAGGCTGGCGGAGATCCCCATACCCCCAACTCCTGTGGGGTCCCTGTTCTCCCCTCTCACCTTACGGCACTTCACCTGGGTCTTCTGCATCTTCTGGATGTTCATCAAGTTCTCAGTGATCTCCTCCTCCTGTGCCTCTGTGAGGGGAAGGGACTCAGGGGGGCCAGACAGCAGGACAAACCCTCATCCCCCACCCCCAGCTGCCGGTTGCAGGCACTCACGGAGCTTCTGATAGATGAAGGTCACCTCCTCCCGAACCAGCTCCAGCTCCTCCCATAGGAATTTCTTGCTGAGGGGGTAGTGCAGCCTAGACCTACAGCCCCTGGCCAGCCCCTGGCCTCCTGGCCTCCTAATTTGTCCACCTGCCTCCTCCACCTTCCATGTACCCTTCTGTTCAACCACCTATCCCCACAGGCTCCAGCCCCTCCCCGAGCTGCCCACTCACCTTTCCCCTCCAACTACTATTCCCCCACCTCCCCTCCCTAGCCCCCAGCCCTCTCCTTCCAACCTCTAGCCTCCAATTCCCTCAGCCTCCTATAGCCTCCATCTCCCCACCTTCTGCCCTCCTGACCTCCCATATCCCCAGCCTCTGCCCCCCTCAACCTCCCCACCTCTCAGCTTCCTGCTCCCCTGGGCTCCTTCCCATCCCATCTCCAGCTTCCTATCCTCCCTGCCTTCTGGCCTCCCTGTCTCCCCCACCCCCAAACACACTGCTTGTCCCCTAAGCCATCCATCCCGCTTACTCAGGCCTCTCCCCTTTCCCCCCTTCTGGCCTTCCTTCCCTCCCACAGCATTCAGGCTCCCCCTCTAGCAACACCCACCTGTCTCGGATCTCCTGGGCCAGCAGCTGCAGGCAGCGGGTAGTGCGGGCCCGCTGCAACTCCTCACTGTCCCTCAGGGTCTTCTGCAGCCCCTCCAGGCCTTCTGCCAGGGCCCCATACAGTTCTTGCTGTCCCTGTTCCATGCCCCACTTGTTTCCATCCTTCTCTTTCTGCCTACTCAAGGGGCACAGGACTTCTACAGAAACAGTGGGAACTTGACTGAGGCCCAAACAAACCAAGCTCAGCTTTGCACCCACCTTGCCTTAGCCTGGCTGGATCCTGCCCCTGAACTCAGACTTACCCACTTCTCTCACTCTGACCCAGCTGACCCTGACAGCCTTCAGCCTGTCCTTGACCCTAGGCCAATCCTCACCTTCAAGCTGTTGGATCTTGATTTGCTGCAGGCAGCTCTCCTTCTCCAACATGGTCACTGAGTGATTTAGGAACTCAAAAGCCTGTTGGGGAAGAGGTCATGCCTGGAGGAGGGAGGGGAACAGAATACAGGAACAGAGATCACTGGGGGGAGGGCTGGCTCAGGAGGCTAACCTTGGTCTGGGCCTGTAGCTGGTTCTTGAGTGCCTCCAGTTCACATCTCAGGAGCTTCTGGGTGTCAGGAATCATCGTGGTGGACTTAACTGTGAGCAGAGTTATCGGTCAGCCAGGCTGGGAAGGGTGGGGGCAGGGGCAAGGTCAGGGCAGTGGTCAGCTGAGTGGTCAGGGTAGGGGTAGAGTCAGGGCACAAGGTCAGGAGCAGGAACTGACCAAGGCTGAGGTAAAGGCAAGAGTAAGGGTCAAGGTCAGAGACAGGCATGGAGGGTAAGGTCAGAGACAAGAGTCAGCTGATGCTGAGGCAGGACTGAGTGGGTGGCAATGGCAGGATTCCACAAAGGCTGGGGCAGAGGGTAAAAGTAGGAACCAGCAGGTCTTCCACACACAGTCTTGTTGGGAAGGAGGGTTCTCACCTTTGACTTTAGAAGAGCTGGTCTCCAGCAGCTTCTAGGGTAGGGGAATATGAGGGCAGTAGAAATTCATCCAAGAACTGCCTCCTTGCTCACCCCAACCCAGTGTAGGGGGTTTGGAAATGAGTTGAGTCTGCTGAGTTCTGAGTGTCCCACACCCTGAGTGCAGGCAAAGCTGCCTTGAGGCACATGTGGGTATTCCTCCCTGGCTCGTACATGCTCAGAAGTGTACTTATGTGGCTTGTACCCTGCACGTGTGTGCCTCTGGGCTGCCCCCGACAGCATGCACATGCAAAGCCCTGTCTCTGGCCTGGGATCAGGAAATGGCCCTCCTCCTTAGGGGCAAATTACATTGACAATGTCTGCAGGCAGCACTGACAGCAGTCACACATAATCCCGCCCAGGGGTAATAATACCTAATTCCACAACAGCCGCAGCCACACAGTCACAACCCCAGGCACAGCCATGCACCCCAGGTCATAAGACCCAGGGCACTCACTCGTACTCGTCTCCGGTATATAACCAGACACAGACACACAGGCAGTTATACCCAGAGACAATTACAGACGAGACTCCAGTAAGACACACAATCCCACATCCATTTCATTCATTCCCTCATCCATTAAGACACTTTCATTGCAGGCCTGCTGAGTGCTGGGAGGTGTTCTGGGTGCTGAAGACACATGGTAGGAGAGTTCTTGAAGAGGACAACCCTGCCTCCAAAACCCCCTCCCTAGGCCCCACAGCAATAGATTGCAGTGCAGCAGGAAGGGGTTTCCCGGGTGGGGGTGACCTTAGTGATGCTCTGACGCCTCTTCACAAGCTCCTGGTCATTACAGTGCTCCTGCGAGGAGTCTGAGTTGGGCAAGGGGGGAGACCCATTCGACCGAGGCCCTGAGTCCCTCCCTCGCTTCCAGTCTATACTCGTCACTGTGTTCTCTGAAGCAGCCGGCCCCAAGGTCTCTGGTTCTGGGGTTCTGGACCAGTGAGTTGTACAGTCCAAGGTCTTGTCCAGGGAAGCGCCTGGGGGTAGGTGAGTGAGCGCTCCCTGAGGACCAGCCCAGAGCACTCCAGCCCCTCCCATCTCCCCAGCCCTGGAGCAGCCCCTCAACGAACCCCAGTACTTGTCACACTTCCCGTTAGCAAGCAAATACAAGTTGGAGGACGAGGGAGATGAGCAGTAGCAGGGCACAGAGTAGTCAGGGTCCCGGGGTATGCCGGCCAGAAGAGGGTCGCTTTGAGTAGGGAGGACAGGGAGCTGCACTGAGACGAGCCCCCATGTCCCGGCACTCCCAGACCCTCCCTGACACCCCAGAGAGGCCTCCTGAATACAGGGCCTCCAGCTATAGTAGGAGCAGGATGAAAGATGGTCCCAGCCCCAGGGGCTGGGGTAGGCAGTGAGAAGAACCCCGAAGACCCCACAGGAGAAAGTGAAGCCTCGGAAGAGTCTAAAAGAAAAAAAAAGATCTTGCCGCCGGTTCGATTCCCAGTGGGGGCACATGCCTAGGTTGCAGGCCATGTCCCCATTGGGGATGTGCAAGAGGCAACCGATCGATGTTATCTCTCAAATGTCAATGATTCTCTCCTTTTCTTTCTCCCTCCCTTCCCCAATCTCTAAAATAAATAAATAAAACCTTTAAAAAAGAAGAAAAGATCTTAACAATGGGCCCTACAGGAAGAGCTTTCCTAGTAGGAAACAGCATGTGCAAAAGTTTGGAGGTGTGGAACCATGTGCTCTGTGATGGTAAATTCAGGTTGGAGGCAGAGTCCCAGAGGGCAGCTTAAGTAAGGCATTGAAAGCCAAGGAGGGGAGTTAAGACCTGGCTCCACAGGTAAATGGGAGCCATAGTGTGTGAACAGGAGAGGCAGGGCGTATCTAGTCAACAAAGCAGCTAAATTGGGGTTCAGGCCCATAGTGGATGAGGCTGGAAACAGGAAAGAAGTCAGCTCTGTGTTTCATGTCCACAGCCCCCTACCTGCACTTTCAGTGTAGTCAGAGCTGGCACAGAGTCACCTGGGGCAGGGCTGTCTGGAAAAACTTCCAGGTGAAGGGCTTCTTGCCCTGGGTCATACTCAGCCAGAAAGACCACACTCTAGGCATTTCTGTTCTGCCCTTGCTGAGCCCTCTGGTGTCCTTCCTCTGCCCAGTCCTCCTAGAAGATCCCTACATACCCTTCAAAAACCCCACTCAGCATTTCCTCTGTAAATTTCCTTAATCCTTTTTTAAGCTTATATTTTCTGAGCACCTCACTGAATGCTGGGCACCATCCTCAGCACTCATTGGGTCTTCATACCTATCCTGTGACAAAGGAGTTATTATTGTTCTACCTGAAATGCTCTAGACTACTTTTTCAAGAGGCACTGGAGACCCTCCAGCTGGAGGGCTTGGGTTCAAATCCTACTTCTGCCCCTTCCCAGCTGTGTGATGTTGGAAGAGTTACTGAAACTTTCCCTGCCTCAGTGTCCCCCCCATAACAATGGGATGTCATACTACCACATTATTGAGTTGTTGTGATTAAGTAAATTAATCCATACCAGTGCCTAACATACAGAAGCAGGAAACTCAGTGTATGTCCTTGAACGTCACGCTGAGAATTTGGGACCTGGGGACCATAGGAACACTGAGATGATTGGAAGGGGAAAGGGAAGACACTTTCTGAGTGCCAAGTGCAGGCAGATGCCCAGTCAAGCCCCCTCCCCCTCCCCTCCCACATCAGTTGTTCCTTGCGAAGACCCTCCTGGCAGAATTCTTGGGTGTGGGGGCGGGGTCATTATCCAGGGCCCCGCCCCCCGGGCTGTGAATCCCGCTCCGGTCCGGCTCCCGACTCCTTTCGACCCCCACCTACCACATACCACCTGCTCAAGCTCTCCCATCAGGGACCGCGAAGCCAGTCCTCAGCTGTGACGCTGAAATTTGATCCTGTGGGACACCATCCCTTTAAACCGCGCTGAGCCCAGAGATAGTCACAGAGAGGGGTGGGGCTGACTTTTAGCTCCGCCCCAGCCGATGCAGCCGTAGGCCTCATTGGCGCCTTTCCTCTTCCGCAGATCTTAGGAGCCGCCGTGTAATTGGGTAAAATTCTGGTAAGGGGGCGGGATTTTAGGCTGGTTTCTGCTAAACGATTAGTCAGTATCTAATAGGGCGGTACAGGAGGCGGCAGATTACGATTGGATTGGCCTCGGGTACAGCTGGGAGGCGGGACGAGCTATTGGTCCCACGAGGAGAGGTGGTGGAGGAGGGCCTTGGGGGTAAGCCGCCTGGCCCCAGAGATCCGGCTCCGTCGTCTCTGGTCTCGGACTTCTGGGTGTTGTGGGTTGAGGTCCGAATTTCTACCGGTGGAGTCGGTGTCTTCGATATGAGATTTGGGGGTTTCCCAGGATTAAATGGAGTCTCGAGGGGTGCTTTGGGGATCTTCATGGTGATATCCGGGATCTTGTTATGACAGAAGCAGTCTTTGCTGTTAGAAATGGGACCCCAAAGTGATATTTGGGAGTCGCTGAGGTGATCTCTGAAGATCTAGGGCTACGAACTTGAGGTCCTGGGGCTGAAATTTGGGGATGTCAGAGGTGGCATGGATGTTGGGGTCCAGAGATCTTGAGATCTTGAGGGCTGACACTTAGCGAGAGATGGGGTCGGGGGCTGTCGCAGGACTGCTGAGTCTTCCCCACCCTCATTCTTGGACTGCTGACCCTGAATATCTGCTGGATTGGCCTCGCGCAGACCCACAGGGTCTGAAGGCCACGTACCAAAGGTAAAGCACTGAGCTACCCTGTGCCTCCTTCCTAGGCGTGCAAGATGGAGGAAGGCGGGAACCCAGGAAGCCTGACTAAGGTGGTCCATCTACTGGTCTTGTCTGGGGCCTGGGGCATGCAAATGTGGGTGACATTCGTCTCAGGTAGGGACCCTCCATCTGGACGTCATGGATACCCAGGGTGGGGACAGGAAGGAGAGGGAGATCTGGAGAATCCTAGCAGGCTAACAGGTGTGTGTCCCCTACACCCCCCAACAGGCTTCCTGCTTTTCCGAGGCCTTCCTCGACATACCTTCGGTCTCGTGCAGAGCAAACTCTTCCCTTTCTATTTTCACATCTCCATGGGCTGTGCCTTCATCAACTTCTGCATCTTGGTTCCACAACACACCTGGGCTCAGCTCACATTCTGGGAGGCCAGCCAGGTATGTGGACTTGGGCTTCATTACCCTCTGAAGACTCATTCTCAGGACCCTGCTGAGCACCTATGGCTACACTTTTGTGAGAATTAAAGAAACGAACAAACAAAAATTGCCCCTTCTTCCTGGTGGATACATAGCTGGGCTCTGGCTACCTTCGAGCAGTGCACAGCCTGCACAACCATTCCCAGCAGCCCTGCCTGCCACCCAGAGCCTCTCAGCTGCCTGTTGCTCCCTGTCCTCCCTCTGTTTGGGCCATCTGCCAGCCTGTAGTGACTCAGCTGGGCTGGGGCACTGACCCCAGCTCATTGTCTAAAATTCCCA
This sequence comes from Desmodus rotundus, assembly GCF_022682495.2. Classification (NCBI taxonomy): domain Eukaryota; kingdom Metazoa; phylum Chordata; class Mammalia; order Chiroptera; family Phyllostomidae; genus Desmodus; species Desmodus rotundus. The sequence continues at coordinate 43,069,911 of NC_071395.1, read as the reverse complement.
GTCCTAGCCGGACTGGGAATTTACAGTCCCCCACCCCCATCCACACATCTTCCCAGCCACCAGGTAAGGGACAATCTCTGCATCTCATATTTCTCTTTAAAAAAAAAAAAAATTGTTGTTCAAGTACAGTTGTCTGCATTTACCTCCCCTCCACATGCATCTCATATTTCTCTGTCCTGCCCTCCCTCTGGCCCCATTATGTTCCTCAGATGTGGGCAGGTAAAGCCTGACAGGGATTTCAAGAATAATCCCACAGACAGGAGAGGATTATGGGTAACCAGAACTTTAAGGACTTTTTATTCACTCCCAATGCCAGCTTCTGGGGTCTGGCCTGGATCCACAGAGGTGACAGGCCCTGTCTTAGGCTCTCTGTTTTGGGGGAATGAGGGGACATTTATTGTACCTTGTCCCAATTTGGAGAAGAGAGGTTCTGCCCCAAGATACCCTCAGTTTATGGGAACGGAGGAGAAGAGGAGACAAGGCTGTGTTCTGGAAACTTCCAGTCTAAGTGTCAGAAGACAGGAGGCTCAAAAGGTTTTAGGGGGATAGAGGAGATGGTGATATGGAGCTTTCCTTCTGGTTTCAGGGTATAAGAGCTAGAGTTCTGGTTGGGGTCCCTAGTCTGGATTTGGGAAAGAGGTGGGAGGCCTGGCTTTGACCCATGCTGTCCCCCATCCCCCGCTGAACTTTGAAGATGCAGAAGGACCCTCTGGAGGGCCCCTCCTGCCTTCCAGTCATAGCTCACCTTCTCCCACTACCCCTCCAGTTCTGCCTGCTGTTCCTGAGCCTCACGCTTGCCACTATCAATGCCCGTTGGCTGGAACCCCGAACCACAGCTGCCATGTGGGCCCTGCAGACCATGGAGAAGAAGCAGGGCCTGGGTGGGGAGGTACCAGGCCGCCACCAGGGCCCTGACCCCTACCGCCAGCTGCGGGAGCAGGACCCCAAGTACAGTGCCCTCCGCCAAATCTTCTTCCGCTACCATGGCCTGTCCTCCCTTTGCAATCTGGGCTGCCTCCTAAGCAATGGGCTCTGTCTTGCAGGCCTCGCCCTAGGTCTCAGGAGCCTCTAGCACTCACTGCCTCTTTGTCCCTGCTGGGGTCTCAAATGTTAATAAACCCTTCTTTGGAAATGGCTGCTGTTCTATTTCTCCAACCGAGAAGCAGGGGGAAGATTGGTGGACAAGCTCCAGACCTGAGGGTCTCCATTTCCCTATTCACAACGTGTAATGACTTGGAATGTTAGCTATTGCAGCTCCTAAGGCTTCCTATAATGGTGCCCACTCACTGAGCACCCACTGTTACCTACCAGGCATGGAGCTAATCATTGAACATTATTTGTAACAATAGCTGGTTCTGATCCCTAGGGAACAAGCATATTTCTCACCCCATTGACACTGGAGGTGGCCATGTGACTTGCTTTGGCCCATGAAATGTGAGCAGAGATCCCACCAGTCTTTTCCAAAGGGAAGGTACAATGGTCCCCTTATTATCCATGGGGAAAATATTCCAAGATCCCTAGTGGATGCCTGAAACCGTAGATAGTACCGAACCCTATATATACTGTGTTTTTTTCCTATACATACACACCTTTTCAATTAAAGAAAGCACTTTATGGCTTCTCGGGCATATCTCAGTTGCCAGCATCACTACTTTTGTGATTTGGGGCCATTATTAAATAAAATAAGGATTACTTGAACACCAGCACTGTCATACCATAATCGATCTAGTAACTCAGGTTGCTACTAAGTGACTAACAGGTGGGGAGTGTTCATAGTGTGGATATGCTGGACAAAGGGGTGATTCACGTCCAGGTGTGATGGAGAAGGATGGTGCCAGATTTCATTATGCTGTTCAGAATGGTGCACAATTTTCTACTTATAAATTGTTTATTCCCAGAATTTCCACCTGATATTTTCAGACCATGGTTGGCTGTGTGTAACAAACCACGGAGAGGAAACCGTGGATAAAGAAGGACTACACAAGGCAGTGCATGATTCCCCACATTTTTCCTTCTCTACAATAACCAGTGTGAGTGAGAAGCAAACCTTAGGTGCTGGGTGCCATGGGAGTTTTGCGGATGCTTGTTACTGAGCACATACCATTCCATCCTGACTGATGCATGTCATGTTCATCCTCATGGCAGTTCTTAGAGACACCTGCTGTTCCCATGAAGCTATGGGACTCAGAGAAGTTGAGCAAGTGGCTTCAGGTGGAGTTGTCGGGATTTGAACACCAGCAAAGCCTGAACTATTGTAACAGCAGATCCTCTCCTGCTAGCATAGAAAAAACTCTACGACCTCAGCTAGGGCTAGATGTGCCAAATTTTTTCACTGTGTGGCTCCAGTGAAGGGGCTGCCCTTCTCTGAGACTCAGTTTCCTTTCAACCAATTGACTGTAGAGGAAAGTGAGGCCCAGAGAGACTTGTTTGTGTTTGTGTGTTTGTTTAAGAGAGCAGGGGAGGGAGAGAGAAAAAAACATTGATCTGTTCCACGTTTTTAGGTACTAATTGGTTGATTCTTGTATATGCACCCTGATCGCAATGGAACCTGCAACCTTTGCATATCCGGACACCGCTCTAAACAATTAAGCAACCCAGCCAATGCCCCAGAGAGGTTTTTAAGTAACTTGTCCAAAGTCACAGGGCTAGTAACCGGTGGAGCTGGGATTCGAAGCTGGCAGCAGAATCCGCGCTGTCAACCGCTCTGCGCTTAGTAGGAGCTCTATAGGTAGTTTGTTGGAGAGTGGGCTCCAGACCACTGCACAGTCGAGGCTGCTTCCAGGCCCTACCTCCACTTTCTACAAGCCCCGCCCTGGGCTCGGCCCCGCCCTGCCCTCCCTTGGGAGCTGCCCCTCCTCCCCACCCTGGGCGGAGCCCGCTCGGGATCCGGGTGGCTGCGGCTAGCAGCAGCGGTGGCTTTGGCTGCGGGGCCGGGGTCGCGGCCAGGGGCAGGCCGCAGCGAGTTCGGAAGCGAAAACCCCGCGGGCAACGACCCCACGCGAGGTGACCCCTCTCGGAGGGAGAGCGTCCTGCCCCTCACCTCCGCGTCCCAGCAGGTCTGTGGGCACAGGGGGTTGGGGGAGGCCCCGGGGGAACAAAGACGGGCGGCTGGGGACGCCTCTTCCCTCGCCCCCACCCAGCTGGGCTCATCGGGAACGTTAATGGGGCGCGGGCGGGGCTGAGAGCCCAGCTGGGAACTTGAGATGGGACCATATGGCGATGGGAAGAAGCTCCTGAGCTCTCCTGCACTGGTGGGGTGCTCCGAATGCAGCAAAGAGGGACGGGGCCAAATCCCAGGACCCTTATCAAGTGCCAGGCGTGAGGGAGGATGGGCAGATTGTCAGAAAGAGGTGGGACCGGCTGACAGGTGGGATGGGGATGAGGCGGGAGCCTCAGCCTGGGAGCCCTGCCTAGCTTGGGGAAAAGCTTCCTGTCTTTGGTCTTCCCCTCCAACTCGTTCTCCCGGAACACGGGGTGGGGCTGAGGGCTGGGCAGGAAAGGGGGGCCGGTTGTGTCCTCCTTTAAAATGGAAAAAAAACCCACAGGCAATTGAGAAAGCCTTGCCAGGGTTTCCTTTGAGGGTGTGTCCTCCATTCACTCAGGTCTTCTGGAACCTCCCTGTGTGGCTTCGGGAGCAGCCATAGACAGCTGGGGAAACTGAGGTCTAGGGAGGCTGTGAGGCCTGAGGGGGTGTCTTGGGCCCAGATAAAGCAGCCCCACTGTGGGGATACATTGCCAGGAAAGAGGACCAGGGGTGGAGGGGAGTGGTGGTCCTGGCAGTGGGGTTCTTGATTATTTGGTGGCTGGGATGGTTTCCTTCCGTTTGAGGATCATCACCCTGGCCTCCGTGGGCTGGGGCTGGACTGAGTCAGCTGCACCCAGAATGAGATGGGCCTGGCCCATTTGATAAACAGAAGGTGGCAGTACCCATTTGGGGGCAGAGCTAGGCTTATACCTGGGCTGGGTCACTGAAATCCTCTCCCTGTGGGGATCAGGGAAGGGGTTAAACTTGGCTTGGGTCGGGGTAGAGCAGACACCCTGATAGTGGCCCACACCTGCCAAAGTCAACACCCAGGCTGCAAGGGGGGGGGCTCTATCCAGCTGGTAGGCCCCCTTCCCCCAGCTCTGCACTGGCTGCTCACCAGGGGGCAAAGTCCACACCTGCACCTTCCACAGGGTCTGGTTCCTCAGCAGCCAGAGGAGGCACTCCATATGCTACCCCAGCCTGGGCCCTTGCGTTGGCCAAACACCCCCATTTTCCAGAGGAGGACACCTAGTCCTGGGAAGAGCAAGTGATGCATCCAGGTCACTTGGCCTCCGAGTAGCAGAACCGGGGTTTGAACCCAGGTCTGGTGTACACACTGGAGCCGTTACTTGTCTTGTATTTCCCTACAGGGCTCCTGGCCTCTCCCCCACGAGGCTTCTCACCAGGATGGCATCAGCGGGAGACCCCCACACTGGCCCGCGTGATGCAGCAGACCAGAACTTCGACTACATGTTCAAGCTCCTGCTCATTGGCAACAGCAGTGTGGGCAAAACGTCCTTCCTGTTCCGCTATGCAGATGACTCCTTCTCACCCGCCTTCGTCAGCACCGTGGGCATTGACTTCAAGGTCAAGACTGTCTACCGCCACAACAAGAGGATCAAGCTGCAGATATGGGTGGGCCAGGCAGCTGTCCCTGGGTCTGCAGCTGGGGAGGGCCTGGGGTTCCTCCCAAACCCCATGGGAGGGTGAGAGAGAATAGCCCAGAGTCAGGGAGGGGCATTGCGTAGGTGTGCGGAGTAGGGCAGTATTATCTATGTGGGGAATTTGTCAGGGTAAGGGGACAATGCCCTGCCCTGTGAGGTATGAGGGGGAATCAAAAGTCCTAGTGACTAGTGGAAGAGAGGTTTGGGTACATCTCAGGTGCGAGCACAGATGCCCCCATTGAGCCTGCTGGGTGTCAGAGCCACTGTCTGGCCCGCGAAGCAGCTGTTGGTAACTATGGTATTGAGCGCCAGGGTGTCTGGCCCATGTGGCTCCAGTTGGTGGTCATTAAGTTGGTTCTTGGAGGTGAGTTCAACGGGGCTCCTAAGTTTGTGAGAGGCGCTGACCCCTAAGGTTGGGAATTCCTGCAGGGCAGGGCGAAGTCTCTCCCATCAGACCGGAGCAGTGAGGGCAGGTCCATGTCTCTGCCATCAGACTGGGGCTGTTGGCAGAATGCCCTGCAGGGGTTGAGTGGGTAAGAGGGTGGCTTCTAGTCAGCTGACCCCCCCGTTTCCCCAGGACACGGCAGGACAGGAACGGTACCGCACAATCACCACAGCCTACTACCGCGGAGCCATGGGCTTCTTGCTCATGTATGACATTGCCAACCAGGAGTCATTCACTGCCGTGCAAGACTGGTGAGTGCTTGCCGACCACTGATCCCCTGATCTCTGCTCTCTTTCCTGACCCAGATCTCTTGACTAACAGCCCTCACACTCCACAGGGCCACACAGATCAAGACCTACTCCTGGGACAATGCCCAGGTCATCCTCGTGGGGAACAAGTGTGACCTGGAGGATGAGCGTGTCGTGCTTGCTGAGGATGGCCAGAGGCTCGCCAATGACCTAGGTTAGTGCCCATCCCCATGCTCAGCTCCCAGGTCCAACCACAGTCTCCAACCCTTTGCTCTTGGAGGAACTACCCAGCAACATGCCCCCACGTGTGCCACTTTCTCCATTTAATCCCCGGGGACTTACCCACAGATCCCCTCTCCCTGACTGCTGCCCTGGGAACCCAGACTCAGAAATTTATCCCACAAACATCTTCACCTAGGTGGAAGCTGCGATTATGTCAGGTAGCAGTGCTGTTAGTAGCGGGGGCGGGACATTTGCAACCTCCCAGTTGTCTCACGGTGGAGGAAGCAACAAAACATAAAGTACACTCACGTGGTAGACTACTGTGCAGCCATGAAAAAGGAGGAGGGAGTTCTTTATGTTCTGCTATGGCAAGATTTCTGGCTTATATGGTTAAGTGGGAAAAGCAAAATGCAGAATAGTGGGTCTGGCTACTTCCTTTAGTTCAGACAGAGGTCAGCAAACATTTGCTTAAAGAGCCAGATAGGAAATATTTTTGGTTGCAGGATCTCTGTTGCAACTATTCAACTCTGCCTGGAAGCAGCCGCAGACAGTACATGGGTGGGTGAGTGTGACTGCCAGGAAGACTTTTACAAAAGCAGGCAATGGGCCAGCTTTGGCCTGCGTCTTGACGTTTGCCAACACCTGCATTAGTGTAAAAAGGATGAAAATAAGAATATAAACTAAGAATATAAACTTATGTTTGCCTAAAGGAACTCTGGAAGGATACAAAAAGGATCTAGTAACCATGGTGACCTGTGTGTCTAAGAACTGGGTGGCTGGAAACCAGGGTGGAAGGGGGACTTTTCTATCGATCTTTTTTTTTTTTTAAGATTTTATTTATTTACTTATAGAGAGAGGGGAAGGGAGGGAGAAAGAGAAACATAAATGTACAATGTCAGTTGCTTCTCACACCCCCACCTGGGGACCTGTCCATCAACCCACACATGTGCCCTGACTGGGAATTGAACCAGCGACATTTCGGTTCACCAGCTGGAGCTCAATGCACTGAGCCACACCAGTCAGGGCCTGTTTATCTTGAATCAGGTTTATCTATCAGACTTACCTATTCAAAATTTAAGCTCAACAAAAATCTTGTCCTGGAGCATTCTAGTAATCTAGGCTCTCCAAGACTTTCCTTACAGGGGTGGTATGACTCCTGTAGGGTAGGACATCCTAAGGACCCAAACTCAAGCTAGAATCCCAGTCTGCAACCCACTGCTGTGTGACCTCGGGCACATTGCCCCCTCTCTGGGCTTCCATTTCTCCACCTAGGAAACAGAGGTGAAACAGTGTCTACTTCATAGGGCTGTTAGAAAGGTTAAATAGGCAAGTGCTGGCTTCAGTTGAACATTAACTCATATTATTCTAGATCGAGTTGTGATCTTGTATTTATTGGTGACTCCAGCTTGCTCTCCGGGTCCTCACTTCCCTGTGCGTCAGAAGGAGCTCTCCCAGCCCCACCTCACTGGGTTGTCATGGGGGTTGAATGAGTTACGACACGTGAAGCAATTAGAGTCTGGCACACGCGTAGGTTGCATCTAAGTGTTCGCTGGCATCATTGTGAGCCATTGGTGACGACTGCATGTAAAATTCTAAGCATCCTAAAGCCTCAAATATTTACTGTCTGGTCCTTTACAGAAAAAGTCCAAGGACCTCTGGACTATAACAGTCCCCCTTCTCTTTTTTCTTGTCATCAATTTGTTGGAGAAACTTAGTCTTTGTTGTATCGAACGTCTTCCATTTGAGGTTTGGCTGTTAGCTCCCTCATGGTGTCATTTAACCTGTGCCTCTGTCCCTTGTGTTCTCTGGGAACTTCAGCCTGGGTTTCATTTCCAGGTGTGCTGGGGAGCCTAGTGCCCCGTTATCCCGGAACTGGTAAAATCAGCTATAATGCAGTGGTGGGCTGGGATACTTGTGGTGACCACACTTTCTGCAGAGAACATCTAGTGACTGGGCTGAGGGAAGATTTCCACTCTGTCATTAAGTTTAAAATACCAGAGTACAAAGCAGGAAGTGGAATTTGATCTCAATTTGTACAAAACCCCCAAAACGCCCCCTCCCACATGCATGCTGCACGCGCCCGCACACACCCCTACAAACCCCAGTCCAACAATTGTGCATCTGTAGTTGTATTTGTTTTCTTAAAAGAGGTTTATTTATTTATTTTTAGATAGGTAGGGAGGGAGGGAGAAAGAGAGGGAGAGAAACATCAATGTGTGGCTGCCTCTTGAGTGCCCCCTACTAGGGGCACGACTTGGCTCACAACCCAGGCATGTACCCTGACTGGGAATCGAACCCATGATTCTTTGGTTCATAGGCCAATGCTTAATCCACTGAGCCACACCAGCTAGGGCTGTATTTGTATTTTTACACCAATAGTAATTGTTTCTAGGTGATGAAATTACAAATAGCTTTTATATTTCTCTTGATATTTTTCAGCAGTTTCTAGCTTCTCAAGCAAATATTTATGATGAGAAAAAAAGTATGTATTTAAAAAAAAAGACTCAGATTGTTTGAGGCAGAGCCACACGCATTAAGGAAATACCAGACTTATCCCAGAAAACAGTAGGGCGACATTGATGATCACTATGTTCAGAATGGAAAATCTGAATTCGTGTCCGGCCTCTGTCATTCATTCATCCATCCAGTCGCTGAACAAGTAGGTCCCTAGCGCCTGCTCCGTGCCCGGCATGGGCTGCAGAGAGGACAAGACTGACAGAAACCCTGTCTCCTTGGAGCTGGTGGTCTAGTAGCAGAGACGGATGGGAAGCGGATAGTTGCACATCTAACCCTTAATTACAGTTACATTTTTATAGTGCAGCCTGGCGAGTGCCAGGGTAGAGGCCGGTTTACACTGCCCTGTGTGTCATGTGGAGGGTGTTTGTCTGACTTCCGGCCCACCTTGGCGGGTATGATTGGTGGGGACACACTAGGGGCCTTTCAGGGACAGCTCCCTGCAGGCAGATCCTTAGCCGACCTTTCAGGGGTACAGGAAGGATCATCCCTTATTTTCAAGTTGACTGAACACTTTTTGAGGGACCTTGGGCAAGTCCCCAAAGCATTTGCCCCACCTCCCACGTTTGGAAGGGCAGACAAGTTATGATGTCACTAAGAATATACTCAACGTTCCCTCATATCTCCCCCTCCCCAGAAGGGGTCGGCCAGCCAAGACCCAATGTGGTACAGTAGGAATATTTATTATTATTTGTATTTAAAATGTTTATTTAGTGTTTATTAACTGTTGTTGTTTGAGCAAGGCAGCCTGGGTGTGAATCCTGGTCCTGCCACGTTACCTGTGTGAATTTAGATGCCCTTTCTGTGCCTCGGTTTCCTCATCTGTAAAATGGGTTACAACAGGAGGAACCCCAGAGCATCATTAGAGGTATTTATTTATGTAAAGCACTTAGAAAAGTACCTGATAAGCACTCTTTATCATCATCATCACCATTATTACCATTTTTAGTGCATTCTGTGGGCCAGGAACCACACATCACACTCTCTCCACAAACACTGGGAAACCCCCGTTATCTGTGTAACAGAGACCGTAGACTGATAGCGCCCCGGGCTGAAGCCAGTCTTCAGCTGTTTTATTTGGTCTTGAGTGCATTTTCCAGAACACTTCAAAAGTCTACGTAAACACCTAGCTTCGTGGGCACCCTCGCTGTACCTTCCTGTGTGATACAATTGGGTGGAAGGTAAGCTGCAGCCACCCATGGGCACCCGTGCCCTTGGCACCAGAATGTTACTACCTTCAGTCTTTCTTGCGGCTGCTGCCTTGGGACAAAGAGATTCTTAGCGTAGTTCAGAGCAGGGCTGCTGTCACAGGTTTTTATCTGCACGATTCCCATTTTACAGACAAGCACACTGAGGCTCAGAGAGGCTAAGGCACTCGGCCAAGGTCCCACAGCTGCATAACAGGCACGACTGGGCTCAGAACCCAGATCTGGATGATACCACAGCCCAGGCTATACGCCCCAGGGTCTCACAGGTGTCCCCACCTATGCCCCTCCAGGTTTTGAATTCTTCGAGGCCAGTGCGAAGGAGAACATCAACGTGAAGCAGGTCTTCGAGCGCCTGGTGGACATCATTTGTGAGAAGATGAATGAGTCCCTGGAACCCAACTCCAACCCAGGCAGCAATGGGAAAGGCCAGACCTTGGGGGATGCCCCACCTCCACAGCCCAGCAGCTGCAGCTGCTAGAGATGGTCCCCAGCTCTCACCCACCCCCTCGGCAGGGAATGTGACTGAGGCATGAGCCACAAGGGCTGTTTCCAAACTCAGGGCGCCCCCTTCCCTCCTGCCAGCTGTCGGCTGCCCCCCCACTCCCCGCATGGCTCGTTTTCTCACCATAGCCGCCACCCTGTCCAAGCAGCCCTGTCACAAGCTCCAGACCCTGGGGACTCTGCCTTAGAGGCAGGGTCTGGGGATGTTGATGTGCACAAACTTGTGGCTTTTCAGGCATTTTAGTGCGGCACATGGGCAGCCTGTGGGGCTCCCACAGCGCCTCCTGGGTCAGAGCCATTGTCCACACCACTCTGGCGGCATTGCCTGGAGTCACGGGCTGGCTAGAGATGGTTTCCCTTCTTCCTCATGCCATGTGGGTTCTCAAGAGTTCATCCTTGGAGATGTGGAAGGTGGCTCCTTGCTGAGGGTACCCTGCTATGGTCCCGCGCCTGCCCACAAACCTCCTCTTATCTCAAGGTTCCTGGGTCGGGAGGTGACTTTGACCCTGGCAGACCCCTCCCTTCTGGCCTGCAGATCCTCTGCCTGTGAAAACAGTATTAAAGCAGCTTTACCTGTTGTGAAGGGATAGGGAGTCAGAACCCCCCTGGCTTCAGGGGCCCCAGAAGTGCCTTCTGAGTTTCCCCAGGATTCCATGGCACCCATGACCCTGCCACTGTTTTGTCTTATCCATGGTGTCGCTGATCTGGGACTGAGCTGTGGAATTACGCACCGTGTAGGCCAGGAGGAGACTGGCCCAGCCTCTGGCCTTACTGCTCAGCGCTTTTTGCCAAGAGTTAACTTCAGAGCCCTGGCCCTCCCTCCCAAACCTGCCTCCCGGGGCCCACTTGGCTGGTAATGTTTTAAGCAAGGTCTTTCCCCATCTTACATCCTGCCAGCGGAGGAAATTGAGCAACACTCCCATGGCCTGCCCTCGCTGTGACCTCCTGATGTAAGGACCTGGGCTCCTTTCACCTGAGGACCAGTAAAGACCCCCTGCCGTTTCCTGAGCCATGTCATCAGTGGGGCCCAGGAATGGGACGCTTTTCTGCTAATGGAGGAGTCACTCTAAGGAATGTTTGGGGTTTGAACCAGAAGAGTGAGAGGGTAGGGTTATGAAACTGTTGCTGCCACTTGCACTTCATGATACAGCTCGGGAGTGGCAGGCTGATGATGGGGGATGGGCTGGGATCCGCCTCCCTGCTTGAGGCTTGGGTTCCCAGCTGCCCGGGGCTCCTGCCGGGGTTATGTGCAGTTTGGGGATCTACCATCCTCACACACATCCCGCACAGCTCAGGGGCCCTTCCCGCCCACCGAAGGCCGAACTGCAGCAGCACGACACCTTTCTGCCCTGGAACACTGACACCCCATTACTTGGCAGGCACTGTGAACAGCCTCAACGGATAGTTTGTGTTCCCAATTTCACTCTCCCAGGCCCCGCTGGTGAAATGACCTCCTGTAGCCTTACAGATCGCAGCCTCCTCCTCGGGGCACAGGAAAGGCCTGGTTCAAGTTTAACATAGCTCTCACCTTTATAGAAGCCCTAGATTGAATCTATTTCTAGAGGGTCCTCTTTCCCCCCTACCAGGGTCTGTGTGCCCACAGAGTTTCAGAGGAAGGATATCTTTGTTCGCCAACAAAGTAGAGAACTGGTGAAGTCCAGTTAAGTGAGAGGAATGTTTGGGGTGGGAGTGAAGTATGTTAGCTGCTTTAGCATAAAAGTGAAATCAAGTTGGCTACAAGTCTTCTTAAGGTGCACCGTGGCCTGTCAAGGTAGCCAGTCCATTCTCCCTAAGCTGCCGTCAGAAAAAACAGTTGTCTGAGGGATGAGCCACTTGTCACCTACCGAATGGTTTGGCTGTATCTTGTACCTGACCCGGCCTAAGCTTTCTGTTTACACAAGATTTCTCAACAATTCAGCTGCAAGTAGGCACCAAGACAGCTGCCTCTGGGTTCTCTCAAGACTAGGAATAATATAGGAGAGTAATGCTATTTTTTGTTTCCACTAAAAATAATGCAAGTTCTTATTATATGATGTTTGGGGGCAGGCTTAGCCCAAGACGGTCCCTGGGGCACAGAAACCAATGTCCTCCGGGGTCACTGGGGGAGCGAGGCTTGTGAGTTTGCAAACAAAAATTAAACCAAAGGCTGTGGGAAAACCACCTTCCAACTCCGGAGAGCCTGGCATCTGGAGCTTTGCCTGAGGCTGGGCCCAGCGTGGGTGCTATCCCCCCTTCCCATTTGCTCTTAGAACCTGCCTTTTCACAAGCAGTTTGATGGGAAAGGACCAGGATCGCTGTGGTTCTTTCTCTTTTTTTGCTTCTCAGGGTACCATACTCTGTGTCTTTCTCTCCTATTTGATCTAGAAAAACAAGTCAAGGGTGAAATTTGGTCTCAGTGTTGAAGGGCTAATTCTGCTAACTGGCTTCTCCCCCACAATCCCAAAACACTACGGAGCGAGCGCACAGCCTGCTCATTCCCATCCTGGATGTGGCTCTCCTGCACAAGCAATTCTTTGATGTCCACTTGGAGAGACGTGCACTTTTCTCCACAAGAAAATAATAATAATAAAGCCATTGTGCCCAGAGGCAGTTGTTCTTTTATTTCCATTAGTGAAATGAGATTTCCAGGAAGAGGGCATTGAGTCCCAGCCAAGCAGATGGTCGAGGGCCATGCCTGATGCAGCAGATCCCGTGCGAGGCCAGTGAGGCTCAGGCCTGGGGCTGTGTCTAGCTGGAACTCAAAACCACTGCTTCGACCCTGGAAACTTCCTCGGCGTGGAGGGCGGGGAGGATAATGTTGCCCCAGCTAATCCTCCTAGGAAGGTCTGTCCTCCCCCACAGCAGCCAGAGGGCGCCTGTGAGCAACCCAGTCTGCTCATGGTCCCTTCTGCCTGGAACCCTCTCTAGCTCCCACCTGGCTGGGAGTAAATGCCAAAGTTCTCCCCGGGGCCTACGAGGTACTGCATGATGTCACCTGTCCCACTTGCCCCCTACACTTGCTTTGCTCCAGTCACAGTGACCTTGCTGCTATTTGAACACACCAGGCCCCTGCTTCAGGGCCTTTGCATTGGCTGTTTCCTCTGCCTGGAACCCTCTTATCCCAGGTAGTCACAAAGCTCCCCTCACTTATTTCCTCTTTCACGGCTTTCCACAAATTTCATCTTGCCTTTTTTAATTTTTCATATTATTTTGAATTTTAATTTTTTTCACATTTTTATGGTTGTTCAAGTACAGTTGTCTCCAAAATCTCATCTTCTCTTCGCCTCCCCCCATCCCCAGCCACATTTACTACTTTAGTACTGCAACCCCTGTCCCAGCATTTCTGATGTCTCCCTCCCTATGCCCTCCTTCCCTTTACTTCTGGAATGTAAAATACTGTATCATTTACTTGTTTAACTTAAACAAGTGTCACCTTCCATCTAGCGCCAGCTCCTCAAAGGCAGGGGCTTTTAAATATTTCACCACCACATATAGCTCTGGTCCTGTCTGATACAATAAAAAAAATACTTGTCTTGCCCTGGCTGGTGTAGCTCAGTAGATTGAGCGCTGGCCTTCGAACCAAAACATCACCAGTTCGATTCCAGTCAGGGCACATGCCTGGGTTGCAGGCCAGGTCCCTTGTTGGGGGCATGCGAGAGGCAACCAATGGATGTTTCTCTCCATCTCTTTCTTCCTCCCTCCCCCTCTCTAAAAATAAATCAAACCTTAAACAAAACAAAACAAAACAAAACTTGATCTTTGTCTTTGGTTCCTGGCACACATCTCTTAAAATCCATGTTATCTCTGGAGTGCTAAGTGTCTTTTTTGTGCTAGTAAGAGGGGTGGGGTGGGGTGGGGTGGGGAGGGGCGTGGGTAGCTTCAGGATGTGAGTTGGTCTCCGGGAAGACCTAGCCTAGCCGTGATTAGAGTGTTGGCACTGTCAGTCCAGCCCCCTGACCTCCGGGAACGGGGAGGGGCTGGAGATAGAGTGAATCACCGATGGCCAATGATTTACTCAATCGTGCCTATGTAATAAAACCTCCATGAAAACTAGGGGTGTCCAACCCGTGGCCCATGGGCTGCATGCGGCCCTGGATGGCTATAGATGTGGCCCAACACAAAATCGTAAATTTGCTTAAAACATTATGAGATTGTTTTGTGATTACATGTTCCAATGTATTTAACGTTTGGCCCAAGACAATTCTTCCTCCAGTGTGGCCGAGACACCAAAAGGTTGGACACGCTTGCAGGCCTAAACAACAAGAGCTTCGGGGTTAGTGAACACACTTAGGTACTGGGAGGGCGGTGTGCCCAGAGAGGCATGGAAATTCCACACGCCTGCCCCATACCTTGCCTTGTGCATCTCTTCCACCCACCCCTTCCTGAGTTGTATCCTTTATAATAAACGTGATAGCGGGTAAAGCGCTTTCCTGAGTTCTGTGAGTCATTCTCATTATCCAGCCCAAATGGAAGGAGGGTAGTGGGAACCCCCAGATTTTGTAGCCAACTCAGACAGAAGTGTGTCTCATCTGGGCACCTGACACTGGAGACCAGCATCTGGAACTGGAGCAGTCCTGTGGGACTGAGCCCTTAAACCTGTGGCTTCTGATGTGGACTCTGGATAGTTAGCATCAGAATTGAATTGAACTGTAGGACACCCAGCTGGTGCCCACAGAGACTTCCATGATATGAAAGCCCCCATATATTTGGTGTCAGAATTGTGAGTGAAAATAGTTTATTTCTAACATACAGAAAGATATGGATAGATGTTTGTTCAGTGAATGAATGAACTGCAAAGCCCAACAGTGAGCTGGGTCCAGGGGCTTGCACAGGGAACGAGGATTCTCATCTCTGCTCTCTGCAGCCTCGAACCCATGAGGTGGCCCCTCTGAACAGGCTGAGTTATGGAGAGGAGGGTGGGAGCTGCTGTCTCCTGGTCACCCGAGTTAAGTTAACCTCCCCAAGCCAGGTCTCTTGGCCAGCTTGGGCTCTATGCCCACACCTGAACCAATGACTGAACCAATGACTGAAGTCAGACAGATGAAACGTGCTGATTGGCTGGCTGGGAGCAGATGCTCACCCCTAGCTTAGAGACTGAAATCTGAGAGGTGGGCTGGTTCCAAAGAAAATGAGATGTGTTTTCCATAAATGGGAAGTGATTGCAGCAAGAACAACTATGACGTGCCCATTTTATCCTCAAAATCTCCCCAAAAGAAAGATGGAAGAGTTAGACAAACTACCATTTGCAATTTACTGAAAGAATTCAGTCTGCTATGGTCACTGGACGAAGCCCTTGGTTTATTGAGTCTCAGCCATAAGCATGGCTACCCCTTAGAATCCCCTGGGTAAATGGAGGAAGTCCCTATGCTCAGGCCACAGCGCAGTCCAATCAAGTCAGAAGATGGGGAGACAGTGAACCACAGAGCCAGCACCACCTGGTCCTGTCATGTTCCTAACGTCAGCTGATGGCTGTTGGTGCCGGTTCAACACCAATAGGAATCCCCAATTTGTAGTGCAGTGAAGAAGGACACTTCATTCAGTGCAAAACAGCTCCACTGTGGAACAGTGCAGCTGTGAGACAGCCCTGGGGCCAGGCCACTCGCTGCTAGACAGCTCTGTTCCTCGCTAGTCTGCCCTGGTGTGCTCCATGTCAGTGCTTGTCTGCTCCATTCCGCTCAGCCAGGGAAATGCGGTCTTCAGCCTTTGATATAAAGAGAAAATGTGCCCCCAGAGTTAGAGGGAAGCTGGCTTATGCACACAGAAATCCCCAGCCCTGGCCCCTGATTAGTCTGTCCCCATGCAAATAAGGACTCCAAATCCTTGCAATTTGATAGGTCCAAAAGGCACTGTCCTGATCGGTCAAAACAGAGCTGCTCTGATTGGTCAGAGCTTCAGAACTCTAATTAGACAAGGAAAGCTTCAATGTTATTGGTTGAAATAGTATTCAAGAAACTCCTTTATAAGGGCTGGCTTGGCTGACAAGAACACAGTGTAGGCGGGCAGTCAAGTGCAGAGGCAGGTAGTACAGAGCAGGCTTCTCCCCGAAGTGCAGTTTGTGTGTAGAAGTGGCTGTTAGGCTCTTTTAAAAAATTTGAGTCCAGTTAGCCATTAGGAACCCTTCTTAGTAGGTGTCTTCCTTCCCAGCTTTCATATAAGACCCAGAACCGAAGTTTAAACCTTGGATACACCACTTGGAAGTAGCACTTGTGAACACCACTCAAAAGTAACACTGATGAACTCTTAACTACTCCCAACAACAGAAACAAAGGACCAGGACACGATTGGAACCTGAACGATGAAACACTTTCAGAAGAAAAGGGTCTGTTGTCCAGGAAGATTCAGTATTGAAACCTCTTAAATCTCGTTCCAAGCTCTGGATGGAGGAGACAGATTTGAGCGTTGCCTCCTCTCTCTTTGTTGGTGGACCTCTCAATAGAAGCTTTTTTCTTTCCTCAAAAGCTCGAGCCATAGTATTGGCTTCTATGCCCATTAGGCCTTGCTCGGTAACAATGTGGTACAGGCCTGAGTATTCTGTTAAACTCCCAGGGAGCTCCAGTGGACAGCCAGTGCTGAGAACAAGTGATTTATAGGAAATATGGAGGAGAGAGGAACTAGGTAAAGGCATCATAGAGCACCAGCCACAAATCCAGACGGTGTGGAATTCCCAGCATTCCACACTCTTCCTGCAACAAATCCAAGGAAGGTGGGGGCAGAGGAGGAAATCCAGAACAGCAGCATCGAAGCATTTGGAGAATCCAGTGCTTCTCAAAGTGTGTTCCCTGTGCCAGCAGCATTGCCCGGCAACTTGGAAGGAATGCAGCTCCCTGGGCCCCCTCCAGATCACCTGAGTCAGAAACCCTGGTCGAGGGTAGGGGAGAGGTGGGCTTTAACAAAACATCCAGAGGGTTCCAATGCATGCTCCCATTGCAGAACTACTGGATTCAAATACAAGGGACGTAGGAGACATGACAAACATAGTGTGTGGACCTTATTTGGATCCCAATTCAAAGAAACCAAATGTAAAAAGACATTTTGAGCTAATCAGGAACATTTGATGAGGGCCTGCACGCTCGGTGGTGCCGAAGAAGGGCTGCTCAGGGTCTCAGCTGTTGCCTTAGTCCATGCGGGCTGCTGTCACAGAGCACCACAGACTGAGTCACTTATAAACAGCGGGCGTTCATTTCTCACAGATCCAGAGGCTGAGACGTTCAAGATCAAGGCGCCAGCAGATTCTGGTGAGGACCAGTTTCTTAGTTCGTTTGTGAATGGTTTTCCTACTATGTCCGCACATGGTGGCAGGGGTGAGGGAGCTCTCTGGGGTCTCTTTTACAAGGGCACTAATCCCATTCATGAGGGTCCCACGCTCACGAACTAATTACCTCCCAAAGCCACACCTCCTAACACCATCACCTTGGGGATTAGCTCTCAACATAGGAATTTTGAGGAGACGCATGTAGTCAGTCTGTTACTGTAACGGCATTAGAGTTGTGAACACAAATATACACATTTCGAAAGATGTACTGATGTATGAATGGGTAAAAATGACATTGTCTGGGATTTGTTTTAAATTCATCAAGGGTAAAAAATGGGATAATTAAACAAGTAATGTCAAACTCTTGGTGACTGCTGAATCTGAGTTAGGCGTATATGGGGGTTTCTTTGAACAAGTGACCTTTTGTGAAAATTTTAATTTTTTTTCACATAATAATTTACAAAACAGTGCTGGTGCACGAGGAGACAGGTATGCCATCTCATTCAGGTACTTAGAACTAAAATCATTGCCAGCCAGTGTGGAAAAATGGAGCGAAGGAGGAAGGAAGGAGTCGGATGACGGGCGTTTCCCAAATCTGTATTCTCAATCTCCCTTCAAAAAGCAGCGAGTGACACAGAGAAACAGAAGTGAGGCCACAGCTCCAGCAGCCCCAAGGTCCCTGGCATCCCGTCCTCCCCAGGCCTGTCACCCCAGCTCGACAAACAGCAACAAGGTGGCAAGAATTCCTGGCAGCTGAAATGGAGAAGAAAGAAGCACTGAACCGACTTTAAGGACTTCTGGAACCTGAATCAAATTGGTTACACAGAGATGGAGAGCACCCCCTTCCAGAAAGGTCAGGGGCAGGGTTTTACAGACGGCCGAAGTCCATCAGCGCCAAGTTGGAGATAATTTTGGACCAAGTTGGAGATAAAAGGACCACGTGGGGGCTGATTCCCACTGGGACCCTGACTATTACTCCCTCCTTGTGGAAGAGGCCGTGGTATAGTTTGCAAACACATATTTAGTATAAATTTGTACAATAAAAAATACCCACTTTTAAATTACAAATCAGACAGATGAAACTCATCCATATCTTGGCTGGTGGTGATCTGCCAAAAAGCCCTGCTGCGTCCTGAAAAATCAGCCTGGGGGGAGCGCACGGGGAAAACTTCCCAAGGGCTCAAAATGCTGGAGAACGTCTCTTAAATGACAGGTTTATTGAGATGTAATTTGTATACCATACAATTCACCTTTCTAAAGTATACAGGTAAGGGGTTTAATCCCTTTACTTAAAAAAATATTTTTATTTCATTTAAAAAAATTTTTTTTTAAAGATTTTACTTTTAGAGAGAGGGGAAGGGAAGGAGAAAGAGAGGGAGAGAAACATCAATGTGTGGTTGCCTCTCGCACACCCCACGCTGAGGACCTGGCCTGCAAACCAAGAATGTGCCCTGACTGGGAATCAAACTGGTGACCCTTTGGTTCGAAGGCCCACGCTCAATCCACTGAACCACACCAGCCAGGGATAATCCCTTTACATTAAATGTATTTGCTGAGAAGGTGGGATTTATAACTGTCATTTTGCTATTCGTTTTCTGTTTGCCTTTCTTGCTGCTGTTCGTCTTCCTGTATGCGGCCATCATGGCTCCTTTTCCGTTAGATATTTCCTAGTGCGCCACTTTCATTCCCGTGCTGTTTCTCTGACTACATTTTAAAGTTATTTTCTTAGTGGTTGCCCTGGGGATTTCAATGAACATCTTTACTTTTTACAGTCTGGTTTGGATTGAGATAAGTTAATTTTAGTAGCCTACAGAAACTTTGCTCCCATGTAGTTCGTTTACTTCCACCTTCTTTGTGCTATTATTTTCATGTGAATTACATCTGTATATAAGTCATCAACACAGTTTTATAGTTATTGCCTTATGCAATTATCTTTAAATGAGATAGGAGAAGAAAAGTTTTAACAAAAATATATTCTTCTCCCTGGGGCTTATCTGAACTTGGCCCTGAGCAAAGGTCTGCTCCCTGGACAGGCTCAGGGATGAGCATAGCTCCACGCATCGTGTTTCCATAGTGAGTGGCCTCTGAGCGTCAGTAGTGGTGCGTGAAGAACTCCTCATCTCGTCCCTTGGGTAAGACTTCTCTCTCCAGTTGATGGCAGTAACTTCCCAGAACCAAAGGGCATTGTGCAAAGCCCCCGGTGCGCTCTACCACATGAGTGCCTAACAACAAACAACAGGGCAGCCCATCTCACAAATGAGGGGGGCTGTGGTTGCAACTCACAGCCAGACAGCAGGTGAGCGGAATGACTGGGACAGCGTCCGGAGCCCCCGCCCTTGCCCACCCAGGCCTCGCACTGGAGAGGTGTAGGCCAGACTCATCCGCGGGATGAAGAGGGCTTATCGCCAGGGTAAGCTGTTTCTCAACAGAGTCTGGTCTGAAGGCCCCAGCACCCATGTGCCCTCCCCATGCTTTCTAAGTGAACCAATGATGAGATCACCCTGCTTCAAATCACCTCCCCAGTTCTGTATTTCCCCTGCACACTTATCACTGTCATACATTTTCCAATTTCAAAATCGTATTTCTTTTCTCTCCGTGACAGCAGAGACGTTTGTTCCTTTAATGCAAAGTTCTATCCTGAGAGCCTACCACGGGGCCGGGACACAGTACCGGGCTTTGCCGCGGATGACGCACTCCCCTGTATAACGCCGGCCCACACAACTTTGGCCCAGACTTTCAAGAAAACCCTTTCATTTTAACTTTTAAATTCAATTATTCATTTATATTTAGAAACAAAACCAATTACTGTATTCCAGGGTATTATTTTGCATGTGGATATCATTATTGCTTCCTGGAGTTACACTTTTAATGCATAAGCATAAGTAAAAGAACTAAAAACATTTTTATAGATATCAAATTAGTACTATCGATGTATAACACATCCTTATTTTTCCCTCAAAAATTTGGGCAAAAAGTGTGCATTATACATGGCAAAATATAATAAGTGCTCAGTAAAGTTTGGGGAGTAAGGAAAAGGAGTGTTAGACCTGGCTGGTGTGGCTCAGTGGACTGAGTGCTGGCCTGCGAACCAAAGGGTTGCTGGTTCTATTCCCAGTCAGGGCATATGCCTGGGTTGCGGGCCAGGTCCCCAGTGGGGGTGCATGAGAAGCAATCACACATTGATGTTTCCCTCCTTCTCTTTTTCCAACCCTTCCCCTCTGTCTAAAAATAAATAAATAAAATATTTAAAAAGAAAAAAGAAAAGAGAAAGGAAGGTAAAACCTCTGGCTGGTTTCCTGTCATACTCAGAATCAAGCCAAGCCCCTCCCTGCAACCCCCAAGGCCTTATATGATCTCATCCCCTCATCTCCCCCTACTACCCTTCTCATTCATCCTGCTGCAGCCACAGGGGCCTCCCTGCTGATCCTCAAATAAGCCAAGCTTATCCCAGCCTCAGGGCCTTTGCACCACCTGTTCCCTCTGCCTTCCCCCCATACACACATGGCTTTTCCTCACCTCCTCAGACAGCCCCTCACTAATCTTCCCTACTCTATGACCATGTTTTGCTGCCTCCCCACTGGAACAGCAGTGCCACATTGCAGGGATTTTTGTCTTTTTGTCGCTACTGTGTCCCCAGGGCTCAGAACAGTGCTTGGCACACAGCAGGTACTCAGGAAAAGAGTTCCGTGTGGCCCGGGAAGCTGGGCCTTACCTGTACCACTGCTGCCCCCAGCGAGCCCCAACTCAGGCTGAAGCTCTGAGTCTTGGTTATTTTCAGGAGCGTGGGAAAACAGCCCTGTGGATATGAATGTCATAGCAGGCAGGTCCTGGTTAGGGGTTCACAGGCTCCCAGGCCCCGTCACTACCCACCCTTTTCAGGCCATGCAAACTGCTCTCAGATTCAGGGAGCATAAAGGGACCAAGCCACAAGGACCTTGGCTCCTCGTTTGACTGCCCCCCTACACTCCAGCATCTTCCCAGCCTCCTCATTCTTCCCACACCGCCCCCCTCCAGAACACTCCCCTCTATCCATTGGTGCTGGCATCCAACGGTGGCGAGAAAGACTATGGCCCCATGTCCCGAGGTATTACTAGCTGTGTGACTTTGGAGAGGTCACTAATCCCTTCTATGCCTCAGTTTCCCAACTATAAATGTGGATTAAAAGAAAGAATCTAGTCCTCACTGGTGTGGCTAAGTGGATTGAGTGCTGGCCTACAAACCCAAGGGTCGCTGGTTCGATTCCCAGTCAGGGCACATGCCTGGGTTACGGACCAAGTCCCCAGTGGGGGGCATGTGAGAGGCAGCCACACATCGATGTTTCCTTCTCTTTCTCTTTTCCTTCCCCTCTCTCAAAAAATAAATACATAAAATCTTAAAAAAAAAAAAGAAAGAAAGAAAGAATCTACACAAAATACATAGTAGGGGCCTGACACAAGGCCAGCCTTCAGGAACTATTAGTTATTTCTGAGTGTTCTTTATATATGAACAGTAGGGCTAACATGTATCCAGCACCTTCTCACTCATGTCTCACAACTACCCCATGAGGTAGGTACTCTTTTTCTCCATTTCATAAGTGAAGAAACTGAGGCCCACACAGATGAAGAGACTGGACACAGTGGGTGAGCAAAGCAGCCTCCTGCTGGTGATGGGGCCTCCACTTCCCTTCCTGTGGCCTCTCAGATGCCCCCACCTTCTAGGCCCCTGGTACTTCTTGTTTCTGGAAGCTTGGGCTACCTTGAACTCACTTGTGGCAGTTCAGTGCCCCACCCTTCACTTAATAAACATTAAGTGCCTACTGAATGCTAGGCACTGGGTGCTGGGTACCCAGCAATGTATAAAACAGACAAAATTCTTGCCTTGGTGGGGCTGGCATTGGAGCGGGGCAGACAGGTAAGAGGTGCTGATTAAGTGCTGGACAGACACTGAAACAGGGTAAGGAGCTGGAGGGGATGGTGATTTGGGGAGAGATCCTTTCAGAGAGAGGGGGTCTCAACAGTGTCACCAAGGAAGGGACAATGGAGGCAGACTAGAAAGAAGTGAGGTAGGAAGTGATTTAGAGGAACAGAGTTCTAGGCAGAAGGAACAGCCTTTGCAAAGGCTGTGAGGCTGGCACGTGCCTGGGGTGTGTGTGCTGCAGTGCGGAGGCTGGTGTGGCTACATCGGAATGAGTGAGGGGGTGAGTGGGAGGAGAGGAGGTTGTGCAGGGCCCACTGGGCCAGCCTGTGGCCCATGTTTGTCTCTGAGGCCCCAGCCTGGGCCTCAACCCAGCCAATTCCACGGGATCTGGCTCCCAGCATTCATTAATAGGAATTAATGAATGATTCCTACTTCTTCCCTCGGAGAAGATCATTGTGTTCATTGACCCATGACATAAGGCAAGAGGAAGCTGGGGTGGGGTTTAAAGCCCAGCTCTACCACTCCCTCACTGTGGGAAGCTCTCTGTGCCTCAGTTTCCTCATCTGTAAAATGGGAGAAGAGCTTGGAACGACGTGATGGGGATTGAATTCAAAAAGCGAATGCCCAATCATGTGGCCTTCCTTATTATTAAGATGATTACTTCTCATTGCTGTTGCAGTTTGAATTCTTTGTACTGAAGGCAGTGTGGCCCAAGCAATGCACTCAGGCCAATGTAAGGAGCAAATCCCAAATCCCAAAGCCACATGACCTTGGGCTGTTCACGTCCCCTCCTTGACCTTCACTCTCCCCATCTGTGACACAAAGATGGAAACCCAATGTCCCACGGCTGTGTGGACGAAGTGAGATGAGCACCCAATGAGAATGCATTTCTCTCCCCCAGCCCTTTTTGACTGGAGTCCCCACAAATATGCAATTTTTATCAAAGCCACCAGTCCTCAGGGTCTACCATGGGATCGGCCAACAAAACCTTGACACACCTCCTGGTAGATGACGTCTGTGGACACATCGTGCCCGTTGCAGGCCGCGGCCCTGATGGATTTACAGCAGCTCCTGGGGTAGGTGTAGCCGGTCCTCATTTCAAAGGAGGAGCCAGAAAAATCTGTGTAGTTCTTCACCCCACAGCACTTCAGCTGCAAAGAGGAAAATGAACACCTGAAGACTTCCTTTCAAATATTAAAATAACAAAAAACAATAGAAATCACAGTCACCGTGGCTACTATCTAGAGCAGTCACAATATTCCAGGGCCTGGGCTAAATGCGTCCCTCACCCCCACCCTCATGGCTCAGAAACCCTCATGGTTCTCGTTTTACTTGGGGTCGAAGCCGAACTTCTCACCATAGTGCACATGGCCCTACATGACCTTCCCTGCCACCTCGGACCCCCATCTCTGCCAACTCTCCCTTTTACTCACTCAGCTTTAGCACCACTGGTCTCCTTGATGTTTCTCAAACACAGTTAGCAAGTGCCAGCCTCAAGGCCTTTAAACGGGCTGTTCTCTCTTTTTGGAATGCTCTTTTCTCGAATATCTGCATGACTCTCTCCTTCACTTCATTCAGATCTCTGTTCAAATGTCCCTCCTCAGAAAGATCAGCTCTGACCCTTCCTAACAAGTTAGTCACAGCCACTGTATCAGTCAGGCTGAGCTAAGTGATGCTGCATAACAAACAGTTCCTCCTCTCCACCGTTTGTTTCTCTTCATACCACATGCCCATTAGTACTTGGCAGGGGAACTCTATCAAACTTCACTCGAGGACTCAAGTGGATGGAACAGTGGAGTTATTGTTCCACTATTGTGGCAAAATAAAAGAGAGCTTCAAAGACCCTGGCACTGACAGTTAACTGATTTGGCCTGGAAATGACACACATCACTTCTGCTTACAGCTTACTGGCCAGAACTCACCACATGACCTTCAGCTAACTTCCAAGAGGCCAGGACAGGCCATTCTACTGTGCACTGAAAATAGGTGCCAGATAGCACTTACAAGTCAGAAAGCCCCTTGCTCCCGACACCCTTCCCCTGGCTTCCTCATAGCACTTATCACCCCTTTGCCAATGTTTACTTGGTAAACGTCTCCCCTCTCAAGTATCAGCAAAGGAATGGCAAGGATTTTGCTTTTGTGCCCAGGTGTGTCACCAGAACTCTGAAGAGTGCCTAGCACATAGTAAGTGCTCAATAAAGATTAGTCTAAGGGCTGTATGAATGCATGAGAGATGTTCTCTACTGTCTCAAGCTTAAGAAGCCAAAACTGGGATGCAGGCAAGCTCCCAAGCCCCAGAGCAGTTCCTGGGCCCAAAACTAAGATGCAAAAAAGATGTGAAGCATCCCTGAGAACAGGCAAGGGCTTCCCCTTCCAAACCCTCCCTGCCCTTGACCTCAGAGGAGCTTAGATGACACAAGGAGGCCAGCCCTGCTCCTTAAGTAACCAAGATTCAAACTGTCAGTCTCATTAGCTCACACCCAGGCAGACAACTACTATATAAAAAAAAAGGGGGGGGGGTGTTGGCAAGAATGTGGAGAAAATGGAACCCTTGTGCTTTGTTGATGGGAATGCAAAATGGTGCGGCCGCTGTGGAAAACAGTGTGGAAATTCCTCAAAAAAGTTAAGCATAGAACTGCCATATGATCCAGCAATTCCACTTTTGGGTGTATACCTAAAACAGCGATTTTTCAGCCAGTGTGCCATGGCAGGCATGCTGGTGTGCTGCGTGAGTTTTTAAAACATGCCAACATGCGATGCCTGACTATTTAGTCAGGGGCACTGATCTCTTTCCCCGTAGATCATCAAATAGAGAATGACAACAGCCAACACGACCGCAGTCGCCTGGTGTGAACACATCAAATTATACTTAGTTTTTTGTCAGGTCAGCAAAAAATATCTATTTTTGGTGCGCTACAGAGTCTTAGTAATTATGTGTGCCACGAGATGAAAAAGGTTGAAAATCACTCGCCTAAAAGAATTCAAAGCAGGATCTCGGACAGCCAAGCAGGACTTGCACACCCACGCTCCCAGCAGCCTTGTTCACAGTGGCCAAAAGGCGGGGACAACTCAAGTGTCCTGTGATGGACGAATGGTTAAACACACTGTGCTGTATCCAGACAATGGAACAGTTTTCAGCCTTAAAAAGGAAGGAAATCCTGACACACGCTGCACCATGAGTGAACCCTGAGGACATTTTGCTGAGTGAATACGCCAGTCCCAAGGCGACAGACACTGTAAGACCCCACTCACGGGAGGTCCCCAGAGGACTCAGATCCACAGACACGGGAAGGAGATGGTGGGAGCTGGGACTGGGCGGGGGGAGGTGGGGGTTGGTGTGTAATGGGGGCAGAGTGTCAGTTTGGGAAGGTGAGAAAGTTCTGGAGATGGGTGATGGGGGTGGCTGCGCAAGGGTGTGAACGTACTTAATGCCACTTAAAAATGGTCAAGATGGTAAACTTTATGTTATGTGCATTTTACCACATTAAAAAAAGATGGGAACCTTGGCTAGTGTGGCTCAGTGGATTGAGTGCTAGCCAGTGAACCAAAGGGTCGCCGGTTCAATTCCCAGTCAGGACACATGCCTGGGTTGCAGGCCAGATGCCCAGTGAGGGGGTGCATGAGAGGCAACCACACACTGATGTTTCTCTCCCTCTCTTTTTCCCTCCCTTCCCTTCTCTCTGAAAATAAAAATATAAAAGCTTTAAAGAAAAAAAAAATATGAATCTCACCTTTTCCATGATCAAGTTCCAGTCCGTGGAATAGTTATCTGGCTCATTGTAACCTCTGTAATTCTTCTTCAAGGTCACAGAGTTGTGTTCCAGGGTCTCTTCTTCAGCCTCAAAGATGAAACAGGAAGCCATGAACACACAAAATAGCAAGGTGCCACCCTGGCTGGCGTGGCTCAGTTGGCTGGGCATTGTCCCACAAAGCAAAGCGTTGTTGGTTCGATTCCCCATCAGGGCACATGCTAGGGTTGCAGGCTTAGTCCCTGGACAGGGCATTTATAACAGGCAACTGATCGATGTCACTCTCACACATGATGTTTCTCTCCCTCTCTTCCTCCCTCCCTTCCCCTCGCTCTAAAAATAAATAAATGAATAAAACCTTTTTTAAAAATAGCAAGGTGCCCCATTTGGTAAGGCTTCTTGAGGACAGAGTGAGGAGGTGGGGGCTTCCCTTCTGCCTTCTTCATGATCCCTCCCCTGGGCTGTAGGTCTGCGCTGGAGGATGACAAATCAGGCTACCGTCAGCCCTGAGGGGGACATGTGGAGGGTCTCGGAGTCGAGCGAATCTGGTCACATCCACCACAAACCGGTTTGAATCATCTGCCCTTTCTATCGCCCACACACCCACTACCCTCCTCACTCGGTCGTAACTCGATTAAAGACGAGAATAGCCTCGTCAGCAACTGAACCTCTCTCGCTCTCTGCACACACACAAAAAAGGAACAAATTTAACTTTCTATTTTTTAAGTAAAGGTCTAAATTTTAAAAATTTCCCCTAAAGAGGTGATACAGTCGCATGGTTCAAAATTCACAAAGCACAGCAGGACAGACCATGAAAACTCTCCCTCCCACCTTTGCCTCCCAGCCAAGTTCCTCCCACCCCACAAAGACAACTGTCACTGTTTCCTGTGTCCCCAAAGAGACATTCTATGTGTGTCAAAGCAAGTATATTCTGTCATTTTTCTCCTTGCTGTACATCACTCTTGTTCTACACCTGGCTGTTCTCTAACAAGCGTAGCAACGGCTCTTGGTTCCCTGCTCGTGTCCCAGTGGCCTTTGTCATTTCTGTGCACGCTGTGCCTGGCTTCCCACTGCCGGCAACCAGGGCCTTCTGTGGCCTTTCAGCCTCATGCGTCCTGGGAGCAGCACTCAAGCAATGGCTGATGGGAGGTGGCGGGTCAATACCGCAGCTCCCTGACCCCTTGAGTGGAAAAACAGGCGTGTGTTCTACATTGCATCCCCAACACCCCCCGGCCGAACTGAGCCACAAGCCCACAATGTCACCTTTTATGGATCGTGTCCCCCTCCCTGCCTTACTTCCCTGTCCCCTACAAGTGCTTCTTGGGATCAGGTCTCAGATAAAACAGGAGCCTTCAAATTCCCAACTGAGCTGGCCTCTGGGGGGACTCAAATGAGGACATCACTAGGGCCTGAAGAACACACCAGCTTGTTCACAGAGGGCCTTCTCCTTCCTTCCTCAGCCCGCGTCAGGCTCTCTTGTGATGGTTGTTATAAATTACCCCCCAATAACGTTCACTAGGCTGGGGGCAATCCGCACACGCCAGTATGTGTGCCATTCTGCCCACGAACAAGCACATCTTTGGATAATTCCTAAAAATGGGATGGTTGGGTCAAAACATCTCTTTGTGATTTGGATGGATTTTGCTAAAGCTCCTTCTGTTTTCAGCGCATTTCAAAAGCCCCAACGACTTTTACAGCTGTTCCCACTACTTCTTACCACCCCACCACCAAAAGCAGGAGAGATGGTCAAAGTAACTTGGCCAGTTTCTTGAGGCCTTCAAGGGGAGGGCTGAGGTTTTGGGAGGCACTCATTTCTTTTTTTTTTTTTCAAACACACACAGTCCTTCCTTCCCCCTTTGCCCTGGAAGGCCAGTCTTGGGTACTGTATTTCTTTCTTTTTTTTAATTTTGTATTGTTATTCAATTACAGTTGTGTGCCTTTTCTCCCCAGCCCTCCACCCCACCCCAGCGGGAGGCACTCATTTCTGAAGGCCCAATCTCCCTTCCCGGGAACCGCTGTCACAGGATCTGCAGAGCCTGAGCGCCTCCTGGCCTGGGGTGTGGGTGTGGGGACTTCTGTTGATCCTGTTTTTTTCTAATGTGGAAGAGGGAGAAGCAGCACTGGACTCACCGTTGGGAGGAAGGCGAGGACCACTGTCCCGACAACGATTTCCACAGTGAGGATGACAACCATGAACAAGAAGTACTGGAAGACACAGAGTGGGGTGGATGGAGGCTGGGAGCCTGCTGGGTGGACCTGGCCACCACAGGCCACGTGACCTCCAGGTTCGAAAGACCTCACATCCACTGGGGTAAGGGGGTGTTATTTCCTTCATGTGTCACTTGCCTACATGTTGTCCAGGATGCCATCCCGTATTCTTAGGAGCCAGCTGGCTGGACCTCCATGTCATGCCCAACACTTTGTGGGTGTCATGGAGGCTTAAGTGGGGGCCTCTGGGTGAAGTAAAGGCTGTACACTGCAGATATCGGAGCGGGGCAGGGTGAGGAGGACAGAACAGAGGCGGGACTAGGGAAGAGCCTGCAACTCGCCTATGTGGGAGCAGTGGTGACAACTGAAGGGGAGGGGCAGGGGATGCCCAGAGAAAATATCGACATTTGCTGACTAGTACTTCCAATAAATTCACTTGTGCAGTGGAAAACAATGGGAAATTTGGCAAGCAGAGGGGAGGTCTTCAAGTTACCCACTCAGGAGGAACTGCCTCCCTCCCTGCACCTCAGTGTCCCCATCTGTGCAATATACAGACCCAGGGGACTGTATATTTGGAGGGACAGCTCCAGGGGCCATGGCGGAGTCTGTGGAGCTTCTTGAGGCCAGATGGAGACAAAGCAAGGTCAGCTCCTGGCTTCCGTTTTATCTATTTCCATTTATGATTATGATTATGATTATTAAGACCTTTTTGATAATTTAGGTTTTGAGTCACCAGGCTGGCCAATGTCAGGGCTTGTCTGACCTTGACACAGAGAGGCAGGAAAGTGCAGTGGATACACCCTGGGGGTCCCCCACAGCTCACAGGGGGTGGTCCACCATATGCTGCCTGGACTAGCACAGAGTCTCTGCACTGTTCCCCCCTCAGACAGCAGAGGGCGCCCATGAGCATCTAAGTCTGGCACGTTCTCCTCTGCTCAGAACCTTCTGTAGGTCCCAACACCATCAAAACGACTGCTTTCCGGAGTGAGGTCTCAGAGGCTTTGGAGGGACAGATGGATTTGCAGATGGGTTGGATGTGGGGTGTGAGAGAGAGGACTCGGATTCCTCCAAGTTAAACTACGGATAAAATAGTGTCTATGTCATATTAAAGATAAAACAAAATATTGCAGGCACAGGGAATGCTCATAAATATTTGCTGAACATAAGAAAGAAATGAGAGATGATGGAGCTTCAGGGAGGAGGAGGGTGGGGACAGGGTACTCTAGGAGATGACTAGAATAAGACTCCCCCTGAGCCCCCCAAACTGAAGTAACTGGAGATTCGTAGCTGCGCAGTGGAGGGAGGAAAACAAACACACTGGAGACAGATTTAACGTAAAGTGGGATAATCTGCTCAGACAAGATTTTAAGGGACAAGGGAACGGGGAAGCTGGGAGCTGGATTTGGGGAACCGTTTAGCCAAGGCTGTGTGTGAGAATAAGACATGTAAAAACCTGAGACATGCCATCTGCATGATCACGCATGGAACTTTTATACCCTGTGTACTTGAACATGTACTTGTGCGTGTATGATGATTACAACAGTGTTGTGTTATTGGGGTGGAAAGAGCAGCCCGCTCAGAGCAGACCCAAACACAGTGGAAACTCGTGCAGACAGGAGAAGGACCCCAGAAGGGCCGCTCGGTAAGGGGGAAAGTATATCACTAACTAGGAAAAAATGAAATCAGATCCCTACCTCACACCGCACACATGGTTAAACTCCCAAAGGCTACAGAGCTAAAGGTGAGAAAACACATTTAAAATTATGGGAAGAAAGCCTAGGAGAGTATAATGTATGACCTTGGGCAGGGAAGGAGTTCTAAGTGAGACACAGCACAAAGGAAAAGATGGATGTCTTGATGCCATCAAATGGGACACCATAAACTCTGTAAGCCAGGGGATGGGAGAGATTTGCAGCGTGAGCAGTGAGGGATTTTTATGTGAGGGGGGAGTTTTGGGGTCTGCATACAAACCCAACTTACAAGCAAGAGAATGCATCTACTTTCCTTGATTGTTCCGTACCACCCAGCGAGGCCAAGCAACACCGTACTGCAGCCCATCACCAGACACAGGTGGGCAACGTGGAGCAGGTTTCTAGGGGACAACCCTAGGACTTCTGTGAGGACAGCCCCTTTGAACTTGACGTAGATGCCCAGGCCAATGAGGATCACGCCAGACATCTTTAGAACAGAAATGAGAAAGGGAAAGCCAGTTTGTTAGTTGTACACAAATAGAACTGTCTGGGGGGAAGGGGGAGGAGAGTGAAGGCCAATAAAATTAGCAAAAACATTTTTAAAATGATAATATCCTGTGGTAGTGAGGCTGTAGAAAAACATTCTGATACGTTGCTGCCAGGCAACAAACTTTTGTGTGGGGGGCAGGGAGGAGGAGGACACTTGCAATTTATATTTAAACCTTAAATGTTCTTTGGTAAAAATCTTTACCTAGAAATTCTATTTCTAGATATTCAGCCTAAGGAAAACAGTCATGCATTTGGCTTAGTCCCAGGAAGTTCATTAAGGACAAACATCAAAACTTACTGAAGGAATCAATAAGACAGAGTGGCTTGGTGAATCATGGGATGCAACGAGACCAGAGACTGTCACTTTAAATGACGCTGTGGGACAGGGAGATGGCAATTTTTTCCTGAAAAACCCCAGATATTCTGAGCTTTGCAAGCTGTACGTTCTGTTTTGAGCCCATGTAGCTCAAAAATAGCCATATTCAATTTGTAAACAATTTTTAAAATTTACAAATACATTTTATGTATCTGTCTGTCTGTCTGGCTGGCTGGCTACTTTGCTGACCTCTACTGTAGCGGAATGTTTTATTAATACAAAAATATGTTTTAAATGCCTTAATAAGTTTTTTAAAAAATGGATTGTCACCCTGGTTGGTGTGGCTCAATGGACTGAGTGCTGACTTTGGTGTTTCCCTCCTCCCTCTCTTTCCCCCTTCCTTCCCGTCTCAATAAAAGTGAATAAATAAAATCTTATTTTAAAAAGTGGATTGTCAGCGGTCAGGCCCTTTGGTACAACGGAGCTGAAAACTTACGCCCACACATGGACTTGACGAACCCGGAGGCCCTGCAGCAGGATTTCCCAAATGGCTGCGTGAGGATTGTCGCCCTACCAGAGGCTTTACGTGCTGCACGTAATTTGCATAAAGGTTTACATGTGCAAATTGGGTATATAAACAGTTCCCTGTTTTTCTAAGAGAGTGCAATTAATGCAATGTTGTGACTAAATACTTTTAAACACTAAAATATTTCTAACAGCTTTATTCATAATTGCCCAAAATTGGAAGCAACCATGATGCCCTCCAGCAGGTGAACGGGCAAATAAACTGTGGTACGTCCAGATGGTAGAATATTAGCGGGAAATAAAAACGAGTTTTCAAGCCATGGAAAGGCATGGAGGAGCTTTGCAGGCATGTCATTGAGTGAAAGAGGCCGATCTGGAAAGGCCAGGTGGTACATGGTTCTATGTGCACGAAATTCTGGAAAAGTCAAAACTAGGGAGACAATATAAGGGTCAGTGGCTGCCGGGGTTAGAGGGGAGGGAGGGATGAACAGGCAGAGCACAGAGGATTTTTTAGGGCAGGGAAACTATCGGGCAACAATTTCAACCCGTGTGCCAAAAGAATTTGTAAAACACGCAATACCTGACTGTTTGGTCAGGGGCACTGACTCTTTTCCCTTAGATTGTCAAACAAACAAACAAAAAAGACAACAGCCAACACGACAATAGCCGTCTGGTATGACTGAAACAAAATTATACCTATTTTTTGTCAGATTGGCAAAATGTAGAACACATCTTTTGGTGTGTTGCAGAATCTTAGTAATTAGTTTACGTGTGCCGTGAGAGGAAAAAGGTGGGACATCGCTGCACGTGGCGCTAAAATGGTGGCTACGTCGTCAAAGCTGTAGAACGCACAAACCCAGCATGTGAACTGTGGGCGTCCGGGGCAATGACGTGTCAGTGCAGGCGGGTCAGTCGCCACACACACACTCTGCTGGGGTGAGAGCACAGAGGGCCGGGAGGTGTACAGGAGATCTGTTTATCTTTTGTGCAGGTTTGCTGGGAACCTATAACTGCTCTAAAAAATAAAGTCTACTCAAAAGGGTGTACAGTTCATTTTTTTAGATTGATTTTAGAGAGAGAGAAACATCATTTTGTTGCTCCACTTATTTAAGCACTCATTGGTTGATTCTTGTAAGTTACTTAATATTCTTCTCTCTCCTGGTAGCCTGTCCTTATAACTGTTCTACTATGAAAAACAATTACTTCTTGAACAGTGCACATTTCAAGTTACTTTTATAGAAAGAAAAAAATGTTGACCTCACAGATGTGGCTCAGCAGACTGAGCACCGGCCTGCAAACTGAAAGGTCACCCAGTTGGATTCCCCGTCAGGGCACATGCCTGGGTTGTAGGCTAGGTCCCCAGCTGCAGAAGTGCTAGAGGCAACCAATTGATGTTTCTCACATCGATGTTTCTCTCCCTCTCTTTCTCCCCGCTTTCTCCTCTCTATAAAAATAAATAAATCAAGTCTTTTTTTAAAAATGTTTTGAAAAATTTAAAGGACCAAAAACAACCACTCCCTCCTACCCTTCCAAAACAATTTAGTTTTCTGCAAGATTTGACTTAGAGCCAAGCTCTACCTCCACTGCCTCTGAGCTCCCAGCTCACACTCCTCTGTGATTTCCACCAGCTCTGGGTCAGCAGAGGCTACGCCTGTTCCAGCATGCCCTGCTCCGCGTCAGTTTGCCCTACATCCCTGCTGCTTCCCTGGGGACCACAGATCTGGATGCCAATGAATTTGGATCAACTTATTTCTGTCTTCGAGGGAGTTAGCCATGGAGGAAGGGCTGCAAAGCCTGGGGGCCTGGGTTGTGACATACTTACAGCTATGAAGCCATTCAGGAAAACTGACAGTCTCTTCAAGGAAGAACAGAAAGTGTGGTTTTCAGCCATTTCAAACAGATTGGGGTGCCCCGGACATTTAAGTTAGCATCTTCCTAACCCTCTGGGCTACTTGGTTCCTTTGATGGCAGAGGTCTGGGGTGAGGGGCAGCACAGCTGACTCTCTCTGCCCTTCTTTGCCCTGGCTGCCTGACCATCTGCAGGGGAGGGGTTCAACTGCTACCCCTCTTCAGTCATAAGCCTTTATCACATCACAATTAGATGCCAGAGCAAGGCTCCCGTTGCCAAGGAACCAGGTGCCCCAAACTGTGTCCCTGCATGCCCCTCCAAATAGGATGCACGAGGGGTGGAAAAAGACATGGTCTGCCTCCCTGGTACCCCCAGATGCTACCGGGGTCCTGTGGGTCAAGTGCCCAGTGTTGACCACTTATGTGGTTGATGCTTCCTGCTAGACTTGGGGGTCCAAGGGGAAGGGGACTTGGTTCTCCTGTTCACAGCTGTATTCCCAAAGCCTGATCCATAGTAGGTGCTCAAGAAACCAGTGTGGGACAAATGAATCAAGAGGCACCATGACATAGGAATCTATCTACAAGCCACCAGGTCCCCAAAACTCCTTCCCACACATTAGCTCATTTGGCTCATCCTTCTCACAGGGCCCAGAGAGGCTGAACTAACTGCTTGAGGTCACATAGGAAGCAGGGTCATTGAAGCTGAGACAGTGTCATGAAGTTGGGAATGTGTGACTCCTGCCCAAGAACCCATCCTTTTCCATCTGAGGCTCATTCAGCCAAAGCTGGTGAGGTGATTGTCCTTGAGCTCATGTGTCGTTGATCACTGGGACTTTATGATAACAGAGACATAGAGAGCATTTCAGGGCAGAAATTGTGCGTGTGGGCAGAAATCCCACAGGCTCAGCTCCTGCAGCCCCTAACCCACATGGTCTCCCTGCCCCCCACACCATCCGAGTTCACGCTATGCCAGCCCTGTGCCCCCTCTGTCTGGCCCTGGGCTGGAGTGTGTCTGTGTGCAGGTCCTGGAAGGCTCAGGGCTTTCAGAATCTTCTGTGACCCCCCGGGGCCCAACTCAAAAGAAGAAAATACTTTACACTTGAATTAATCTAATGAATTTCAAATCTTCTGTGTCTTGGAACAGGTAGAACTAAGCAAGATATTCATGGAAGAACTGGCTCCTCTCAGGCCCATGGGCCATGTTCATAGCTAGGAATATGTCCTTCCACATCTTTCTCTAAATGGTCTTTTAAAATAAGGAGAGTCAACCCTGACTGGTGTGGCTCTGTGGATTGAGCACTTGCCTACAAACTAAAAGGTCGCTGGTTCAATTCCCAGTTAGGGCACATGACTGGCTTGTGAGAAGCAACTGATTGATGTCTTGCACATTGATGTTTCTCTCCTCTCTCTAAAGGTGAATAAAAAAATGAAATCTAAAAAAAAATAAAATAAGGAGCCTCAGAGTCAGGGAAATGGAGACACAGAGGAGGACAAGAAATGGGAGTGAAAGGGAGCATGGGAAAATGCAAGGTGCAAAGGAGGGTGGAGAAAAGGGGGACGCAAAGGAGGGTTGGGGATGGAAGTAGCGACACAACAGAGGGCGGAAGAATGAGGGGTGGATAAGGGCTGGGAGGGTGGGAGACGGAGGATGGTGTGATCTACTGTACGGACACGGAGGAGCGCCTACGTCTAAGGGGAACAACCTGGCTGGTAACTGGGAAAGGAGGACCCTGTGCGCTGTGCAAGGTGACCCCTCCGAGGCCCCGCCCCTCCCGCTACGCGCCCCGTGCTTCACAGCAGGTAGTGGCCCTGGTCTCGGTCTCGCGCGCCCTCTGGCGGCCTTCAGTGGATGCGCGGCCCTACATGTGCCCTGACTGTGGCTCAACCTGGCTCAACCTGCGAGCGTCGTGAGGGTCATAAAGCCCCAACAGTGTAATTTGTGAGAAAATGTAGGGACGAGCCCCACCCCAATAAGCCCCCCAACACACGTCCATTGAATTGATGCGACAGAATTGTGCAAGCATTCTGCAAATTACAGAGGCAAGTCTTTTGGTAAAAAAAAAATGCAGAAAACCAGTACAGTGACAGTTTAAAGGTTCTGAAAAACAGTTAAAAGCTCCTCTGGAAGTGGTGCCATTAGGAGGACGTTTAAATTCCATTGTAGAAATAACACAAGAGTCACTTCAATATTTCCTTAATAACAGGGCTTAAGGGTGTGTTGACATAGTCCTAGTTTATTTCTCCACATCCCTGGTCTCCTTCCTTATATTTTACAAGATGTTTCTTAAAAGCACAATTTGCAAGAAAAGGGAGTGTCCCAAATACACACACAGAGAGACACACACATGTTAATTTATGTCAGTAGCCCATGTTGGTCTGTGAACTGTCCTTAAATTCCTGGATTTCTCATCACCAGTAGCAACGGGGGGCTCAGGAGATAGGTTCCCCTGGTCGCTGTTCACGTCAAATTTGCAGCATTGACATATTTGTGTGTTTAGGGCCCACAAAACCTGGATCTACCTCTGACAAGAGGCATTTTGTGGTTTCTGGTATTTTAGGAACAATCATTGGGGGAGGAGGTGACAAATCAGAATCCGCATCCAACAGAAAAGTCTGGAGCTCAACAAAGAAAGGTGCCTGTCCACACGGAGGCTGGGCTACCTCACTCTGGAGTTCCCCGGCAGCAGACCTCAGCCCTGGCCAGGGATGAGCACATGGATGTTGCCAAGTTGTAACGCTGTGGGCTGAATCTTTGACAAGACAGTAGACGATCATAGTAACAAGCATTGCTGCCAATTGAGAAAGAAGCAGACAGCATTTCCACCATTAGGGATTTTTTTGTTCGGCTGGTTGGTTTTTAAAAATTCCAGGTATTTCATCATTGTCACATTCTGACTTACTTTTGAGCCTTTGTGCTCTGAGTGCTGAGGGCCTGCAGAATGGGATGGGGTGGGGGGAGACAGGAAGACCCCCATCCTATAGGGACACTCACTGTTCTCCTGTCCTCTTTCTATCTACATATAAACCCAGAATTTCTACCCCTTTAGCTCAGCAGAGACTCAGCTTCTGGAAAAGAGGGGAGTAAATTAAGGAACACCGAGAGATTTAGGATGATATTCACAATACTCAGCCACAAAGTACTGCCCAGGCCGCAGAGAGCCAGACAGAGCAGAAGGTGTCGGGGACGTCGACTCTGCCGGACTAGGAGGCCTGGGAAATCCTGATGAGACTTCAGGCAGGGTGGCTACTAGACCAGGTGACACTCCTCAAGGAGGCTCCTGCTTTTGTTATCATGTGGGTCTTCTTTTTAAAACGACTTTAAAATTTTTTTAAATTGATTTTAGAGAGAGAAACATTGATCTATTCTTCTGCTTACTTATGCATTTATTGGTTGACGCCTGTATGTGCCCTGACTGGGGATCGAACCCTCAACCTTGGCGTAGCAGGATGACATTCTAACCAACTGAGCAGGCCGGCCAGGGTTATAATTTCCTCTCCTGACCTGGTGGCCTGTGCCTGGACAGCCAAAACTGTTCCCATCCCACTGAAAAGCTCATAAATAGCTTCAGAGATTCTGCACCTGTGATGTCTCAGGAGGAACCTATAACAACTGCAAATGAGACTTTTTAAAGCATGTGAGGAGCGTTTCCCCTTCTAGGAATTTGTACTGCATCCCCGGCTAATGTGGTTCAGAGGCTTGAGCACCGGCCTGTGAACCCAAGGGTCCCTGGTTCGATTCCTAGTCAGGGCATACGCTTGGGTTGCAGGCCAGGTGCCTGGTGAGGGGCATACGAGAGGCAACCACACATTGAAGTTTCTCTCTCTCTCTCGCCCTCCCTTCCCTTCTCTAAAATTAAATAAATAAAATCTTTTAAAAAAATTTATACTACAGATTTATTCAAATGCATATAATCCAGGAATTGGCAAATCCACAGAGTAAATAGTTTTTGCTTTGCAGATCACAGCATCTTTGTTACCATTCTGCTGTTGCAGCCCAAACAACATGTGAATAAACAGCACACGAATAAATGCAGACAAATGGGCATGGCCGTACCATGATGGAAACAACAAAGGGAATGTTGTTTACAAAAGCAGGTGGCAGGATGTGGTTTCACCAACACCTACTCTAAAGCCTAGTTTGAGTTGGTAAATGAATGCGAACAACCTAATCGCCCTTCACAAGGGGACTGGTTAATTATGACAGGATCCAACCATAGAAAGTGTTACGGACCAAACTGTCACACACCCGCAACTCATATAGTCAGATCCCACCAGTGTGACTGTATTTGGAAGTCATTAAAATTAAATGAGGTCCTAGCCCCAGCTGTTATGGCTCAGTGGATTGAGTACCAGCCTCAGTCAAACCAAAAGGTTGCTGGTTTGATTCCCAGTCAGGGCACATGCCCGGGTTGCGGACCAGGCCCCCAGTTGAGGGTGAGCAAGAGGCACCCGATAAATGTTCCTCTCACACATCTATGTGTATCTCCCTCTATTCCTTCCTCCCTTCCCCTTTAAAAATAAAATCTTTCTAAATGATTTTTTAAAAAAGATTAAATGAGGTCCTAAAGGTGGGTCCCTGATCCAATAGGACTGGCGTCCTTATAAGAAGAGGAAGAGACACCAGAGACCCCTCTGTGCAGACAGGAAATTCCAAGTGAGGACACAGCAAGAAGCCAGGACGAGGATTCTCCCCAGAAGTCAACCATGGCACATTGACCTTGGACGTCTAGCTTCCAAAACAATAAGGAAATAAATATCTGTTGTTTAACCCACGCAGTCTGTGGTGTTTTGTTACAATAGTCCAAGCTCACTCAGACCCAAGGGATCCTCTGTAGCTGAGAAAATGAGTGCCGAGCACCAAAGCACTCAGGGACCTGCATGAGAAGAGCTCCAAGTGACAGTCTCTTAGGTACAGAAACAAGGCCCAGAGCTGCGTGGATGGAAAGCACAGATGCATAAACAAGTATGGTCTGTCCACGCAAAGGAATATTTTTATTCAGCCTTAGAATGAAGGAATGAAGCTCTGACACACCCCACAATGTGGACGAACCTCCAAAACATCGAGCTGAATGGAAGAAGCCAGACACCAAACGCAACGTGTTGTACGATTCTCTTGATGTGAAATGTCCCGAATCGGCAAACCCGTAGAGGCAGAAAGGGGTGTCGTTGCCAGGGGCTGGGGATGGGAAGTGGGGCTGACTGCCTAGTAAGGACGAATCTTCCTTTTGTAGTGATGAAAACGTCTGGACGAGACAGAGGTAGGGTTGCACAACATCGTGAACGTACTACATGCCACTGAACCGCACATTTTAAAATGGTTAATTGTATGTGTGTGAATTTCACATTAATAAATTAAAAAAAAATCTGACCCTAACCTCTCCCTATAAAAACAGAAACATTTTGATCTTTCCCAAACAGCTGCAGACCGGTGGAGCTTGCTGGGGATCTTTGAGGGAGGCTATAGTGCTTGTTCTTCGGATCTGTGTCCCTGCTGGCTGGCCAAGTGACTTAAGCCATGGCACTCACCTGGCAGGGCCTCAGTTTCCTTACCTGCCAAAAGATGATAATGATGACATCTGCTTCCCGGGTCACTGTAAGGTCCCCAATATGCTCCACCCAATAGGCTTAGCATGTGGCAAGACCTGAGCCAATGCCAGCCAGAATTGTCATCTTTTTAAAATTGTCAGTATCACCCTGGATGGTGTGGCTCAGGGGATTGAGTGCCAGCCTGTGAACCAGGGAGTCCCTGGTTCGATTCCCGGTCAGGGCACATGCCTGGGTTGCAGGCCAGGTCCCGCATTGGGGGGCATGCACATTGATGTGGTTGCCTCTCTTTCTCTTTCCTTTCCTAAGAATAAATAAATAAAATCTTTTAAAAATATAAAATAAAATTGTGAATATCCTTTGGTTACTGGCGAGATGGCAAGAAGGTGAGGTCTCGGTTCTTGTCTTCCTGAAGGAAATAATTCAGTCAAGAGACAAGTACAGCAAAGCAAGAATTTATTGGCCGCAGCAAAAGCACACTCAGGACAAAAGAAGGAAGGGCTTAGCACAGAAGCAACAGGAGATCCGGCTGAGGCTGGGCTGCCTCGGCATCCTGGGAAGGCAGAGAAAAGGGGGCCTTGGGGACAGGTTCATGGGGTTAGCCCAGGAGGAGCTGCCATTGCCCACTGCTCCCCTGGTTGCAAGTCTGGTGGGGACCCTTAGAGTTTAGGAGATGCACACCTGTGGGGGAAGAAAGGGGGAAGGGAAAGGCATGGGTGTGCTCTCCAGAGGCAAAGCAGGCAATGAGTCCTTTGTCTTGAGGGTTATCTCTCTTTTGCAGGTGGGAATCTTAGGGGAGGTCTCAGGGGCGGACCCAATAGAATATTCATCAGCTTTCCCAAATGTGCCCTTTCAGGGTTGGGCTCTCCACTGTTTGGTCAGCGCCAGGGCAGGGGCTCATTGGTCATTGCAGCTGGTCTTAAGGCAGCCACAGCGGCGTCACTTTTCTGGGCCTGGAGCTGAAACACAATTGAGGCCTTATCTTTAAGGGAGGGACGGTCAATCAGAGGGTCCTAACTGCATGACTTGCCGTGGGAGAAAAGTCACCCTGGGGGTGAGTCTTGTTTTGCTCCTCGCTAGGCACCCCGGCCTTTCGCCCTGGTGACTCTCTGTACCTGGCCCCTCCTTGGCTCAGCTCATGGCTGTCTAAGTGCCCCCCCCCTTTCAAGGCCTGTTCTAACCACAGAATGAACCTGGTGGTTTGTTTCCTGTCTTAGAGAGGAACATAATCCTCACGAACTAAACATGGAATTACTATATGATCCAGGAAAAGAACTGGAAGCAGAGACTCGGATGTCTGTGCGTCAATGTTCACAGCAGCGCCGTTCACGAGGGCTACAAGGTGGAAACAGCCCCACACCTATCAGTGGGTCAGTGGTGTCACCGAGGAAATGTTAAAACCAGGAGAATTTTTATGAGTTTACTTGAGCCAAACTGACAGTTGCTGGGAAGCAAACTCTCAAGAGATTGAGAAAATGCTCCAGAGAATGGTTGTTTTGCACATTATTTTACACATTACAATCAAAGGAGGAGACGTAAGGGGGTTGCATGAAATCCATTGCTGATAGATTAGGGAGGTAGGAGAAAGAAAGTGGGGAAATCTCTGGGAGTGGATGAAAAGTAAAGCAAAGGGACACATATTCTTTATTTTTATAGATTCTTTTAAAGTTTTAATTTATTGACTTGAGAGAGTATCATCAATTTGTTTGTTCCGCTTATTTATGCATCCATTGGTTGATTCTCGCATGTGCCCTGACTGGGGATTGAACCCATAGGCTTGGTGTATCAGGACAATGCTCCAACCAACTGAGCTACCCGACCAGAGCCAGCCACAACTGCTTTTACATAGGCAGGTATAGGATAGCTAACAGTTAACAATTAATGGGACAACAGCAGCAGTGAGGGGCTGTGGTCTCCTGCTCTGGCAGGAGATTGTGCCCTGAAGGGTCTGGAAAAAGAAAATCACCCTGACATTCCCAAAGCTCTGTTATCTTAGATGCCAAAAGACAAGAGACAGGCTCAGGTAAGGTAAAGATTGACCTTTGTCAGGAAAGATACTGACCTAGGACATGAGTACCCATCCCGACTAGCTTTCAGTTAGGAAGTTTTATCTCAGACCATCTTATGTTGTTACTTTAAGTCTCTGAGTTTGTGAGGCCGCCAGGCAGCCTTCCCTGAGCTTGTCAGGTTTAGTACGTGGCCCCCTTTTCGCCCACACTCTGGATAAACAAAGTGTGGCATAGCTTTACAATGTAATATCACTCAGCCTGAAAAAGGAAGGAAATTCTGACACCGGCTGCAACATGGGTGAGCTTTGAAAATAGGTGAGTGAAATAAGCAACCGCCTTCGTCAGCTAGGGCTGCCCTCACACAGCACCACCGACGGCTGGCTTAAACAGCAAAAGACGTCATATACATCAAATGGAACATTGCTCAGCCGTAAAAAAGAATGAAATCTTGCCATTTGCTACACCGTGAATGGAGCTGGAGAGTAGTATGCTAAGTGGGATGAGCCAGACAAGGAAAGATGAATACCATGTGGTCTCACCTGTGTGTGTGAAACCAGAAAAGTCAGTGTTTGTGCTGCCTGTCACTGCCGGAACCCGTAGTAGAGAGAGGGATTGCATCTTCATGGGCGCTTTATCCAGATGGCCAGTGACGTGAGAAGACAGCAGGTTTGTACCCTAACAGACTGTCTTACATTTCCTTTCAAACCGACACTCTTTATAAACAAGAAAAGTATAGGTAAGGGGCTCGAAATTCAGGGAAAAGTAGGTAAGAGACTTGGAGCTCAGGGAAAAGTTTAATCAGATAAAAGCTGCACTCCGGCAATATTCCCAGCATTCTTTCTTCAGTCGCCTGGCGATTCTTTATCTGTGTCCAGGCGCAACAGTCGTCTCCCCCTGGAGCACAGTGGCTCACATACCATTTAGATGGCTCACAGCTCTCCTGCGACACAAAGGTGGAACTGCCTGTGGTCTCCTGGAGTCAGGGTGGCTCATACCTTCAGTTCCTGCAGCAGTAGCTTTTACAGGCATTCATTACTAAGCTTATTAACTATTACTTCAAACCAACATTTTCTACCTCTTGAGTTCCCCCATCGTTCCTGCACTGTTAGTGTGAACTATCTAATTTCTCTGAGATCAGTTTCATACGGAAGTGCTCACGTGGCCGTCGAGCCCGTATCTTAGCATTAGACGGTCTGGTAGGGGCTTCAGGAGTGCCCTTCATTGGAGATCCACATAAGGGGGCACACTGTATGCCACAACAAGCTATGACACCGGAAAAGGTGAAAAGAATGAAAAGAACAAATGCTTCTCCAAGGCTGGTAATGCTAGGCAGCCAGGAGGTGAGTCTAGACAAGTCAATACCAAAGAATCCCTCTTTTCCTTTTATCTTGGACACTACTTCATTTACTTCCTTTACTTGTGCTTTATGAGCTGTGAACCATCAGTCAGTTTGACACGGCAGAGTCCTTTAAATTCTTCACATCCGTGATTCTGTCTTAAAAGGAGGTAGTCTACAGCTGCGTGATTTTCTAATACCGCTTCTCTAACTTGTCCTCATTCTGACTGATGGCACTGATGGCTTGTGAGGTGGCATTCAAAGCTTTTGCCACAGTGCAGGTTAATCTACTTATTTCTACATTCAAAGAGGTTACCAGGGTTGGCATTACAAATATAGTCAAAGACACATACTTGGCAGAGCTAAAAATGTTACAATCAGGAGTAGGGGAGCGTTTCCCTCGAGCCAGGTGGGGTGGGGCTTCCGAGGCATAAACACTGTCAGTCTCCCAGACAGCATGGTCCCTCGGAACTGTTTGCTGGAAAATAGGAATAAACGGTCCTTCCGCGTATTAGAAACCATCCTGCAGGCAATTCCACGCCACCAAAGGCATGAGATACACTAGTGGAGGTGTTGCAATCCGTCTCCACGTCTGCTGAGAGCACAAAACAGTTTTTAGCACAGTTGACAGAAGTTGCACACTCTCCAGCTGGGGCTACATTAGCGAGTTTTAAGGAAAACATCTCCCTGTCCTTTAGAGTTACCACAGTTGCCCAGTTATAAATATCGGAGTAGGTCATTTTCTTATTGATATGCTGAAACAAAGTAAGGCTTTCCAGGGGGGTACAAACACCTGTAAGACAGGATGTGAAAGACAGTTCGTTCCACATAGGTTCCTCCAGTCAGAGATGTTCAGAACATGTTTTGCTAAATATACCCAAATATTTTCATCTCGTTTGAAAGAAATAAGCCCTGCCTGGTGTGGCTCAGTGGATTGAGTGCTGGCCTGCAAACCAAAGGGTTGCTGGTTCGATTCCCTGTCGGGACACATGCCTAGGTTGTCATCTGGGTCCCCAGTGGAGGGTGAGTGGAAGGCAACCACACATGGGTGTTTCCTTCCCTCTCTCCTTCCCTTGCCCTCTCTCTAAAATAAAATCTTTTTTAAAAAAAGAAAAAGAAGTTCTCTATAACATAGAATTAAACAAAAAGCGATGAAAAGAATATACGTCATTGTTCTCAAAAGACGACTTTCAGGTCTTCTTGTGGTTCGGTGGTCCATTGTCCCTCCGGTGCTTTCTTTACTCAGGTGTGATGCACCCAAGATTTTATTCCTGCCGACTTCAGCGCGGTGGGGTGGTGAGGAGTATGTCCCCAGGTCCAGTCCACTTCTCTTCTAGGTGGCTCTCCCATCTTTCAAGTCTTGAGTAGCACCTCATCTCCAGGCTCAAAGGAATGTAGCGAACCTGTCAGGGAGAGGTCTCTAATACAAGTGAGGTCATTAATTACAGCCAAGGTCTGACTTAGATGTTGGAGGAAGTTCTGTACCTTCCCTTCTTCATCTACATATATATCTCCCACCCCAATCAGAGGCTGAAATGGTCGTCTACTCACAACTTCGTAAGGACTCAACTGCATCCCACTTCAAGATGCCGCCCTTACCCTGAGCGGGGCAATAGGTAAAGCTCGATCCCAATGGAGATGAGCTTCCTGACACAGCTTGGCTATATTTTTCTTCAAGGTGTGATTCATCTTTTCTACCTTCCCAGAAGTCTGAGGTCTCCATGCCGTGTGGAGTCTTCACTTGATTCCTAGAAATGTACTGACCTTCTGTGTAATTTCTGAAACAAAAGCAGGCCCATTATCGCTTTGGATGCTGCCAGGGAAGCCAAAGCAAGGGGTTATTTCCTTCAGCAGGGCTTTTACTACCTCCGGGCACTTTTCTCAGTTCTAGCAGGATAGGCTTCTACCCATCCTGAAAAGGTGTCAACAAAAACTAACAAATCTTTCCTCTGTCAGACCCTCGGCATCTGGGCTTTTGCACCGCCTGCTCCATATTCAGACTTTCCTGCTTAGGGACTCCTTTCTTCGGTCCCTCAAGGATGCGCCTCTCATAATGCTCTAAGAGAGGAAGGCCACTCTCATTAGAGTCCCAGTTGATCTCAGTGAAAAGTCCTGCCTTGGCAGGGTTGGGAGGTCCACCTGGGTTTTCTCGGTGCAATCTCTGAGCCTCTTCATTTGCCTTATCCAATACCAGCCTCCGCTCACACACACCCCCCATAAGCAAAGTATTCAGTAAGGCTTGTATGCCTGCCCAGAGGGGATGGCGGGCGGCAAAAACTGATGTAAGTC
Source organism: Desmodus rotundus (assembly GCF_022682495.2). Lineage (NCBI taxonomy): Eukaryota > Metazoa > Chordata > Mammalia > Chiroptera > Phyllostomidae > Desmodus > Desmodus rotundus. Next base: position 43,025,893 of record NC_071395.1, on the reverse strand, counting down.
AGTCAGTCATTTTGGCGGGATCATCCCAATGAGAAGGGTTTGAGCTTTCCCAGTTCAACAGATCCTAAGTAGAAAATGGAATATGTGCCCAATATTACTCAGCGGGCTGGCCCTCTGGCCCTCCTCCCAGTGGAGGTCGCCTCCGCAGGGGCTTGTTCTCACCGGATTTGGTTCCTTGACAGGTTCAGGATAGAGAGATGGAACTGGGCTCTCCAGTTCAGGAAGTGAACTGGTCTCCAGTTCCGCTGAGTGAAGAGGAAGATCCTCCAGGGCTGCCGGGGCCACGGGAACTTGACCATGCTCTCGGCAGCCATAACATCCCGATCTTCCTGGCCGCTCTCTGAGGTTCTGCTGTCTGCCACAGGTAAACTTTCTTTCCTTTTAATCCTGCCTCTTCCTCATGTAAAGTTATAAAAGCTTGTCTGTAAGGCATTTTGCCTCACTCTCCTGATCTTTGACAAAAGAACTCTAATTGCAGTGTAGTATAGTAATTTAGTGGCCAGCACTCTCCTGAGTCCAGATTACACACAAGCCAAAGATTATTACAATAAAAAACCATTTTCTTTTTAGTCATAGAGGAGGGTAGGTCAACCAATCAGCCAAAAGGCTCCCCAAAGGGCTGTTTCCCGGAACAGAGGCTCTTCCCCCATTTAACCAGACAGCTCTGTAAGATCACACAAACCAAACCAGGAGCCACCTTACCCAGGACTGTAACTCGGAACCAGGAAGTGCAGCGATTCCATCAAAAAGCAAAGGCGATGGTGAGTGCATCGGAGGAGAGACGGTCGGAGGAGGAGAGTCCCCACGTGAAACCACTTGGATTTTATTCCTGCTGACTTCAGGAATAAACATGGCCCTAGTTGGAAATAGGATCTTTGCGGATGCAATCAGTTAAGGATCTCAAGATCAAATCCTTCTGGATTTAGGGTGGGTGCGGGCCCTAAGCACAGTGGGCCTTGGAGCTTCAACAGCGGGAAAACGCGATCCCCAGGTGTTACTAAGAGGAGGCAGCAGGTTCCAAAGTTGTGCTTCCAGAGCAATCCCAGTTTTGAAAAATTTTGTCTAGAGTCCAGATACCTGTCCTCTAGACAAAAATGACCAGAAGAGAATCTACAAAAAGTGCCAGCATGGGGGGGGGGGGGGGGGGGAGGAACGTGGGTGCAGGGCAGGTATTAGGGCAACATTATTGTTCGTACGTAGTCTTTTCTGAAAATGCTCACAAGTTGGCTATAATAGGCATGCGTTCCTTTGGCACACAGAAAAAAATTGTTGAGAACATGGAGGGGCGTTATGAGTGTTTGCAAAAAGGCACCGGGGGCTGGAGGATCGAAGGCGCTGAATACCCGTCGTGAGCCGGGGCCTCCGCGTTCTTGGCAGGCTCTCCCACCATCTCAGGGGATGCTCCTTGCTGAGCCTGGCGGGGTGCTGGAGGCTACAACCTCATGTAAAAAAGAATTTTCAGAAACAAAAACCAGCTCTGACGTGAAACTTAGCTGACCCTGGGGGTCGGGAAAACAGTCCCACCCAGCACAGGAATTTCCTCCGCAGGCTGCATTCAGACTGTTTTCTGTGCTTCTCTCTTAAAAGATCTGAAAGAGTTCGTGTGCTCATTTCTTGAAGGCTTTACTCTGTGCCAGGCACTTAACAAGTAGCATGGAATCTTCCCTCCCATCCTTGGAGGTAGGTGTTGTGGTTGCACCCAATTTACAGATGGAAAACCAGAGCACAATGGGAGAACCTCACACCCCAGGACACACTGCTGAGATCTGAAGCCTGGTCTTCTGAGTCCAAAGTCAAGGCTTCTTTCTGATGGGTGGTGGCTGCCCATTCACTAATTCATTCAACGAGCATCCATTGAGTGCCCAGGGTATGCCAACCACTGTACCAAACAAGACAGATGCAGTGTCCGCTGTCCTGAACTCAGATATTTAAGGGACCCAGATGTGTAAAGAGACAACGCAATTATTGGGCCTGGCTTCTTTCTGAGAACATTGGGTGATGGGGATCTCACCACCTGCCAAGGCAACATGGTGGGCTCTTGTCTGACCCCCTTATTCCTTGGGCTGAAGTGCTCAGTCCTCCACAAGGCCAGGGGCACTCTGAGCCAGCAGCTGTCCCATTTGGAAGTCCAGCTTTAGATACGGATCGCTGTCTCTTCCTCCTGGGCCTGGCTTCCAAAGCCTGCCAGGGGTAAGCTTTGACCCTTCACCTTTGGCCCTTTGGATATCAGAAGACCCTTGAGGCATCACTGGGCCCTTTTTATGTGTTTAGTGTGGACAAGTGGAGCAGCTGGCACCAATGTCTAGCTTCCATTATTCAAAAATAAAATGAAACCTGACCATTTTTCATCACAAAAGTAGCCTGTGCTATGATTCCATTTACAGGAAATATCTAGAATAGGCAAGCTTATGGAGACAGAGGTAAACTAAAGGCCACCAGGGGTCAGGGGAGAAAGTTATTATTGCTAAGTGGGTAGAGAATTTCTGCTTGGGACGCTGAAAAACTTTGGAAATGAATAGTGGTGATGATTGCATGCATTGTGACTGCAACTAATGACACAAAACTGTTCACTTAAAAATAGTGAAAATGGAAAATTTTACCACAATTTTTAAAAGCATAAAAATGTCTTAAAACATCCAAGCATTATAAAAGTTGATAGCAACCTTGAAAGGGAGAGGCCCTTTAAATTTTACATATTCCCCCAGACTTATCTACCTCGTATTAATCTTTAAGTATTATTATTTTAAATAACCTGGGTCTTTCCTCATTATGTCACCCCTGTTCCACAATTTCAAGGATTTCTGCCTGCTCTGTTCACTGATGCCTTCAGTACCTGGTATACACTAGGAGGTCAATAAAGGCCTATGGACTCTTCATTCAAACTTCAATGAAGTGAAAAAACCCTGTGTCTGGAGTCTAGAAATCTGGGTGCAGCCCTAGCTCTGCCCTTCACTGGCTTTGGGCCCCCGATCCATTGTTTGGCCTCAGTGTACCTGAACCTGACCTATAAAATGTGCCCAAGAAATGTTTTCTTTCTTTCAATTTTTTAAATTGATTTTTAGTTACTTATTATTTTAAACAGTTTATTTATTTATTTTTAGAGAGGGGGAGAGAAACATCCATGTGTGGTTGCCTCTCTTTCACCCCCTGCTGGGGACCTGGCCTGCAACCCAGGCATGTGCCCTGACTGGAAATTGAACCAGCAACCGTTTGGTTCGCAGGCACACGCTCAATACATTGAGCTACACCAGTCAGGGCTCTCTCTTTAAATTTTTATTTATGGATTTTAGAGAGAGAGGAAGGGGGGAGAGAGAAAGGCATTGATTCATTGTTCCACCCATTCACACACTCGTTTTTTTTTTAAAGATTTTATTTATTTGCTTTTTTTTAGAGAGAGGGTAAGGGAGAGAGAAAGAGGGAGAGAAACATCAATGTATGGTTGCCTCTTATGCATCCCCTCACCGGGCATCTGGCCTGCAACCCAGGCATGTGCCCTGACTGGGAATCGAACCAGCAACCCTTTGGTGTGTAGGCGGGCGCTCAGTTCACTGAGCCACACTAGCCACAGTTCATGGGTTGATTCTTGTATGAGCCCTGACTGGGATCTAACCTGCAACCTTGGCAAATCGGGCCGGTTCTAACCAACTGAGCTACCTGGCCAGGGCTCAAGAAAGAAGTGTTTTCACATGAAGATGTGGAGAAATCGATACCCTCATGCACTGCTGGTAGGAATATACAATGGGGCAGCCACTTTGGAAACCGGTCTGGCAGTTCCTCAAAAGATTAAGTATAGAAATTACCATATGAGCCTCTAGATACGCACCCAAGAGGAATGAAAACATACATCCACACAAATCCATGGGCTCAAATACTCAGTGGCACTATTCACAGCCCAATGCCCCTTCACGGATGAGCAGATAAATAAATTGCGGTCCACCCACACACCGGAGTGTTATTCGCCCACAGCCAGGACTGAAGTTCTGACACAGGTTACGGTGAGGATGGACCAGAACACGTGTCCCTAAGTGAAAAAAGCTGGATGCAAAGGACCACATATTGTATTATTCCAGCCACATGAAAGCCCAGAATAGTAGATTGTTGGTTGCTTAGGGTCCGGGTAAAGGGACAGGGACAGGAGACGGAGAGCTGAAAGCTGCAGGGCTGCTGTGTGTATTTTCGAGAGGATGAAGATGATGAAGGTTCCACATGTCTGTGAATATACTAAAAGCCATTGAACTGGAGCCTTTACTGTTTATTTATTTATTTTTTAGAGAGAAAGAGGATGGGAGAGACAGAGAGAGAAACATCGGTTTGTTGTTCCCCGTAGTTATGCATTCCTTGATTCTTGCGTGTGCCCCGATCAGGCATGGAACCCACGACCTTGGCGTACCAGATGCTGCTCCAACCAGCTGAGCGACCCAGCCGGGGCCTGATCGTACACTTTAAATGGGGCATTGCATGGTCTGTGAATTATATCTCAGTAAAGCTAATTGTTTAAATAGCTTTTGCTCCTGAGCTACTGGCTGAGGCAGGCCTGAGGTCAGTTGTCCCTCATGTGAGTAAACTTGAAAGACTGAGGAGGGAGGAGACGCCCAGCCCGGAAGGCTGAGGTCAGGTCAGCTCAGCCCCAAACTAGTAATCATTTCCCTTGTGGCCTTAAAGAAGCGGTCTATGACCTTACTTTGTGGCCTGGGACCACGGAGGAGGTTCCCCTTTGTGGGATCTCCTGTCCCACATCAGAAGCTCTTCCTCACGGGTTTTTGGAGTGAGCGCTGGGGGCTTCTGTTGCCCTGAGGTCGGGTCCTATCTCCCCCAGAGGCCCCTCTCTTCTTGCATCACTGGCTCTGGCCTTTCGATCCCAGTCCCCTGAGACTCTGCTGTACCCACGCCACCCTCTGGACCTCGGGGTGGATGGGAGAGGGCTTTGCCTTCATTTGACTCATTTTGACTTAATCTCTTCTTTAAAGACCCTCTCTCCAAATACAGTCCCCTTCTGAGGTCCTGGAGGGTAGGGGGAGGAGCATCACAATGTTGAGACTTGGAGGGAAGGCAGCCAGTAAAAGAAGTTTTAGGGCTGGTTAGCCCACGGGCAATTGGGACCTCTGGGAGATGGCCCAGAGGAGGCAGGACATGTCCCTGTAGGCTAGGGAGCTGGGGACTGATTCAGCAGCCACCCACCCTCCACCCCCACCCTGAGCCACTAGCTGAGGTCTGCTCCAGGGGTCGTTAGTTCTCAGGCACTTCCCTGCTCTGTGCGGCCTCCAGAGAAAACGTCTGACACAGCCGTCTGGATGTTGGAGCAGAGGCTGGGAGGATCTTGCCGGCAAGGTCCACGTCTACCAAACTTCTCTTTGTCCATCAGCTTCCAGTGTCACCTCCACACGTAGCCTTCCTTGATTTCCCCACCCTTTTTATACACATTCATCAACCCCAGGCCTGTCTGACCCCAGAATCTGAGACCTTAACCCTGTGCCACAGCTGTCCCCAAGGTCACGTCAGGGGATAAATAACGACTTCTCTGAGTCTTGGTTTTCCCATCTGTGAGATGGGAGTGATGGACCAGCAAGAGAATAAAACTGGGCTGGGCTCAGGTCACAGGGCTTAGCCTAGCCTGGAGCTGTCCCAGGGCGGGGTCCCTTATCCGCCTGGAAGGAGGCACAAACAAGATGACTATGAACACAGGCTGGACCCAGAGGGGGCTGGGTTCAAATCCAAGCTCTGCCACTTACCTGCTATGTGACCTTAAAAAGGTGACCTCACCTCACTAGTATTGATCTATTGAGTAACTACCATGTGGCAAGCTCTGTTCTAGGACACAGACCTGGGCAAGGCAGACAGGCATACCTTCCTGCCTGGAGCTGACACCTCATGGCTGTGGGGGAGGGGGAGATGGGGAGGGGAGGCGATGATAAACAGATGTGAAAAGTGATTTGAAATGGCAAGTGGAGAGGTGCGCCATAAAGAAAAATAAAGCAGGGCAGAGGGACACCGTTTTCTACTGGGTGGTCAGAGAAGGTGTCTCTGGGGATACGGCCTTTAAACAGAGACCTGAAAGAGAATGCGGGGGAGCCCCGTGAACACTGCGGGGACGGGCATTCCCGGCAGAGGCACAGCAAGGTCAAAGGCCCCACGCTGAACGGTGTGTGGAACAAGGAGGCTGGTGTGGTTAAAGCTGGATGACCCAAGGGGAGAGCGGGAGGTGGAAAGGCAGGAGTGCAGGGGCGGGTTGTACAGGGCCTTGTGGGCCATGGGGAAGACTTGGGCTTTTTACCCACAGTCAGATGGTAGCCCTGGAAGGTTCTGAGCAGAGGAGAGATGTGTTCTGGCCCAGGTGCTCATGGGCACCCTCTGATTGCTGCAGGACAGACAGCATGGGGGAGGAGAGGGCTGGAGGCGCCATGGAAGCAGGGCAGAGATGACTGCAAGTCAAGGGAAGGATGAAAGAGGTTGGCCCAGGGTAGGAGGCTGAGGAAGAAGAGAGAAGTGTTGAGATTCTGGTTAGATCCCAAAGGCAGAACGGATAGGCTCAGCCCTGGGCTGTTGGGAGGCAGGGGTCACTCCTGTATCCCATATACAATGTTATTTACAGATGCTATCATTTCCTGCCCACCTCCTGGCTAAAGAAAGCTTTCAATCATATTGTCACAAACATTTGCCTTCCCCCAGCACAGGAGCAGGGCACGGCAGGGCATTCTCCTGCTGATTTTGGCCAGCCTGGTGGCTGTACTGTGATCTCCTGTTTAAATCTGCATGTCTCTGATCATCAGTGAGTGTACGCATCTCTTTGCAAGTTTGTGCACCTTCTGGTTGTGTTTTGGTTTTTTTGAAGATGTTTTTAATATATTTGTTTTTAGAGAGAGGGGAGGGGAGGGAGAAAAAGAGGGAGAGAAACGTCAATGTATGGTTGCCTCTCGAATGCCCCCTACTGGGGATCTGGCTCCCAACCCAGGCATGTGCCCTGACTGGGAATCGAACCTGTGACCCTTTGGTTCACAGGTCAGCACTCAATCCACTGGGCCACACCAGCCAGGGCTGGTCATGTTTTTTAAAACCATTTTATTGAGTTATGATTTATAGAGGGATCCTCTTTTGTGAGTTACCCATTCCTATTCTTGACACATTTTCCCTATGGGGCAGGGGGACTATCCTGTTCTTGTTGATCTGCAGGAAGTTCCTCAAACCTTAGTTGGTTTCAGACGTTGCAAATCTTATTTCCCACAAAACAGGCAACTGGAGAGAGCACTTTCGATTGAACATAGGTCCCATCTCTTCTGCCTCTGAGTCTCTCTCAAGTCTGCCCACTTCCCTCCACTGCCAGCCCCTGGCTGTGTTCCTTCAGGCGCCTCCGTCTCCTCCTTCCCACCTCCAATCTCTTCCATTCCAAGTCTCCCTCCACTTTAGATTCAGTGCAATCTTTCTAAAACAAGATTTAAAGTCTGGCTCCCTTCCTCTCCTGCTCCAATCCCCTCCCAAGGCTCCCCGGCGCCCTAAAGCCTGCTTAGACCTCACCAAATTCAGTTTCCTTTTTCTCCAGTTTTCATCCCCAAAATGGATTAATCACTCACACCCACACACCAATTCTCTGTACTCGTCAAATACTTGCTTTCCTGAGTGCATCTCCTCTGGGCCTCTGCTCATGCTGTTCCCACTGCCTGGAAGGTCCTGACCTGTCCCACTCCACCCAGCACAGCCTTTAGGTCTTCGCTTAGATGGCCCCTTCTCTGAGAAGCCCTCTGGCTGGGTCAGGCATTGCCTCAAGGCTCCTGCAGGAGTGGGATCTCTCCAGGACAGCCCTGACTACCGCCCCATCTGCCATCCTGCCAGTCAGCTCCAAAACTCCACAACACTCCCACATTTCCTCAGGCTGGGCCTCTGTAGCCAGCCCCTCCTCCAGCCCAGCAAGCAAGCACTAATCTATCCCACACAGCAGCTCTGTCTTCCTGAGAATGTTATCTAAATGGAATCTGCAATATGTAGCCTTTTACGTCTGGCCTCTTCCACTGCAGCATCTAGCATTAGAGCATAACGCTTTGTGGCCTGTATCAGTAGTTTGTTCTGTTTTGTTACCTAAGAATATTCTATTGTGCAGGTGGACCAGAGTTTGTTTTATGTTCACCGACTGAAGGGCAATTGGGTTGTTTCCAGCTATTGGTGATCAAGAATCAAGCTGCTATATACGTTCACGTACAGGCTTTTATTTGAACGTAAACCTTCACTTCTAACTACGCAGCAGTGGGATTGTGGAGTCGTGTGGTGGTCACATGGTTTGTGTTTCAAGAACCACCAAACGTTTCCGGAGCCGCTGTTCCATTTTGCATTCCCACCAGCAGCATCTGAGGGGTCGTTTCTTCACATCCTCATCAGCACCTGATACTGTCGGCATTTTTAGTTTAGCCATTCCAACAGGTGTGAAACCAAAGTCTTTTAAAGCCAGCCTTGTGAGCTGAAGCGTAGGATTCGAGCCCGGGCACCCGAGCGTCGATCCACTGCGCAGCGCCGTCTCCTTTTCCTGGCAGAGCCGTCTTCTAGGCACAAAGGAAGGAACTGGGATGGCGGAGTAGGTGGACGCTGTGTGCGTTCCCTCCCACGACCACATCAAAATTACAATTAATTTATACAATAGTCAGCCTGGAGAACCATCTGAAGACTAGCTGAATGGAACTCCTATAACCAAGGGTAGAAAGAAGCAGCCAAATTAAGACTGAACCCCGCCCCCCCCCCCCCCCCCCCGAAAATCAGCTCATAACCAGCAATCAGAATAAAACAGTTTCCTTGAGGGGGAAAAAAAAAAAAAAAAGGAAGGAAGGAAGGAAGGAGCGGAGCTGAGAAAACCTGGTCCAATTTAGAAGACGGAGTTTTGGCCAAATCGTTGCTGTCAGCTCCAAAAGGCTGCGCGAAGGAGGAAACAAGGGTTTTGGTGCAAGAGTGACTCTAGGTTCAAACCCAAACTCTACCACCTGTCAGCGGTGGCCTGGTCCTGCTGAGCCCCCGCTGTCTCCTAGGGTGGGTGCAGCTCTGAAGTCCCGTCTCAGGAGGCGAGGTGCTCCCTGGAGCTGGGCCGTCGGTGAGAGAGCTCCTGCGAGGTCCGCCTGAGCTCCTCACAGTCGACTCACACTTGTGCTTCAGTGGCGGAAGAGGTGGCCCAGCAAACCCGGATGGAGAGACAGTCATTGGAGGGGCCAGTCTTGGGGAGCCAGGTAGGCTGAGGGCTCTGGGGACCTGGAGCAACTCGTGTGGCCTCAGGTTAGCCAACCACCAAAAGGGTTGGAGACTATGAGCCCATTCGGCAGCCTGAGTGATAATGGATGTGATACAAAATGTCCCCTCCTGGAATATTATTCAGCAAGAAAAGGAAATGAGGTCTCAAGTCATGAGAAGATGTGCAGACCCCTTAACTGCACATTGCTGAGTAAAAGAAGCCAGTCCAAGAGGGCCGCACACCACACGGCTCCAACCGCATCACCTTTTGGAAAAGGCAAAACCATGGGGGACGGCAAAAAGATCGGCGGCCTCAAGGGGCTGGGGGCAGGTGGCTAGGCGGAACACAGAGGGCCTTTGGGCAGTGGGACTATTCTGTGGGACACTGTGACGGTGGATACAGGTCTTTATACATCTGTCCAAACCCACAGAAAGTGCACCACCAAGAGTGAACCCTCATGTGGACTCCCAACTTCAGTTAGTAATGTATCGGCTTGGGTTCATCAGTCTTAACAAATGTACCTCACTCAAGCAAAGTGTTAATAATAGACAAAACTGGCGGGGGTGGGGGAGCTGAAGGAACATATGGAAACTTTCTGTACTATCTGCTCAATTTTCTGTACACTGAAACTTCTCTAAAAGGTAATATCTACTCATTAAAAAAGAGAGAGAGAAGAAGAAAGAAGTGTCTTTCCTGCCCTTTGCCGTCAGCCTCACCATCTTCTTGAAAACCTTTGAAGAGGATACTAGAAAATCAAGCATGGGTCTGTACATACCTCCCTAATATTTTGCACAAAAGGTGACTCCCTATACACCCTGTTTTGCACCTTGTTTTTCTCACTCGGATCCATTCCACGCACTGCAGGCATAGCTGTTGTTCTCAGTGTCGCTTTTATCCATTCTCATTTTCTTTCACAGCTGCATAGTATTCCGCCTGCGCAGAGAGAGCGCAGCCAGCCCCCAGTGGGTAGTCATTACCAGTCTTAGCTGTGTAGTTGACACTGCCACCAATGTCCTCTCATTTTCTATATAAAAACTAGATTTCTAGAAGTGGGCTTTCTGAGTCCAAGGGCGTAGAGGTTTGTAATTTTGAAGTACCCAGCCAATTTGTTCTCCACTGGACATTTACTTGACACCTCTGGGTGTGAGAGCCAGATCTTCCTGAACAAACCAGAGAATGCCCTTGCCCACTGCCCCTTTACTGGTCCCCCACTACCCCAAGGCTGTGCCCAGGCCCCCAGTGGGAGGTCTTGGAAGACCTGGGCCTGAAAACCCACCACCCTCAAGTGTCACCTTCTCCTCCCTGGCCCCCACACGGGTGACTTCTCCTCTCAATCTTTGTGTTGCCCGTCCCTCTGCCTGGAACTCCTTCCTTTCTGATTCTGCCTGGCTGGCTCCCACTTGAATTTTAGCCCTCACTGCCTTCTAGAAGCCCCTTTCCCTGGCATACAGTAGGTGCTCGTAAATGCTGGTAGGATGAATGAATGAATGAATGAATGAGGGGGTACAGGGGAAGGGACAGGCTTATGGAGTAGATGCAGGCGTCTGTAGGCCACTGAAAAGGGCATGTCTCCTCCTGGGGCAATGTGGAACAGTAGCAGGCTTTAAGCAGGGTAGGGGCATGTTGGAAAGATTACTCTTATTTACAGGGGCAGCTTTTTGTGCCAGGGGCCCTTAACAGTGGAAGTTTGTAAGTGCATAAAATAAAACATTTCAACAGTAAAGGAAACCTGTTACAAACCCATTATATTGGGATACAGTTATCTAAATTTTTAAAAGACTTTATTTATTTATTTATTTATTAGAGAGAAGGGAAGGGAGGGAGAAAAAGAGAGAGAGAGAAACTTCGATGTGCGAGAGATATATCAATCAGTTGCCTCTCTCACGTCCCCCACTGGGGACCTGGCCCGCAACCCAGGCATGTGCCCTGACTGGGAATCAAACCGGTGACCTTTTGGTTCACAGGCCAGCTCTCAATCCACTGAGCCACACCAGCCAGGGCTAAATATGTTTTAATTGTGAGGAAATGTGCATCTTTCTAAACATACTAAATAGTGAGAGGGAGTGGCCGGTCTAATGCCTGATATCATTAGAAGTAGGGTAAGTGTGAGCGATACAAGTTTTTCTCCTCAAAGTTCATGGACCCCTCTGAATTCTATTTGCAGACCCCTTGGGTGTCTGGGAACCTTGATGAAAACTCCCCAAACACTGGGATGTGGTGATGTGGTAAGAACACCCGGAAAATGAGCAAACCAGACAGAGGTATAAACAAGAGGGATAAGAAGTGATTTCCAGGGATAATGAACAAGCATCCAGACAGACCAGCGTCAGGGCCCAGACAGCTGGGCCGTCTGTCCAAAGACAAACAGGAAGCCTGTGGCCTGCCCCTCCGGCCTCCCTGGGCCCAGCCTTTGTGATGTAAACTCCCGAAAGCAGGACACCCAGCTGGTTTCTAGCTTCCTTCCCTGGACCCACTCCGGAAGCGGAAGCGGCAGAAAGAATAATCTGACAAGGGAGCATCACCCCAGGTTCTGTGCTCAGGTCTCCTGGGTTCTGTGCTGTCCTGAAAACACCTCTTGCGTCCCCCTCACAGACCCATAGGGCAGGCTCAGGGAGTGCCGCCCAAACTTCACAGAGGAGGACACCTAGGCCCAGAATGGCCCAGCTCGCCCAGCCCTGTAGGGAGAGCCCCTGTAGGGCTCGCCTTAGCCCTCCCCGCTAAGTCGGGAATGGAATCCAGGTCGCTTTGGACTCTTCATTCGTTCACTCATTCATTCATTCAAGTGATTCACCAAGTTGTCAAAATGCATCTGAAGAACAGGGTAGAGGTTTCCCTGAACACAGCAGCCCCGGTTCAAGTCTTGTGACTCCAACATTGTGTGATTCTAGGCAAGTGGCTGCTCCACTCTTAGTCTCAGTTCCCAGCGCCTGTAGGTTGCTGGGTGATGATGCCCCCTCCGGGGTTGGTCGGAGCCTGCCCACAGCAGGGGCTCAAGAGATGCTTGTTGAATGTATGTCCTTGCCCCCTTTGCCCCCCACCCCACCTTATCTGTTTACTACTCCTCCTCTTACCTCGATTTCTGGTGAGACAATTCCCTGTGCTTGGGCAGGAAAGCTGGGGGCAGGACAAGTGCCCGGGTCTGGCTGGTCCTGCCATCCCCGCCATGGCACCAGGGGGCAGTGGGCACCCCCCATAAGCCCCCATTCCCCATCCTCAGGGCGCCCATGCCCCACAGTTTTGAAAGCTGAGGAATTGATCCCTCTGCCCCCAGGCTGGTTTCTCCCACTACACTGATGGTGGAAATGGGAGGCATCAGGGGAGAGGAAGGCATCACGGCCCTCTGGCCACCGGACCTCTGTTCCCACCCTGCCTCATTATTCTCTTATTGAGCGCCTACGGTATGCATAGCCTTCTGTGGGTGCTGGGGACACAGAAGCAAATAAAACAGAATAACCTTTGCCCTAATGGAGTGACATTCCAGTGGAAAACGGCTGCCATGGAACCAGGAGGTGACAACTGAGGGTGGTCAGGGCTGTGATGGGGAAACCCAGGGGCTCGAGGCATTCCCTGACTCAGCCTGGGCAGGGGACAGCGGTGGTCAAGGGAGGCCTCTAAGAGGCTTGAAACCTGAGAAACGAATAGCAGTTCATTCAGGTAAAGAGTAGGGGAACGGTGCTCTAGGCAGAGGATGTGGCTTGAGAAAGGTCTGGAAGTGGATACAATCCCCCCCACCCCCACCCCCACCCCCGCACACAGAAAGATAAAAAAGCACATTATAATGCTACGTTGATTCAAATTGTGAGGTCCTGGAACAAGCTCTGAACAGCAGATTAGGAAAACAGGAGAGGCCAGGAATAGATATTTATGGAGCACCAACTATGTGCAAGGTGCTGGGGACATCTTGAAGACAGACAACCTAGCCACCTGGGCACCGCATGATCGGGGCTATACTGGGGGATGCACAGGCAGCTGTGGGAGGCAGGGATGTCCAAGATGAGGTTAATGGGATGGAGGAAGAATCAGACAGGGAGTGGGTGGAACAACATTCTAGGTGGAGGGAAAGCATTGGACCTTGGTGTGAAGAGGGATGGTCTTCAACTCCACTGATCACACAGACATTCAACTTGCCAGCAAGTTGATCTCCAGGAACCCACCCGCTTCTGGCCATCTCCTCTGCCCCACTCCCACACTGCCCAGTCATTCCCCACTTGGACCAGAGCGGTCCTTCCTCCCAGGTCTGCAGGTTCCTATCCTCACACACCATCTGTCCTCCCACAATGGCCAAAGGAGGCCAAAGTCCCCACCAAGCCTGGCCTCTGTCTGAGCAGCTGTCAAGGCACTCAGCCCCGCCCAGCTGACTCACCAATCAGGTCTGGCAGGCACCTGGGCAGGGCCTTCACTTGGAGGGATCATAGAAGCCAAGTTTCCACCAAGACAGGACTTGGAGTTGCTGGGCTTATAGCCCCCACTGGCTCAGGTGGGGAGTCAGCCCCCACAAGGCCTGGAACATGGTGTTCACGATGTCCACCTCACGCTGTGTCTGCCCATGAGCCCTCAAGAAGCAGACAAGGAAACAGAGACTCAGAGCAGTTGAGACATTTACCCTGGGTTACACAGCCTGGCTTGGATTGGGACCCACTGGTGTTCAGAGATACCACTTTGGGTCAGGCTCCCTGGGTCACAGATCTGACACTGGTTCACTGGGTGAAATGCAGAAAGTCACTCTGCCTCTCTGGGCCTCATTGCCTCATCTGTAAAAGGGAGATGGTGATGGCACCCGAGTGGGGAGGGGGAACAGCATGTGCAAAGGCCCTGAGATAGAGCTGTGTGTTAGTGCCGAGAGGGACACTGAGGAAGTGAGCAGCTGGAGTGGAGAGACTGAGGGAGAGAGTGGGAGGAGGAGGGGAGGACAGGGAAGTGACGGGCAGATCATGCAGGACCCTGTGGGCTGTGGTGAGGACTTTGGCTTTTATCCTGAACAAGGGGGGAGCCATGGAGGATTCTAAGCAGAGGACGGACCTGACTTGACTTGGGTGTCTCCAGGCTACGTCTGTCCCCTGAGCAGGTAACAAACTGTGGGGGGTGAGTGTAGGAACAAGGAGACAAGGTGTGGTGGGGCTGGACTGGAACAAGGCAGAGGGGAGGGGAGAAGTCCACCAGCCTTTGCTCATCTCCACATTTCCTGCCCACACTGGCTCCCAGCAGCCCGAGAGGTGAGGCGGGGCTTTAGCCCAGGAGGCTGAAGGTTGAGGTGAGGGTGACTGCTGGCGGGTCACAGCAGGGAGTGATGGGCGGGGCCACACTTGGCAGCTCCTGCGCCAAAGTGGCTGGACCACTTGGGCAGGTGCGTGGGCTGCTGACACGTGTGCACGTCACATACCCAGCTGGGAGCAACCCTGCTGAGCCCTCCCTGGGCTGGGGCGCAGTGGCCGGGTATAAGGGTTCCCCTGCAGTCCAGGCCTCCCTGCTGTGGCTCAGGATCTGACACTGATCCACTGGGCAACAGGGACAAGCTTCTCTGAGCCTGTTTTCTCATCTGTAAAAGGGACATAATGACAGCACCCATACCCTGGAAAGAGAATAACACAGGCAAAAGCCCCGAGGTACAGCTCTGCCCTAGCATTTTTCAGTCTGAAATTCTCCCTAGGACCGGGCCATCAAGAGGAAAAATCTGGCTGTGCAAAGGCTTGGAGCTGAGCAACAGGCTGGCTCAGCCAGGGGAGGAGTGGGGTAGGGTTTGGAGAATTCTCTAAGGCTGCTGAGGTAGGGCTGGAACAGGGGTCTCCCGGAGAGAGCTGAGACCACAGGTTGACATCCCCACATCCTTGTCCCAGAGGAGGCTGCCGGGCCAGTCCAGCCTCCCTGACTGACTCATTCAGGTCCCACCACCAGGTCCTGAGTCACAACTGGCGCATCCAGGGCAGCTGGACCCCGCCCCCCACCTTTACCTCAGACTGGGGCACATCTCATGGATGCCTCAGAGACCCTTGTGATCACTCAGGCCCGGGCAAGTGCCCGAACACTTCTGTGCCTCAGTTTATTCACCTGTAAATGGGAGAAATGAGAGTTCCTGTCGCATAGGTGAATGCAGGGTTATGCTGAATAACTGCTCGAGATTATACTTATTATGGTGATTATTAGTCAGATGGCAGAAAGAGCCTTCCCGGAGTTCAACGACTCCCCAACACCCCCCCCCCCGACCCTGGCCTCCATTCTGGTGCCCCTCTTCCCCTCCCCCCTCGGAGCCTCAGTTTCCCCACTCCAGCCCCGAGGGGGCAGGGGCGGCTGGGGGACCCGTGCCTCTCTGGCCGGCAGGGGCAGCACAGAGCCGCCGGGGACATCCGGAAGGGCCCCGCCTCCGGCCCCGGCCCCGCCCCACCCAGCCCGGCTGCCCAGAACCAGGAGGAGGAGGCGGCGGCAGTGACTGTGTCCACGACCCGGACGGTGCGCGCTGCAGTGGCTGTGCTGGGACGTGGGGCGCCATGGCGGCCGCCGAGCGCCGCGCCTTCGCGCACAAGATCAACAGGTAGCGCGGCCGCTGGATCCCTTCCTGGCGGCCCCACGTGCCAGAGCCCCGCCCCAGGGTGGTCCGGCCCAACCCTGTCTGGGCGCCCCCCATTCAAGCCCCTTCCGCCTTCTCCAAGTCCGCCAGTGCCGGCGGAGGCGGGAGAGTGGCGGGGTCCGGGCTGGGGGTCGCGTCCCGGCCGCGAGTACGATGGCGGCTGGAAGCGTGGGATCGTGGGGGCGTGGCCCGGGGGCCTTCCCGGAGGTGGTGGTGCAGGGAAAGCTGGAGCCGGGCGTCATCTGCGCCCCCTCCCAAACTCTTGGCCCTTCTCGATCCCCGAGCCCGTCCCATCCTCTGTGCCCGGTTTGGGGAGCCGGGATTTGGGAACAGGGATAGTACTCTTGGCAGCCTTTGAACCTTATGGATAAGTTTCCCATGCTTTCCACGCCCCCACCCCTTCGCACCAGAGTCTCGGGTTCAGCTGTCTGGGGGGCAGGGGACAGCTGTGGATGTCCCCCCGCCCTGCTCAGGCTCTCCTAGCACCGGCTGGACGGGCTGGAGATGGATGGATGATTGAATGGAGAGAGTGGGGGCTGGGGACAGAACCAGCTGGTGGGCAGACGGGGGAGGGGACAGGCACCAGGCGCTGGGGGATCCATTTCCGTGGCCTGGGAGAAGGATGTCAGACTCTCTGGGGATGAAGAGCCCCTTCCCCGTGGGGGCTTTTGTCTCCACAGAGGGGTCAGAATCTGCTTATGGTCGTTTCAACAGGGGAACTGGCCTGCCCACCCCCAGGTGAAAAAGCCAGCCTGTGGGTCCAACACTGTCCTGATGGAGACACAAGAAAAGGTCCTATCCTTGGGGGCAGATACAGTGCGGGAGACGGATGAGAAGCACAGTAAAGTAGAATATTTGTTAGTGACGAGTGCTCTGGGGATACCCAGGCAGAGAAGGGACTTAAGGAGGGTGGGGCTGTTGCAGATATGGGCGGTGGGCCTGGGATGCCTGGATGAGAAAGTGATGTTGGAGCAAATATCTGAAGGAGGTGAGGAAGGGGTCCATGCCCGTGTGTGGGAGGAGGGTGCAAACACAGGAAAGGGCCAGTGTGAAGGTCCTGTGTGTTCACAAATGTATAATGTGGCCACAGATCATCTGAGAGTTCAAGTGAGGAAGGGGACAGTGGGAACAGATGGTGCAGGGCCTTGCGGGTGTGGGGGGGACTTTAACTTTTATCCCCATTCAAGGGGGGAGCCAGGAAGGGTTCTAAACAAAGACATGACCTGGTGGCTGGGGCAATTTTTATGTCTGTCAGCTCTGTCTCTGAACCATCTCTCTGTCTTAGATCTCTGGCGTCTCTGGGCCTGTTCCTGTGCCCTTGAGTGCTGGCTTCTACCCTGTGAGTAGGAGTCCTGGGTCCTACCTTGGGGAACAGATGCTACAAAGCCTAGGGTAAGAAGAACAGAGAAAGCTCCTGGGGCCCCAGTGAAGCACAAGAAAAAGGCTCAAGCCTTCCTGCCGCTCTCTGATGAGGTCTCCAGAGCTGCGTGGTGGACAGCCCAGGTGTCTGCATGCTCGGGTCTGGGCCTTCACATACTCATTCCTTCCACAGATACCACATCAACCTGAACATGAGATAGTCCCCCAGTTTCCTAATGAACAGATTCCAGAAAAAACAAGATTTGAGAGGACAACTTAAAAGTACCAACTCTAATGAATTAAATAACATAGACAAATGTTACTGTATGCAGTATAATTAGTTCATCTTTTTCACTTGTACTATTTAAAATAAAATACAATATAGAATGGTGAAAATGGCCGGCACTTATAATATGCTTATCACACACTGGCCTCCCTCGGGGATGTCAATTGTTTGATTGTCACCAGAGCCCTTGATACAAGCATAACTATTGAAACTGGTTAGGTCATCGTTGAGGGTCTCTTGTGGGGAAGTGAGCCCAGAAGTGTGTGGCCTCAGAGTCCAGAACAATCTTGGAAACTGCCTCTCTCTGCCACCGCATATCCCTAAGTGAGTCTGTTTGTTCTTCCTGGGCCTCTGTCAGCAGCGTCTTCATTCTGCCCCTCAGCGGTCTCACAGGGCAGCTTGTGTTTCTCCTTTAAAGACAATTTGTAGGACTGGTGGAGGGCCATGAAACAGACATTGACAAAATTCCAAAGGTACCTCTAGGATTTCAAGGAAATGGCTCCTTCCTGCCCTGTCCCGAAATGCATCTGTGAATATGAGCGATTGCATATGTCATTACCTTTCTAAAAAGCTGTTAGGCAAGACATGCACGTAGGAAAGTGCAAAGTTTAAAGAGTAGTTATAAAACACATACCAAGGGAAAAGTCACTTGGGTCAAGAGCAGGGCTAGCTCCTTCTTCCTGGGCCTCCCCGCTCCAGCAGCCGCTCCTGAGCTGCACCTCATTCTGCCACTCTTTCCTCACTTGGATTATGGTTTCTTCATCCAAGGTGGCTCCTCGTCTGCTATGGGTTAGTTTTGCCTGTTGAGAGCATCTTATAAATGGCATCGCGTGGACTGTGCTTTCCCCCAGCGCAATATCAGGAGGAAGGCTCATCTGTCCCTTTGCCTGAAGTCACATTTGTCCTTTGCATCGCTGCGTGGTATTCCCCTGCCTGTTCACTCTCTGCTGTTGGTCAAGGGACTCGTGAGTTGTTTTCGCTCTGGGGCTGACACTGTCAGGGCTGCGGAGAACACTCTTGGCCATGTGTGTCCTTCCGAGTCTCTGCGCCTCCAACTGGAATTGCTGGATGGACATATCTTTGACTTCCCGGGGTAATCACAGATGGTTTTCCAAGGGGGTTGTACTTGCAGTGAGTGAGAGTCACCGTCGTTCTGCCTCATCACTGGCACTCATATTGTTTGTCTTTAAAATTTTCTGCCAGTTCAGGGGGGTGGTGTGGGGTCAGAATAGGAATCTCTTTGTGGTTTTATTTGGATTCACTTCCTTCCCTCACTTTTTGCACAAGTGGGAACACAGCATTCGCGGCATCTGTCATTCTTGTTCTGATTTTTTTGTCCTCCTTCCCTGTGAGGGTAGACCTCTGTTAATCCAGCCAGCCCTGGGAGTGCTCCATTATTTCCCCTCTGAGCTTCTCTTCAGTGTCACTCAGGGTTGTCAGTTTTTACACCTTAAGAGGATTTATCTCATCGATAGCTATAACCGCCACCTGATCTTTGTTTTTTAAGCCTCACCTGAGAATATGTTTTTATTGATTTTAGAGAGACCTTTAGGTGTATGGGATGATGCTCTGACCAACTGAGCCACCCGGCCAGGGTCCGCCACCTGATCTTTACAGTTTCCCTCATTGCGATGGTGAGATCACTTCCTGGGGAAATCACTTAATTCAGCTCAACAGTTTGCCTGCCTTTTTGAAACGTGCTTTATACAGGGGTGTCTGATAGGGAGATAAAAAGAGAGAAGAGGTGGGGGTGACCTCCCAGGGGTGGGTTCCAAACACCCAAGAGGCTAGGGCTGCCCTTAGTGAGACAGGGAGACAGTGGTAGAGCAGATGATGGCCGTGCTGCCCGCAGGACGCCTCCAGGACCCCCATGTGGGCACGTGAAGGAGGCAGGTATCACATAGGGTGACCTGCGGATTCGTTAGAGCTTAGGTGTTGAAGCCCCAAGGCTGGACAGGAGTGGTGTGCAGGGTGCGTGTGGGCAGGGACGAGGTAGGTTCTGAAGCCCCTGTTCTTGGCCCTGCTCCCCTCATGGGCCACACGGAGTGCCTAGTGCCCAGTGCACAGACTTAGACTTCCGGCCGCCAGGGAATCAATGCTGGTCCTGCTGTGTTCTGCTGCTGACCCTCGGTGGGTTACTACCCTTCTCTGAGACTCTCTCACCTTTGGTGTCATAAACAGGGCCAGGCCCTGGCCAGTATAGCTCGGTTGGGCATCGTCTTGCAAACGGAACGGTCGCTGGGTCGCTGGTTTGATTCCCCATCAGGGCGCATGCCTGGGTTGCCGGTTGGGACACGTGCAAGAGGCATCCGATCGATATTTCTCTCTTGCATCTATGTGTCTCTCCTTGTCTTTCTGTCTCCCTTCCCCCTTCTCTAGAATCAAGAAAAGGGGGGAAAAAAGAACAGGGCCAGAATTCCAGTTTCCCAGGATCCTCTGAGGCAACACAGTAACAGCGAGCCTTAACTGGGTGCTTAACGTGTGCCAGGCCCTGCCACCAACACTGCTCCCCAAGGTGTGGATGCGGTCTCCCAAGGGCCGGGGGCCGCGGGCAGGTCGCTCACCCAGCTCCAAGTACGGAGCCCTGTGGCTCAGTAACTGGCTCCCATGGCCATGGCGTTGTGGGCCCATCCTTTTCCCACTCCTGGGGCCTCTCTCTGAGCCTAATGACAAACCAAAGCTAGAGCTCCAGTCCTCCCCCGCCCCCTCCCCGCACTGGGGCAGCAGCTGCAGAACAGCTGGGACCCGGACACAGACAGGTCCCTTGTCCCAGCGTCTTTTGTACATTATCCCCAAAGTTCTTGTGTGCCCAGGCTTCCCGAGGAGGTGGCTCCAATTTTGGGAATTCCAGAACAAATCCTTAATTTTGAACATCCTCTGAATTTCCTAGAATCCCCCCCCCCACACACACACACACAAGCTGATAGAAGCAACACTCAGGGACAGTTGGCAGAAAAATAGAATACAGGGACGGGAAAAGAGTGAGGCAGGGGCCTCAAACCAGAAACCCCCATGTTGGGTCAGGGTCGTGGTCAAAGTTTTTTGACCCACTCGGATTTGAATTCAGGGGCTTCTGGTTGGGGCTGAGGCTCTCAGTTGGCCCCAGCCTCCCCGACTCCTACCCTGTCTTACCTGGGCCCACGGCACACGTCCAGCTCATTGGTGGCCTGTGGGCCGGTGGGCCATCTATCAAGTTTGCAGTCCTCAGGGTAGTACTTTTTGGGAGCACGACTTTGCATTATGAAAATTACCAAGCACACAGAAAAGTGGGAAGCAGAAGGAGGCCCGCACACTCAGGCAATTGCCTTCCAAAGTTTCAGAGGGACTGAGTCCCTGAAAGGGTGTCCCAACTGCCCAAAGCCACACAGCCTAAAGGTCTGGGGCTTCCCCCAAGTTACAGTGGATTTAAGAAAGTTGGACTGGGTGGGAGTTTGGGAGGGATTCACTCCATCGAGCATCTAATATATGCAGGGCCAAGGCTGGGGCCTCCAGGGGGACCACACAGTCCTGGCTCCGGCTTCACAGAGATCTCAGGGAGTGGGGGTCCCTGCTCAGCACAGAGCCCAGCCTCAGGGCCTTTGCACTTGCTGTTCCCTCTGCCTGGCACACTGTTTCCCCAGACAACTGCGTGGCTCTCTCCTTCCCCTGCTTCCAAGCTCTGATGAAGGAACTGAGGACCTGGGGGATCCCTGCCCCCGCTGGGTCTGTCCCAAATTCCCCTGCTGGCCCTCTCCCCGTGGGTCTTGTCCCTCCCTGACTTTGAAGGGCAGTGCAGGTTTAGGGACTCAGGAAGGCCACAGCCCTGACCTTGCTTGCAGGGTGTACTCTGAGACTTATGCTGGCCTCTTATGCACCCTCAGCCTGACCTCAAACTCCTTGAGAATGTACATGTGTGGAGTGCCCTCTGACTGCCAGGCCCCTGCTTAGCTCCCCACAGCAGCCCTGTGAGGGCAGGGTGGCTACAAATGAGTAAACTGAGGCTCAGAGGCAAGAGTGACCTAAGGCCCTCTAGTAAGCTTGGGGTGGGGATGTGTTTGAGGGACCTCAGGGTAGACAGACGTCCCCAAGATGAGAAAGCAGAGACCAGAGGGCTGGTGTGGTGGGGGTGGGGGACTGGACAGAGAGGGATGTATGAGGCCTCGGGCCCTTCCCAGTGGTAGTTGCCTGATCTGTGCTTGGAGGGGAGGACTGGAAGGGCCCACAGTATGCGACCTGGATCTGGAAGCCTGCGTTCTCTTGGCCACGCTGCCTGTTTTTTTTCTTGCCACAGCCTGGATTTTCCTCTCGTACAATGAGTTTGTTGGCCTCGAAGCCCCGGTTCTCAGGGCCCTGCTGCCCAAGTTTTCCTGCCCACAACGGCCCCCTTCCTGTCCCCACAGGACAGTGGCAGCTGAGGTGCGGAAGCAAGTGTCCCGGGAACGCAGCGGCTCTCCCCACTCCAGCAGGCGCTGCAGCAGTTCCCTGGGGGTAAGTGTTTGGGAGGTGCCCCTGACCCTGCCTCTGACAGAGGCCTGTGCTGTGGTCTGATTCACTCACTGCCCCACTCAGTGCCCCGCGCTGTGGAGAAGCAGAGGCGCTTTGACCTAGCCGGGGCAGGGAAGGGGTTCCTGGCCTGGCCCCAGCGCTGTCCCCATTCCTGCTTCCCTGTGAGTGGGGAGGGTGGTCCCCTTCTCTGCAGCTGCTTCTTTGGGATGGGGGGGGGGGGCATCCCAGTGGGTGGTCGAGGTGGGGGGTAGGAGAAGCTCCAGCCTAATGTAGCCCCACCTCCTGCTGCCTGGACCACCCAGATGAAGATGGAGGGAGGGCAGCCTAGGGGATGGGAGGTACCTCCAGCTGCAGGGAAGGGGTGGGGCCATCTTGCCCTGGGGCCTTAGGAATTGTCTGTTTCTTTGCAGCAGTCAACAGGCCTTTCCTTCCAGCATTAGTTCCCTGTGCTTCCAGGCACAGGGTGTGATTTCCTGCTTGGGAGGAGGGGCGGGGCTGGCTGAGCTAGGGTGGAAGAGGAGAGTCTGAGGTCACTGCCCTTCATGGAACCTCTGCAGCTCCAGCACCCTTTATGGCTCCCACTGCCCTCTTATTCGAGTCTGAGGCCCACCTGTGCTCACGTTCACCCTCCACTCCCATTCCTGGTGCCCAGGACAGGGGTCACAGCCACTTTCCTCTGACCCAGGTCCCACTGACTGAAGTCATTGAGCCCCTGGACTTTGAGGATGTGATACTGAGCTGGCCGCCAGATGCTGAGCCCGGGCCCCTCCGAGACCTGGTTGAGTTTCCAGTGGATGACCTGGAGCTGCTGCTGCAGCCCCGAGAATGCCGGACCACGGAGCTCGGGATTCCCAAGGATGAGTGCGTTCAACCGCATGCCCTCCCTGTTGTAACTCCACTGTCTCCATGCACCACCCCCACCAACACCCCCTTTCCCATCAAACTCCCAGCAGCCCTGAATTCATATCCTGCCTCCTCTGTGTGACCTTGGATAAGTCACGCCCTCTCTGAGCCCCCATCTCCCTGCCTCTGTTTACCCTGAGTTTATTTTACGCAGAAAACTGGATGCCCAGGTGAGGGCCGCGGTGGAGATGTACACAGAGGACTGGATCATTGCCCACAGAAGGTGGGTCTGGCTGGGGGCAGCTCAGGGTGGAGGGTCAGGAGGCCAGGTCTCAGCGCAGAAGAGCCCATTGTCTGCGGCTGGTCCTCCTGCTTGTCTGCCCACTGTGCCTGCAAGGATGGCTGGACTTCAGTGATAGAGTACAGCATAGGTGGGTGGCCTTGCTGGCATCACCTGGGCCTTGCGGGTGTGTCAGGGTGCATCGGGGAGCCTGGGGGATCCCTGGTCCCTGCTACCCGCCCAGCCCTGCCTCCTCCTAGGTACCAGCATCTGAGTATGGCACACAGTCCCATCACCACAGAGGCCCAGCGAGAGCGGCAGAAGGGCCTCACCCGCCAGGTCTTTGAGCAGGATGCTCCTGGGGATGAGAAGTGCGGCCCAGAGGACTCGGTGAGGGAGCCCTGGATGGGGGTCACTGCAGGGGTATGTGTGTGGCCTCGGGCCTCAGCTCCCAGTCCCGTGTGGTGGGAAGTGACCCGAAGAGCTTTGAATTCAAAAGGAAATGTATTGGCCTTATGAGTGAAAAGTTAAGGTAATAATTGTAAACATTTATTAAGTGCTTAGTGTATATGGAATGTTTAATACTTGTCTGCATCTTTCATCCTGTAAGGCAGGGCAACCGATACACCCATTTCACAGGTAAAACAACTGAGGCACAGCAAGGTGATTAGAAGGCCTTTACTGTCCTACCGGGTCCCTAGCCTATATTTTGTCAGCCAATATTTATTGAGCAGCTACTTTATCACAATGAGGATCATACCACGGATTAGTATTGTTTTCATTGTTCCTATTTATAGATGTAGTTGGGGAAGCTGAGGCCCTTAGACTTGGGATCCAGACCCGAGGTTACAGTGCTAAGCTGGGATTTGAACCAGGGCAGCTTGGTTCTGACCATTGCCCTGTCTGGGAGGTCAGGCAGGATCCTGTGCCAGTGGCAGCTCCAGGAAAAAGAACTCTCCCTCTCCTGGCAACAGTGAGCAAAGTCCCAGGGAAGGCTCTCATTGGCCCAGTCCAGTTATGTCCTTACTTTGCAGCCAATCTCTGGAACTTGGTAGACGTTGTGTTCTGATTAGCCAGAGGAGGGTCATGTGAAGCCCAGAACATAGGGATAGGAATAACCTTGCCAACAATGGTAAAGGAGGGAGGCTTGCCAAAGAAGCTTCTAGAAAGAGGGT